>NW_006796565.1:1983588-1996666 GCF_000442215.2 Lipotes vexillifer | reverse complement strand
CCCGTGTCCCCTGCATCGGCAGGCGGACTCTCAACCACTGCGCCACCAGGGAAGCCCTCATTTGAACGTTTTTAACTTCACATTTTTCAAATGGCCATTTGGCTTTGTATAGACACAATGAAAGAATTACGACCTTTGGCCAACTTTACTGAACCAGGCAATAAAATATAGTTGAAGTATATAGTGCCTTTTGATTTTCTTTTGAGGGTGGGGGTGTCATTATAGCTTGAATTATTCTATTTCATCGACATGGACAGGAGCATTCTACAGAGACGGAAGAGTCCTTTGTGTCAGCCTATGAGCCTTCTGGAGGGGAAAGATAAGCTGTCTCGGGAATGCTCATCTACTTAAATATTCCTGAGAAAAGGAATTTCACATCTGCTTAGTTGAGTCCCTTAGCTTCTCTGAGACTCAATCTTCCCTGTAAAACATGGACAAGACATTACCTGTTCTGCCTTCTTTATGTCATAATTGTGTGAACCAGTTAGGAAAATATATCTTAAAGTACTTTCCAGACTTTGAAGTGGCATATAAATCTATCTCATGTTCTATTAGCTTAAAGTGGCCCTACCTTGGATGCCTGGAATATATATCATAGACGGCCATGTGAAAAGATAAATCTTAATATTTGTTTTAAGAGTCAATAATGCAACGTTTGTCAGCCACATAATCATTATTTACCTACAATTGCAGATTACTTTATGAGGATAATGCTTTGTCATAGCAGGATATCCACACACTCATAGCCAACCGTGTAAATGATAGCTTTTTAATCTCACAATTACAGAGCAGTGTGAAGGCCACCGAAGAGGTTGAGATATAATTGTTAATTGCCAAATAGTGCACTGGGACTTTATTTGTTTCCCATCATGACAGTTTAACGGCAGGATGCAAAGCAAGTAGTGCAATTTGGGAATGGTTTGCATATGTCTAAGGCCAAGACTTAGCCCCAGACTTTTCAGAGTTGCATTGTTTTAGTTCGTGTTTTAATATGCCACTCCCCAACTTGAGATGCAAACATATAAACCGGACGGCTTGCCTTCAACTCTTTCAAGTAATGACCTAAGATGGCAGGTAGCGTGGCCTGGGTGTTACCTCCTGAATCAGTGCCAGCTTCAACGAAGGTCCTCAGGGAGGAGTCAGCCTGGAGGTCACGCCCCTAATGAAGATTGTTTAGATCAATACAGGAAAGGGGTCATTGACTCACATTCAGTCCAATAGGTATCGATTCAGCTCTTCGTAAGAGGAGGACAGCACTGGAGTGGGGTTCTTAGAGTTGAGATCCTGGCTCCACTGTTTCTGAGCCATGTGACCAGGACCAGTTACTTCTCCTCTCTGAGCTTTAGTTTCCTCATCTGTAAAATGGGAATGATAGTAAGAGAATATTTATGGGGGTTGTTGGGAGCAGATTTAATGACATGATGCAGGGTAAGTACTTAGAGTAGCACCTGGCACACTGGCAGGAGGCTGGCCACATTGGCACTGGTGTACATCCGGGGTGACCCCATGCCCATGCCTTCCAGCACTAATTCCTTATGACTTTGTTTCATGGAACATCGCCCGTCTCACAGGGAGTCCGTACATGTCCGACTTGTTGACAAGTTATATTAAACTACCCTATCAGCTTAAAGCATCCTGCCTCAGGGACTCAACTTGACCCCAAGGATCAGTCAGCTGCATTATGTGGGGACACTTTGCATCTGCGCTTCCCTGATGCTCAAGTGACGCTCCCAGAAATACTTTACTTTTTAAGGCTAATGAATCCGATTTAGCTGGCAGGGTCTTTGTGTGAACTCTGTCTTCCAGTTCGGTCTGCATGGGCACCAACTGGCTCTTACCCAGAAAATCTCCGCCCATGAGCACTTACCCTTCCACCTGAAGCCCCGCCTTCTTCCTTCATGGACACGCCCCTCTGTTTGCCAGGGTTCAAGTGAATCCCAGCCTTGCCTGGAGCTGCTTTCTGTCCACCCAACCTTCAGGTTCACGGCTCATCCCCAAACCCACACAGGTTATGTTCACCGGTGACTTCACCAGCCACTCAGGCAGATTTGCACAAATAAGACCTCCACCTTGATGCTCAGAGCTTGACCTCGGCCCCGTTCTGCATTGCAGAGTCCAGCCCAAGGTGACAGCTTTCCTTGGAGAAGGCCAACATGCCCAAATGTGCCTACCCCAAAGCCTTCCGATGTGTCTTTCTTGTGGCCAGACAGTTCTGACCTTCTAAGAACCACAAGTCTCCCATAGGAGTGGGGAAGGCAGGAGATTTCAGAATTCTTCCCTTAGGAACAGTCCTGGGAAACTCTCAAAGGAAATTGTGCTGCAGAGTTGACATTTACATTCAAATTCAGATTTCTATTTCTCCTAAAGCCCTAGTCTCAAGAGGTTTGGATCCATAGAAAAGAGAGACTTGGACAGAGGAAAACATAAGTGCTTCTGATTGAAAAGACGAATGACCTGGTTCCAGGTGAAAGCCTTTCCCAGGTAGCAACTCTGTGTCAACGTGTCTCTTTTTTTTTTTTTTTACATCTTTATTGGAGTATAATTGCTTTACAATGGTGTGTTAGTTTCTGCTTTATAACAAAGTGAATCAGTTATACATATACATATGTTCCCATATCTCCTCCCTCTTGCGTCTCCCTCCCTCCCACCCTCCCTATCCCCCCCCTCTAGGTGGTCACAAAGCACCGAGCTGATCTCCCTGTGCTATGCGGCTGCTTCCCACTGGCTATCTATCTTACGTTTGGTAGTGTATATATGTCCATGCCTCTCTCTCGCTTTGTCACAGCTTACCCTTCCCCCTCCCCATATCCTCAAGTCCATTCTCTAGTAGGTCTGTGTCTTTATTCCCGTCTTACCCCTAGGTTCTTCATGACATTTCTTTTTTCTTAGAGTCCATATATATGTGTTAGCATACGGTATTTGTCTTTCTCTTTCTGACTTACTCCACTCTGTGTGACAGACTCTAGGTCCATCCACCTCACTACAAATAACTCAATTTCATTTCTTTTTGTGGCTGAGTAATATTCCATTGTATATATGTGCCACATCTTCTTTATCCATTCATCCGATCATGGACACTTAGGTTGTTTCCATGTCCTGGCTATTGTAAATAGAGCTGCAATGAACATTGTGGTACATGACTCTTTTTGAATTATGCTTTTCTCAGGGTATTTGCCCAGTAGTGGGAAGTATTTTCTGACCCATTTTCGTGACTGTGAATAGAAGCTTCCCCACGATTCTGCCCTTTCACGGGTCTGGAGAACACGACATCTAGCTCTATGCAAACAGAAGTGGTGTGTTCTAAATGCTCATCTTTTCAGCATAAATCCACGGGGAGTGACTGCACTAGGCGCATCTTATTAGTAACATCAAAGCCAAGTGCAGAGAAAATGTACTAACAAAGCAGAAAAGGTTAAACGGTATAGGTGCACAATTTTAATATTGGGAGAATGAGCAATTTTCCTTTTTCTTGATATGAAAAAAATGAAAGACCTTATATTCTAGGTAGGAGTGCTGAACTCTCTTTGCTAGGAGATGATCGCTTTTTTTTTTTTTTTTTTTTTTTTTTTTGTGGTACGCGGGCCTCTCACTGTTGTGGCCTCTCCCATTGTGGAGCACAGGCTCAACGGCCATGGCTCACGGACCCAGCCGCTCCGCGGCATGTAGGATCCTCCCGGACTGGGGCACGAACCCGCGTCCCCTGCATCGGCAGGCGGACTCTCAACCACTGCGCCACCAGGGAAGCCCGAGATGATTACTTTTTAACCAAGCTTATTTGCATTTACTCCAGAAGTTCCACACATTGGGGCCTGACCATCCTCTGGTCTATTGCTCCGTGTGTCTGGTAGGGAGGAGGGTCTGCTGGCAGCACCTCCAGATGCAGACCCAGGCACGGGGTCTGAATTCCTGGTCCTCCACTTTCACGTGGCCTTGGGCAAAGTTGCCGATATTCTTAGCCTCAGTCTCCACATCTATGAAATGGGCAGAGTAATAGCTGCCTTGCAGTGACATTGTGGGATGTGTGTAAAGGCACAGGATAGAAGCTGAGGAAATGGTGATGTCTCTCTCATCTTCCTCTTTTCTTTTCTCCCCCACCCTTTCCTTCTTTTCTTCATTTTTTGAAGAGCTTTTTCTAGAGGGTGTGCGGGGTGACAGGGTGGGGGCAGTGGGATTATCTGAAGACCTGGGGTAACAGGAAAGCTGAAGTGTGTTTTCAGACCTCACTGAACAATGTTTCTCAGAGTGTGGTCTGGGGACGCCCCCATCAGAAGCACCTGAGGGGCTCGTGTCAAATGCAGGGTTCTGAAACCCATGACAAACCTGCCCAATCAGAAGCTCGGGGCCAGGCCCTGGGAATCTGTGTGCTAACGAGCACCAGCGGTACCAGACACTGCTCAGTGACTGCAAATGGCCATCGCCCTTCTTTCTTCTGACCTAATCCTGTTTTGTTCAGGGGTCTACCCCTCCCTGACGAAACTCAGGGGCAAATCCTGATTGGCCTGAACAGATCAAGAAGCCCCTCATCTCCCTACCAGTGACAGGTTTAGCAGAGGGCAGGAGCCCAGTATTGACCAAGGAGATGTGCCAAGACAGGTGCTGATGGAAGGGTTTCTTTGTTCTTTGAAACGCTCCTCTCTCCTTCCACTAAATGCTGCTGTGTCTGTGTGATGTCTGGAACTGGGGTGGCCGTCTTATAACCCAGGGACTAGCCAAGGGCAAAGCTCAAAGTGTGCTCACTGATATATCAAATGGGAGGGAGTTTTGGGGGGAGGCAATTTTAAAAATTGAGATATAATTCATATAACGTAAAATTCACTGTTTGAAAGTATACCATTTAGTGATCTTTTTTAGTATGTTCCCAGTGTTGGGCAACCATC
This sequence comes from Lipotes vexillifer, assembly GCF_000442215.2. Classification (NCBI taxonomy): domain Eukaryota; kingdom Metazoa; phylum Chordata; class Mammalia; order Artiodactyla; family Lipotidae; genus Lipotes; species Lipotes vexillifer. The sequence goes on along the minus strand of NW_006796565.1, from coordinate 1,991,789 downwards.
ACCACTAATGCCACAACATTCTTCTCACTCTGCAAAGCAACTCATACCTATTACAGTCACTCTCAATTTTCCCTTTCCCCAGAAACGGGAAACAACTAAGCTACTTTTGTGGATTTGCCTATTCTGGACACTTCTTATGAATGGAATCATTCAGTACGTGGTCTCTTGGTCTGACTTCTTTCCCTTAGCATAATGTTTTCAAGGTTCATCTGCGTTGTGGCATTGAAGTGTCAACACTTCATTCCTTTTCACGGGTGAATAATATTCCCTCGTATGGATATACCGCATTTTATCCATTTATAAGTAGGTAGACAACTGGTTTGTTTCCACTTTTTGGCTACCATGAATAATGCTGCTACGAACATTCATGTACAAGTTTTTGTGAGGACAAACATTTTCAAATCTCTTGGGTATATACACCAGGTGGTTCTTACACTTCCTAAAATTTGATCAGTATGGCAGAGGGTCAGAAATAGACTCTGGAATTTGACCTCCTGGGCTCAATTCCTGGCTCTAGCAACCTAGTTTGGGGACACTGGGCAGGTCCACCCTGCCTCGACCCTCCTGTCAGATGGTGATGGTAACTATATTGTCTCCACAGGATCGTGGCAGGGATTAAATGAGTTAATCCATTAATACGCCTTTGAACTCTACATAAGTAGTGCCCCCAGAATGTTAGCTGTTAATATCATACCCCCATGCCAGAAGGAACGCACTGCAGACTCTCCTGCTAAATTTATTCTTACCTGTCTCTGGGGAGCTGAGGTGGGACTTAGAAAAATCCCTCTTTGAAAACACCAGCATCCCCTCCTTCAGCCCTTCAATGATACACTGGCCAAACTGGTCGGGAAAAAAAACTGGTCATATAAGAGTGGGCAGCAGCACCGGCCTTCTCAATTCTTTTACTTCCTTCACTTTGGGCTAATTATTGAAAACACAAGCTTTTTCTTTCTATACAAAACACAAGCCCAGTCTGCTTCACAGTTTTGTGGCTAACATTTTTGCCCAGTTTTGGTTCTTCTTTGGGTCATCACCTCTCATCAGAAGGCACATTTCCCTGGACTCCTTGCTGCTTATATACCTCGATACATTTTAGCTTCTCTTGCTCAAAGGTCAGTGTTTTCAAGTCAGACTAGTGATGGCGTGGTTCTCTCAGCCCATCCAGGTGCCAACCAGCACGAGGACTGATCTGCCCTTAATGGCATGCCTTAGTCACAGCTTCAAGTGAGAAATAGAAGATAAGATATGGCCTTGGGAGAAGGTTGCGGTCCTCCATTTTGAGCTCTCCTCAAATGTCATAATTAATGTGTTATAATTAATAACTAGCGCTGCCCCAGCCTGAGCTGAAATGCACATCCTGGTCCCACGGGGCACATGTATCTTGGCAGAGCTACAGTTCCTGGGCCGGTAGTTCAAGATTCTTTAGTGTTACAGGCACCTCCTTGCCGGGCCTGGAACTCCGAGGCAGGTAGGGGATTTGATGTAGCCGCATTGGGGTCTGGACCTGAGATACCTCCTATCCCTCATTCACCTTTGTGAACACCCTGCTCTTGAAGTCTTGATGGCAGCCCAACAAGAGGACCCCGGACCTCATTTCCCAGCTCTGGGTCCACGTCTGTATGTTTCTACAGGTAATGTAGGGTCGTAGCTAAGAAGCCAGGCCCTGGAGTCAGACGATGTAGATGCAGAGCCCGCCTCCATTGCTAAAAGCAATGTGTGATCTAGGGCAAATGCCTTCATCTCTCTGAGCCTTAGTGGCCTCATCCGTAAAAGAGAAGGGAAAAGGGCATCCTCCTTACCTTGTTGTTTTGTGGGTCGAATAAGACAAAACAAAGTGCCTTGCGGAGTCTCTCAGCCAATTCTCAACAAAGATGAGCCGCTGACACCATCACCCTGGCGCCGCTGGTCTGCCCTCCCTGAACTCGCCATCTCCATCCTTCGGATCTGCTCCTTCTGCTGTTTTCTCTCGATAAGCAGCAGCGCAGATCCTCTGCCCCAGCAGAGAGCTGACTCCTGTCCCCTATTCCTCCGTGTCCCTCACACACTGGGGACCAGGCCCTCTCTCCCTTTCAGGCCCCGCCCTGCCCTGCATCTGTTCTTCCCGCCTCCTCTGGCTTGCAGCCCCCTCGTCCCTCCTCGCGAGGAGTCCTCGCTGGGCTCCAGCCTGAATGCTCACCGCCTCACACTTGGTCCCACCGCTGCCAGGCCTGTCTTTCTAAACCACAGCTCTCAGAGCTTCCCACTTGCTCAGAGAACTTCATGGTGATCTCTGGAAACAGGTCCGGGCCTTCCCAACCTGACCCAGACTACGGTCCGGTCTTCTGGCAACCTCTCTCCCACACGCCAAAGGAGACCTGCACTGCTTTGGGCGTGCTCAGGCCTCCTGTGTGTGTTCACGCTGCCTGCAGCCCTGAACGCTCCTCCTGCCCAGCCTGGGCTCAGGGCAGCTCTGCCCAGACCTTTGCCGGACCCTTTTGACCCTCTTGTCCGGCAGAAGCAAGTGCCACCCAGCCCTTCGTGGTCCCATTGCTCTCCTCTGGCTATCAGCACTTCTGTCTCTCTCTGCTGCCCAAACATCTCCACTGAGGTCCACGGCGATGTCTCAGCATCCCTGAGGGCTGGGCCTGCACTGATGGGACCAAGCCCAGGCCCCTGCCCATGCCCCAGGCTGAGCAACTTGGCCAGAATCTATTTGGTTTACTGGGGTCCCGCTTACTATTCATTAAAAAAAAAAAAGAAAGATGCTCTGCTGCTGACAAAGCAGTTCTAGAATCCACAGTGATAGTCACTAGAAAACCAGGAGTGAGCCTCCCACTAGGAGATATTCAACAGGTAGGAATGGAAGCGAAATTTAATTTCTCAAATCTGGAGACCACATGTGAGCGTGTTTTCTATGGCTGGGAGGGGGCTCCTTGGTCCCCAGGACAGAGAAGGAGAGAACTGGAAAGGCTTTGAGGGATGGAGGGGCAGCTTTGGCCAGAAGGTGGACAAGGCAGTAGGAGGCAAGAAGGGCGTTGAAGGGTGCAGCCAATTCTGGGCGAATCTTGATAAGGGTCTGAACTCGGACGGGGTTGGCAGCCCTGAGCTTGTGCTGAAACCATCGGGGCCTCATGTTACCAGCGCTGATCAACCCGAGTCTACAGTTCGTAAAAAACAATGATAGGTCTGCTTGACTCTTGCCCAGGCTGTGGAATCCAATGCTCATTACAACCCTTTTTCGCTTCCAGGCCTGGAATGAAATGTCGAGCTGCTGACGGCTTCTTGCAAATTCCACGGTGTGTTTTGTTTGAAGGGGGAGAAGTGCATCCAGCTCTTCCTATGGCCTTTCCTTGCTCTGTCAGTCACACAATAAATTAGACGGGTCAAACGTTGTAGATTTAATCTCACTGTGAACTGAAAACATAGTAGCTCTCCTGGCCATCGGAGAATCTGCGAGCACTCGGTGACCCCCCAGTGAACCAGAGGGGCCCGGGCGGCCAGCAGGTGCAGCTGGAGGGTCTCAATGTGACATTCACCGCGATTCTTTGTGCGCTTCTGAGAACTGCGGGGGAGCGTTTGGAACTGAATCCTCCAGGGCATTCCCTCACCGTCTCACAATTACCTGTGCCAGGCAGAAAAAAGGAGAGATTGAGAGAGAGGAAAGCTGCAGGAGGAGGGAGAAAGGGGCCGATTCACTGCGATGCTGACGAGGCCACGGCGGTTCCGGTGAAAGACCGGCTTTAGCACAGGAGCCAGCTGGGTAGGAAAGGGGCGACAGAAACTGTGTTTGGTAGAAACAAATTGCTCTCCACTTCCTGGTGACACGGAGAGCCCCGCGTGGTCCTCGGGGTCGGAGATAGGAGAGAGACTGCGGGTCCGGTCAGGGGGGTGGCACCGGCTGGGCGCAGAGGCCGGGCGAGTCTGGTGGCTTCGGGACCTGCTGCAGGGCACTTGCCTACTGGCTGCTCCCGGGATAGATTCCCTGTGGCGATTTGGAGCACCTGGCGGGGGAGCCGGCACCCTGAGCCAGCTGCTGGGTGGGATAAGGCTCAGGGGGTGGGGAGAGCCAGGGTGCTGAGGGCTCCCCTCCCCGCTGTGCACAGCCTCTCACAGGTGACCCTTGCAAGGCGCCGACCTTGGGCACAAGCATCCGCAGGGGCTGGCATTTGGAAAGGTCGCTGGGGAACTCAGAGCACGGTAATGAACCGACCTCCGCTGGGTTTAGATTCTGCTCAGACAAGCCTCCTCCACGGGAAGAGGAGGCAGTGGCAGGTGAAGTCTGTTCGCATCACAGCAAAGGCCAGGGCGCTAGAGGCTCCAGGTCCAAGTCTGCGAGGACTCTTGGCGGTGCGGTGGGGGGCTTAGGGTCTGCAGGAGTCAAGATCGAGAGAGAGAGGACTGACTACCTTACAGATACCCTTTAGGGAAGCCCGACCCCCTCTCCCACTCCTGCCTGTGATTCACCATCCGCGCGGCTGCATGAGTGATGATGCCCGGGTACCCACCACGCCGGAAATTCCGCAGGTGGTGGGAGATTGGACAAGCATAGAGAAGGCCACGGGGCGGCCGGTCTCACCTGCCTGGCCTCTCCAACCAGGTGGTACTTAGAAAGTCAGACCCCAGGCCTAACCCTAATTTGTGGTCACTGGAGAGGCAAAGAATCATATTTTAAAAGGATTTCCCAGATGGATGGGGGAAACCATCTTTTGTCATCCAGTGGAGGGCAGCCCCATTGCCATTCGTGTGGGCCCAGAGGGAACGAGAGGAGGAGGGTCCACGTCTAGGGCAAGAGGAGCCCTCTTGGGGGGCAGGGGGTGGGAGCCAGGACAGAGGCTCATTCCCCCAGGGCTTGGAGTACTCACAGAGGGTCAGGCATTGTGCCAGGGTCTGGGGATCCTGAGGCGAATGGGACCTGCTCTGGCCTTAGACGGGCTCATGGGCAGCTAGTGGCATCCACAGCCTTGGAGCGTTTGTGGCAAAAAAGCCCCTGAGGCTCTCCACCCTCACGAACCTCCCTCCCAGCCAGAGGCCAGCAGGGGAGCCCAGGTGGGTGAGTCACCCAGTACAGAGGCTGATCCATCTGAACCCCAACCAGAGGCCCTAGAGCAGTCATTGGGTGCAGGGAGCAGTGTCCTGGGAGCCAGGGGCTGGGCTGAGCCCCCCACGAGCCATCTGGGCAAATCCCTTATCGAGGCTGAGCCCAGTTTCTTCCTCTGGGCCGTGGTGCAGAGCCCTTAGGGACACTGACCCTGACACCTGAGTTAGTCTGAACTCTGTGGCCACTGGGCCACCTCCTCAGGCCTCCCCCAAACCCCGAGGTAGCCCTGAGGGCGATTAAGCTGTTCTACCACCTGGGGCCAGGTTGAAACCCAGAAAGGGTGGGGAGACCCGAGGTTCCCACCTTTGCCTCTTCTCTGCGGCATCATAAGAGCACTAGGGGGATGTGTTTCCCAACGGCCTCTCCCCTCCCAGATTCCCATGGCACCCTCTGAAAACTCCTCCGATGCAGAGGAAAGATGCCCTCGAGGCGGGCGGGGAGGCCCATTCAGATGAGGCGATAAGTCACCTTTGTCCATCTCAGGCCCCGGACAGTCCTTGGCAGCTGCTGGGCGGCACATCCCGGAGCCTCTCTGGGTGGAGAGGGAAGGCTCTGTGGCTGCTGCTCGCCTGGAGAACTCCCAGGATCCCGTGTTTTCCGGGTCTGGGTCGGGGTCAGAGTGTAGGCGCTGTGAAGGCAGCACTTGCTCCCTACCTCCCCTGGCGCCTGGTGCGCAGTCAATGTTCCCTGACTTAGAACGTGACCTGACACTCCGCTCCCTCCTTGACGTGAGGGAGGGATGATAATGTGCTGCTGGGGAGTGGTCCTCTCCCCTCACCCATGCAGATGGTAAGGAAGAGGACTTCCCTCCCTGCCTAGTCGTTGGTCATTCATGAGGCAGAGCTTCATCCAGGCCTGGAGACCCCACAAAGCCTCCACCTTCTTTGTCGGGCTTTTCCTCCTGGCTCTGACCCCTGAAGGTCCACACTCCTTTTTCCGGGCACAGCCCTAGCCATAGAGACAGAGTCGCTGTCTAAGGACTCACCAACTTTCCCTGCGGGCACTTAATTTGAAAGGGGTCCCGGGGTCGTAGCTAGAGTTTCCGCAGTGCGTTACCTTCATCCTCTCCATGCCCACCCCTGCACCTTGGTATTACTCAGGTATAGTGGAGACCATTAATCTGTGAATGCCTTGGTTCCCTGGCCACAGATAATGCCAAGGTCAGGTAGCATTTGATCAGTCCCACCCGAGATGTTTGGGAGAATTGCTTTGAAGGCCCAGGGAGTGAGAAGAGCCATCTGCCTGGAGGCGTGAAGGAAGATTTCATGGGTACACGGGGGAAGAGCCCTGCAGGACAGGTGTGGTCAGCAGGCGCCCATGGAGGAAAGGACAGTTGTGTGGAGGGTACAGCATGAGAACGGCTTGTGTTCATGGAATATCTAGTTGTTCCACTTGGGTGCAGAGCCAAAGGTGCAGAGAGATGTTGGCCTGACCGTCTTGATGTTGAACTTCTTGCATGTGACAGGCCTGAAGCAGGTTCAGAATGATTAATAACAGCACAGTACCGTGACGGTACGGCAGGTAAGGATGGAAGGGGGTCTGGGCGCGTGTTGTGGTGGCTTCAATGTCAAGGTCAGAAGCTGGCCCCTCCTAACTCCCCTCGGCAGTGGGAAGCCACCTGAGATTTCTGATGCTGATCTGCATTCCGCTTTAGGAAAATCATCAGAAGTGGGTATTCTGTCTCTTTTGGTCAATTTGAAATTCTTTGTGGAGAGAACTCAGTTGAGATGACTCCACCTGCGATTCTTAGCTATTGGGCTTCAGTAAGGTTTTCTCTTCAATAATTACTCCTTCAGCATCTTGGAATTTATTCAATAGAATGTGTCAAGACATGACCTCCAACCCCTTCACCCCAGCACAGATCTGAGGTGAAGCAAGACTGTGAGATCTCTTCTAAGGAATGGTGTAGACCAGAGCTCAGCCATGTTTCTGTAAAGGCTGGATAATAAATATGTTAAGCTTTGTGAGCCATACAGTAACTACTCAACTCTGCCATAATAATATGAAAGCACATCATGTAAATGATGAGTGTAGCTGTTCTTCCAACAAAACTTTATAAAAATAGCTGGTGGTCTGGATTTGGCCCACATATCATAGTTTGCTGACTGCTGGTGTCAACTGTAGAATGGCTTGGGACCCAACCCTCTTTCCAGGCCACAATGCGTCGTGGCTTTCACCCGGGACTCTCACTGGGGAGCAAAACCTGCTTCGGTCTGGCTGCCCAGATTCAGAGTGGGGACTTCTGCTGGCTTCCTCTGTCACCAGAGATGGTGTCAGACCCACTATGTCCGTCTTGACAGCCGTGTCATCTTGGCCAAGTGCACACACCGATGAAGGCGGATAATGTAAAGCTGAAACATGCCTGAAGACGTTGGCTGTAAGGGTGCATGTAAGTGGGCCCCGAGATTCCATCACACGCCCAGCACCTCCTTGGCCACACCCCTCATCATTTCACAAAAGGCCACCTGTCAGAAATTCCTCTAATGGCCACTGTTGACATTGCTGTCACTCTCTGTTGGTGAGTTTCCATCACGGATATGATGGGCAGTTTAAAACGTGCTTAGAAATGCTGTCAGCCATCCTTTTGAGAAAAGCCTGCTGGGACCCGATTAAGCAGGGCTTGTAGCCGTCGCAGCTCTTTCCTTGATGACACAGAGTAAGTGGCAGGTAATCCGCGTCTTAATCTCCTTGCTGCCCCTAGAGGCTTACGGTAACCGATACCCCTGTGAATGCCACAGAGTCTGATTGAGTTACCTTGAAAGGCCAGTGCTTCCTCCTGCTCCTTTCCTAATGGAATGTATTCAGATAAAGGCACCTTGAAGTTGGCCACTGTCTCCTGAGATATTGCTCTGAAGGGAAAATTCGATTTCCCCTAAGCTGTGCCTGATATGATTTTCCCTGAAGCGTTTCTCCAAATGCAGCCACGCCGGTCACAGTACACCTGGGGGAGGGGCGGGGTGAATCCTGGGGGCCAACCTGCTTTCTGTGGACTTTGAGTCCACAGTCAGAGCAATTCTGACCCCTGGGGAATTTTCATTATCAAAATTCTTACTTTTCGGGCTTCCCTGGTGGCGCAGTGCTTGAGAGTCCGCCTGCCGATGCAGGAGACGCGGGTTCGTGCCCC
>NW_006796565.1:1941779-1983397 GCF_000442215.2 Lipotes vexillifer | reverse complement strand
GCCGATGCGGGGGACGCGGGTTCGTGCCCCGGTCCGGGAAGATCCCACGTGCCGCGGGGCGGCTGGGCCCGTGAACCATGGCTGCTGAGCCTGCCTGTCCGGGGCCTGTGCTCCGCAACGGGAGAGGCCGCAGCGGGGGGAGGCCCCCAAAACACAAAAAAAAAAAAAAAAAAAAAAAAATTCTTACTTTTCCCACCACAATTAAGAACTGCTCTATTGCCACACTGCTGCTGACCCAAAGGGATAATTAACCCGTTGGGATTGGAAGGCGTCTGGAACACACTGAGGCTAGATGGCTGGACTTGGTCATCTGCAAGCTTGTCCCTGCATCCTGGTCCCTCTAGCTGGGGACGTGGAAGGCGGTTGGCCCATCTGTAAAATGGGGGCTGCTCCGTGAAAAGATCGCTCGGGTTTAGAGTTGCCGGATGTAGCAAATAAAAACAGCAGGCACCAAGTTAAACCCGAATTTCAGAGAAACAACGAAGACTTTTTTAGCATCTGTTTGCCCCATGCAACATCTGGGACACACTTATATTAAAAACTTTTCTGGTGTTTATCTGCAATTCAAATTTAACTGGGTATCCTGTATTCTACCCCTCACCCCTCCTCATGTCCCTCCCACCTCAGTAGTTTCTGAATCTTTACTATGAGCTACATGATTTTGCTTTTGATATCCATGGCTTTAGGTAGCCATAAGCAAAGGGTAAGTGTGAAACGTCTAGATTAGTCTGGAAAGCTAATCCCTTTCCAGACTAATCTGGACATTTGTACTCATGCTTTTTTTTTTTTTTTTTTTGGAATTTTTGAATTTTATCTATTTTTTTATTACAGCAGGTTCTTATTAGTCATCCATTTTATACACATCAGTGTATACATGTTAATCCCAATCTCCCAATTCATCACACCACCACCCCCCCACTTTCCCCTCTTGGTGTCCATATGTTTGTTCTCATGCTGTTTTTTTTTTTTTTTTTTCCTTGCGTTATGCGGGCCTCTCACTGTTGTGGCCTTTCCCATTTGCGGAGCACAGGCTCCGGACGCGCAGGCTCAGCGGCCATGGCTCACGGGCCCAGCCGCTCCGCGGCATGTGGGATCTTCCCGAAACGGGGCACGAACCCGCGTCTCCTGCATCGGCAGGCGGACTCTCAAGCACTGCGCCACCAGGGAAGCCCTCTCATGCTGTTTTTGAAACTGGTTTGTGACTGTGTCTCCCAGTGCCTATTGGAGTCCCCGGTGCCAAGTCGATGTGCAGTGGGCACTGGTTTGATGAAGGAATGGTCACCAACTCAATGTACATCGCACCTTTCAACCTCTGTTTGACCTGCACATAGCACATGCCACCGTCTACCAGGATGGCCAGGTCTTCCCACACAACCACCCGCCCTACCCTTCCAGATCACTCTGCCTTTGCTCGAATGGTCCACTTCCCTCAGACAGAGGCAGCCTTGCACGGCGGGCAAAATCACAAGCACTGGAACCAGATTGCCTGGGGTTGAGTCTCGCTTCTACCACTGTGTGTCTTTGGGTAATTTACTTTAGCTCTCTGTGCCTCAGTTTTCTCATCTATGAAATGGAGGTAACAATAAAACCTAGTAAGGCTGTTTTGAGGAACAGAAGTGCTAATACATGTATGGCATTTAGAAGACAGAGCATGACATGTAATAAGAGTTCTTTTTAAAAAATCTTTTTAAATTAATTTTTTATTTTTATACAATTTGTAAAGGTTACTTTCCATTTACAGTTATTACAAAATATTGGCTCTGTTCCCCGTGTTGTACAATACATCCTTGAACCTGTCTTACACCCAGTAGTTTGTGCCTCCGAATCCCCCAGCCGTATCTTGCCCCTCCCCCTTTCCCTCTCCCTACTGGCAACCACTAGCTTGTTCCCTATATCTGTGAGTCTGCTTCTTTTATGTTATATTCACTAGTTTGTTGTATTTTTTAGATTCCACATATAAGCCATATCATACAGTATTTATCTTTCTCTGTCTGACATATTTCACTTAGCATAATGCTCTCCAAGTCCATCTATGTTACTGCAGATGGCAAAAGTAATAAGGGTTCTTATTCTATTCCATCTACAAATCCTAATCCCAACCCTCCTACAAGGGCCACCTCCTCCATGAAGTACTCCTGATTGCCCTCTTCCCTACCCCTCAGGTGGAAGCAGGCTCTCCCCTTAGCTACATTTCTTGTATCCACCTGCCCAGTCCTTTGGGATAAAATGAACCGTGGTCTTTTCCCCCCTCGCCTACCTTCGTTGTGAGAAGGACCAACTCTACCGCCCTGGGGTGTCTGAGAAGTTAGAGTATGGTATTGTTATTCTAGGAGTTGTTTGTATCTGGTGCTCTCACAAAATAGCTGGGAGATCTGTGAAGGTGAAAAGGAGGATCCCATTTAGAATAAGACAGAAGGGTGTCCATTTGATTTGTCACAAAGGGACACAGCTTGGTGTGGTAGAAAGAGCAGGGGATTCGGGGCCCAACAGATGCAGCTGGAAATCCGCTCTATCTTTTCATAGCTTAAGACCTTCAGAACCTTCCACTTCCTCATATGTGAAAGGGGTGTAAGGGTCCTTCCTCTTGGGGATGGGGTGGGGGAAGGCTTGGGTGGGGGGAAAAACACCTACGAAGGGTTTAGCACAAAGAGGTGCTGCACTAAAATGCATTGTCGGGCTCTGCAGTGCTGTGTGAAGCATTGTTGCAAGTTCAGCTGGTACCGGGTCTGGGGGCTTCCCCAAACGCCCTGCTAGTGTCCAGGCATAGACAAGAAGCTGGGACGGCAGCCCAGAGTCCTGACTGCATCATCCAACGGGCAAGGGAATGTGTAAAACCCCATCCAACACCCAGCAAAAGAGGAGGAAAATCTGCTCAGGTGGAGCAGTGGAGAGCAGTTAACATCTGCAAGTCGCTGTCTGCTTTGCCCACGCAGACACCGACGAGGGGCCTGGGAGCACTGCATCTGGCAAATTCTCTCTCCCACCGCGCTTCTCCCATGGCTCGGAGTCTGATACACGGTGCACATGTTCCCTGCACCACCGGCTACTCAACCCAAGGATCAAGGTCATTCTGAGCTGCAGTGGTTTGAGCTAGTAAAGATTTTTATAAAAACTCACTGTCTTGATTTCTGTTCAAGTACTTTAAAGTTCACATATTTCTTATTTGAACTTTGCTGGCTGTAGTCATTTCATCCACAATCAGCCTGGATTGGTTCTGCTTATTCAGAGCCCATCAATTACAGGGGACCGGACTGGAGCACACACCGCCCATGCTTCTTTGCCCCAGGCTAGCCAATTTATCTGACATTTAATAAGGAGTTTTAGATTTTGCAGCTTATCAGAAGAGCGCAGTGCAAGCGCGGGTGAGCCAGTGAATCCCAAATCAGTGGGCTGCACAGGAATCGCTTCCTTTCAACGCAGGCTTTGTCATGCAACACAGTTCTGGGTGTCAAGACATTCTATCGTCCTGCTTTTGCTCTTGTTGTGCCGTCTTCCTTTTCCTAAAGCGGTTTAAAGGTTGGTTTAAAATCATTTCAACGTGAAGAGATCGTGGAGAGAATTCCAAATCCACCTTTGCCATAAACAGAAACTCTGCAACTACAGACAAGGATCGGGAAGCTCTGTTGCTTGAAGAAAGCTCAAGTTAGCAAAGAAGGACTGAATGTCGTTTGATGCCAGCCAGGGTGCCAGGCATGGTGTAATGAAGACGAGGTCCCTGCCCTGAAGGGGTGCACGGTGTGGTGGGCGAGCAGACGAGGACATAAATAACTTATATCCCAGGCCGGCTGAGCTGTGCGCTCTAACAGAGGTAAAAACAAAGCATCATGGGCGTGTTGGGGGCAGGCGAGAGATTAATATTCTCCCTGATCTGAGCCTTTTGGGTGAGACTCAGCCAATGAGGGCATATTGACACGTTTGACTACATAAGGAACTCTGATGTTTTCTTAAGCTTCCTCTGAATATCAAGACAAATGTATTTAATCTATTTCTCCCCTGTTATGGTCAGTTCGATTCTCTTCGGCGTATCGTGTATGTTTAAACTGCCTAGCTTGGGTTTCCATCATAAATGCTCTTTAGGACAAAAGTTTCACTAAATATTAGAATACCGGTTGGGAGGGCATTTTGGTAGGAAGACATGAATTCGCAGCCAGTCCACACTAGTTTCTGAGTTTTTCTTCCCTAGTAGTTTCATGATCATTTCAGGCCTTTAGATTTACAAGTCCAATACCTGTCTCGACAGCCATATATGAAAGCCACCCTCACTAATGTTGGTTATTTTCCTAAGAAATAGAATTTTACAGTTTCCTCTGATGTTCTCATTATTACCTTCTGCCTCCGTAGCACCAGGAGGGTTCCTGCAACTTTGGTCCCAGGGTATTGCCATCGGTCTCCTAGGGAGCTGGTTAGAGACTCAGATTCTCAGCAACCGCCGCTGAGATTCTAGTTAGCACGGCTGAGATGGAGCCCGTGGACGCTCAACGTAATGGAAGCCCACGTGATTCCCATGCCTATTAAAAGAGGGGGGACCGAGCCCCGAGCATTATCTTTCAACAGCCTCGTCCAGTCCCAGGCTTGGTGCTGACTCCTGCTGAGACCACCCCACTGAGCACCAGGTCACAGGATGCAGCTGCTGTCTCCCAAGCCCCCTCAGAGGACCCCAGAGGACCCACCCCACCGTGTCCTTGTCTGATGGCGAACTCAGCATCTCCTCCCTAAACCTCTGCTCCCCTTGTGCTCTCATATGAGTGGGCATCACCCGTGACAGATTCCTCTTTCTCTGTACTCTTGCATATCCATTAGCTATGAAATCCTGAGACTCCATCTCAGAAAGAGTCTCCGTTCCGGCTGTTTAGCTGTCAGCGGCACTTCCCTAGACCAGCCATCCCCACCTCACCTCAGCTGGTGAGAGCCTGCCCCAGTACTTGCTCTACTTAATTCATTCTCTACATTAAAGGCAGAGGGATTTTTTTTCCTAAATGGCCAAACTGATCTTGCTGTTTGTCAGTTTCAGAGCCTCGAGCGGCTCCCCATTGCCCTCGGGATGGAGCACGCCCTCTCCGTTGCGGCTTGGAAGGCCCTTCCCTCCCTGCCCATCGCCTGCTTTCTGTCTCCTCCCGCCCCGGGCTTCTCCCCACCTTCCTGATCCAGGCACACTGGGCTTCGTCCAGGACGTCAGACCGCTGAGCTCACACCTCCAGGCCTGCCGTCCCCTCTGCCTAGAACATCGCCCCCTGCTTCACCTGCACAGGAGACACCCCCCCTCACTTATGTCCCGACTTGGCCATCACGTCCTCTGAGAAGTGGTTCCCCACCTCCCTACGTCAGCTCCTCTGACCCTACTGTTACCCCATTGGACCCTACAAAGGCAGGGCCCCATCGGTCTGGATCTCTGTTATGCAACCAGCGCTTGGCATCAATGCTGGCACAGAGGTGGAACCATAAAAATTAAAAAAAAAAAATTTATTGGAGTGTAGTTGATTTACAATGTTGTATTAGTTTCAGGTGTACAGCAAAGTGAATCAGTTATACATATATATACATCCACTCTTGTTTAGATTTTTTTCCCATATAGGCCATTACAGAGTATTTAGAGCTCCCTGTGCTACACAGTAGGTCCTTGTTAGTTATCTATTTTATATATAATAGTGTGTATATGTCCAGCCCAGTCTCCCAGTTCATCCCTCCCAGAATCATATAAAATTGCTGATTTTTGACCAACCATCTCATAATGGCTCAACCTAATACTTGTCATTCACACATTTTTGTATGATGTAAACACGGCATCTCTGTTTTATTTTATTTTTTTAACGTCATTATTGGAGTATAACTGCCTTACAATGGTGTGTCAGTTTCTGCTTTATAACAAAGTGAATCAGCTACACATATACATATGTCCCCATATCTCCTCCCTCTTGCGTCTCCCTCCACCCTCCCTATCCCACCCCTCTAGGTGGTCACAAAGCACCGAACTGATCTCCCTGTGCTATGCGGCTGCTTCCCACTAGCTATCTATTTTACACTTGGTAGTGTATATATGTCCATGCCACTCTCTCACTTCGTCCCAGCTTACCCTTCCCCCTTCCCATGTCCTCAAGTCCATTCTCTACGTCTGTGCCTTTATTCCTGTCCTGCCCCTGGGTTCTTCAGAAGCTTTTTTTTAAGATTCCATATATATGTGTTAGCACACGGTATTTGTTGTTCTCTTTCTGACTTACTTCACTCTGTATGACAGACTCTAGGTCCATCCACCTCACTACAAATAACTCAATTTCCTTTCTTTTTATGGCTGAGTAGTACTCCATTGTATATATGTGCCACATCTTCTTTACCCATTTATCTGTCGATGGACACTTAGGTTGCTTCCTATCTCTTTGTTTTAATTAGAAAGTCTTTGATTGTCAGTGAAGGTAAACTCCTTAAATGGCATAGACTTTTGTGCATAAATTTCAGCTGCTTGCATGAAGCTCACAAAATGGGAATTAAAGAAAGACCCAAGCTGGATTATTCAAAGAATGACGTGAAACACCACAAAGGAAAAGACCCCATTCCTTGGACATGAAGTTTCACCCCTGAGTGGCGTCCAAGAGGTCGCTGTGGGGAGAGGTAGGCGGGGTCGTGGGGGAGATTTGTTTGAAGAGGACCTCAAAGAAGATTTGCCTCCTTTCACGGAGTCTATGCCACAAGATTAGACACTTAGGTGATAAGATTTCACCAGCTACATCCTTGTTTGCAGAATACGTTTCCCCTAGTGAAAATACAATTTGTGAATAACTATTATACTTTAGAAACATACCTTTTATTTTTAAGATTAAACATTCTCAATGGCCATGTTGGTCTGTGGGAGACTTATGTGACTTCTGAAGATAAATAACTATTTGGTTTCTGTTTCCTTTCTGGCCCTATTACATTTGCTGAGAAAGTATAGATCAACGGAAGCATTTTTTCCTTAGATCTTAGCAAGAGGCTGCCATCTATAGATCCTTGACCCAATTACACACTGTTTTAAGAGCTGAGACTGCAGGAGGACTGTAGCTTTCATGGGTTTGTATAAGTTTTATACCTCTCAACTCTGAGGATTAAGACGGTAGGTTTTTAATAGGCTTTTACTGTTTAATTTAATTTAATTGGCTTTATTTTGCAAAAGAGCTTGAAGTCCTTAGTATAAGGATCATCAAGCTTCCCGTTTTGCAGATTAAAAAACTGAGGTCCACTGAGGTTGAAACGACTTGCTGCCCAATGTCACCCAGAATGTCAGGGAGGAGCTGGGACTTGCACCCATTCCCAGGCATCGCTGTGTTTTTGCTTTTGTTTTTTTTGGCTGCGCCGCGCAGATTGTGGGATCTTAGTTCCCTGACCAGCGCTTGAACCCGGGCACCGGCGGTGAAAGCGCTGAGTCCTAACCAATGGACTGCAGGGAATTCCCGGCATCTCTGTTTTCTTAATACAGGAAAAGCAAGGCTCTCGGCAGAGGGAGGCACACCTGGCAAATCAAGTCCAGCCCGAGGTTGGTGCCATGGAAGCCGGGTCCCCCCCACTGACCCTGAGGAAAGGTTTTCCATTTCAGAGTTTGTCCTCTTCATAGCAGTGACTCAAACCCCTCTTGATCCTTTAGATAAAATAACAACAACAACATAATAATAATTGCATAAGCAGGGTTGTGGTGGGGAGCAGGATTTGTAAGTAGGATTGTTTTCACGAAACACCTCTGTGTGTAGCCACAATATTATGAAAACAGCAATAAAGTTACCTGCTTCTAATTAAGGAAAAGTGGGTGGACAACACAACTCTAGAAGAGTGTATTATACAGAAACAAAAGGGTTTGGGGGCCCCGGGCTGCCCTCTAGTTTAAATCTACTGTGTTCCGGCCAAGGATGAAATGCCTGTTCCCTGCTCATTCCAGATGCCAGGCGCACTAACAAAGGCGCACTTGTTCCTTGGGACACGTGTCTAGCTGCGTTTTCAGAGAGAGGTTTCGAGGGCACCGGTCACCTGCAGTCCCCTGAAGATGACACATGTCATGTAGCTGTGTCCCCCTTCCCCCATGCGTGTGATCTACCTGGTGAATATTCTTTCTTTCCTGCCTGAAAGTTGGCCTGAGATGAAACTTGCAAAGGCAGGCAGGACGCAGAGCACCCAGGCTGGAAGTTCCCCGATGTGTGCAAGGGTGCCCCCCCCCCGCCATGGACAGCCCACCTCCGCTGCTCCTGCCATCTGAGCCTGGGAGCGCCAGGAGCCTGGGTTGGGTGCACTGCAGTGCAGATAGAAAACCAGATCCTCATAGAAACCTCCGTGTCTCAGTGAAGGTAGGCACAGCCCATGGGATCTGTGCATACCCTCTCTCCTTCTAAGTGACTTTGTACTCGTCAGGGTCCTTTGTGGGGGCGGAGCTGTAGCTCCTGGCATCTGCCATCTCTGCCTTGCCCTCGGGTCCTGCCTGCCCTCCATAACCTGCCATCTTAACCTTCCTGCCACTGCCTCTCACACCTTCGCCTCCCTTCTAGATGCCCCGCCCCTCTCCCCAACTGCCTCTGCGCATACCGTCCCCTCTGTGCAGATGCCCTCCATCCTCACCTGTCCCTGTAGCCCACTCATCCTTCAGGATCCACTGACACCATCATTCCTCGGAAGCCTGCCCTGGCCTCCCCTCCCGAGCAGGATTGGTTGCCTCCGTCTAGGCTGCCAGAATTCCGCAGCACGGCCTCCCTCTGCTCCTTACCGTTCGGCACCATAATCCTCTGAGCATGCGGCCATCCCTTGCACAGCCCTGTGATCGCTTAGCGGGCAAGGACTGCATCTATTCGTTTTTCTGTTCCCAAGGTAGAGCTGGGAGCCTGCCACGCACGAGATGCTCACGGACATTGAACGCCTGAGTGAAATAGGATGGCATGCGTGGATCCCAGAGGGTCGTTCTGAGCAGAGACCACACCAGGGCAGGGCATCTTGTATCAGGATTTCACTTTTGATAGCTTAGGGCAGGGGTCGGCAACCTTTTTCTAGAAAGGTCAGCTAGTAACTATCTCAGGCTTTGTGGGCCAGATGGTATCTGTCGTAACCACCCAGCCCAGCTGTTGAGTGCTACTTGTAGACCATAGGCAGACAAAGGACCCTGGTCGTGGTCCAATAAAACTTTATTTACAAACACACGCAGACAGCTGGGTTTAGCCCGTTGGCTGGAGTTTGCCCATCCTGGCTAAGGGCTTGGAACAGAACCATCTGCTGTTACCATAGGTAGATTTTCCCTTGTTGGCTGAACCTCACTATGGCCTGCTGGGGCTCTGGGACAGGGGCGCTTGCACTTGGCTTACCCTCTCCTTTCCTTTGGGCAGGAATGGGAAGGGTCTTGGAACTTATTTTCAGCTCTCTAGCTAGCTTTCTCGGTATTTTCTGTGTCCCGTTGCCCTAGGTAATTCTAAGATGGGCCTATGCCCACTAGAGCTGGGGAAAATAGGCCAGGGTAGGCTCTGATTATCTGGGGTTTCTCCCACATACCTGCTATGTGGGCTCCCTCCCGCCCTCCTCCAACCCTGAGTCCCTCCCTGCGTTTCCCATGCAGAGCAGTGACAACCCCCATGGAGCCTCTTCCAGCTGTTTAAGGCTGCATTACAAAACCATCACAACCTGAAAAACAACAACAGCCCTGATTTTTCTCAAGGGCACAGCTCTCCTCTGCTGTACTTGGCAAAAGCAGGGGCGGCTGGAAGCTTGGGGGCTGGAGTCACCTCACCCACCAGCTGGTGCCCAGGCCAGGAGGACCCATTTGGCAGGAGGACGGAGCAGCTGGAGCTCCCTGGACAGCTCTCACTCTGTGGTTTCTCCACACCATCTCTCCAGCACGGTGGCTTCTGGGTCACCAGATTTCGTAATATCAGCTCAGAGATCACAATGTGCATGTTCCAGGAGAGCCAGAAAGAAGACACATCACCGTTTATGACCTCGCCTGGGGAGTCATGCAGGGTTACTTTTAGCACATTCTATTCATTGAGGCGGTCACGAAGTTTCACCCAGGTTGAAAAGAGAGGTGAAGTGGACTCCATGTCATCATGAGAAAGAGTAATGTTCTGTAAGAGTTGTGAGGTCATAAAGGAAATAGAATCCCCACACTTAGACTTCCTGGGCCCTGCTACATGCCAGGCATTGCACGTGTCACTTTGCTATTTACGTGATCAGTACAGGAGTATTATCAATACTTACATATCTGTAATACCTTACAAAGTTCTTCCTTCACCCACTTTGAGTCCTTATTTGACTGCATGCAAACCTCGTTTCTGGTGTTTCCAGTTCTTTGGGCAGTTCTTTGACAGGAGTATCCAGCACATACATCCTTGTAGAGTCTGAAGGACGTGCACTTTTTTTTGCGGGGGGATCCCTTCTCTGACGGGCTGAGCTGTCGCTCAAGGTAGAGGCAACGACTGTGGTGCTGGGATGTGACACGTCTATCATTTAATTCACTCGACAGTGATGAGCTGTTAACTACGCCTGGTGTCCACACGATCCCGGAGCCCCGTGCGATTCCTGGGGCTGGGTCTTACTCTCCGGAAGTCATTGCCCACAAAGAAATCCAAGAACCAGCTGAATGAGCATCAATGGAGGAGCAGCCTCGCCATTCGCTCTGCTCTTGTCTCCAATCAAACTGGTTAAATCACGACACAAAACCCTACAGTCATGAGAAGGATTCGACCTGAATGGGGTTCTCCACACGGGGCGGGCTGCAGGGCTGTGGGTACCGGAGTTTATCTCAGCTCATATTCAGGGCTCCAGATGCAGGCCAGGCTTTCATTTTAATCTTATTTTTAGCATTTTGTTACCTCCTAAGACTTTTTATTCCTCTTCATTTTCTTAAATATTATGGCTTTAATGACCAGAAGCCCTTAAGGCCGGCAAAGTTCAGTGGGATATTGTTTCTAAATAATAATAATTTTATAGGCTTCAGAGATCCGAGGACCCTTGAAGATATCGTGCTGAGCCCCTTATTTTACAAACCAGGAACCTGAAGCTCAGAGAAGGACAGTGACCTGCCCCAGGTCACTCACACACGCATTAGAGGCTGTTGCTCTCAGACCAGGGTTTTGCCCATAGTCATTTGACCTCTGTCTGGAGGGCTCGTTGCTCTCAACTTCTGAGTCAATGCTTTTTGGCCCATCTACAGGTTAGTCCAGAACAATTTCCACACTATTCCAGCCCTTTCTGGCCCACCGAGGACTCTGGTGGCAATTCTACACGCAGGCCTGTGGTTCCCTTTGCTTTCCCGTCACATCCATCTTTGCCTTTGTGCTGCCACCAGGCGATGCACCGAGTGCGTGACTGAAGACGCAGTTTGATCCCTGAACACAGGGACCACGGGTCAGGCTCCTTGATTCTGCTCCAGCCGTGGCTCAGCACCTGGAATCCGGTAGCTGTGAGCCCAGTGTTTCCCTGAGCCATCAGTTGTAGTAGCCCTTCTCCCAGGCAGCCTCATCTCCTTCTCGTCTCTTCCTGGGCAGCCACTTTGTCTTGGCTGTCAGAATCCCCTCCCCTCCCCCTGCCCCCTACACATGCTACACGTGGCAGCAAGCCTGCACACCACCCCCTGCCCTGAGAGGGGTCTTGGACTCCCTGAGTATTGGTGGAAAGCTCAGGATGTGATCCACCTGGAGCTGGTCCTTGACAAAACAATCTTTTTTTTTTTTTTTGCGGTACGCGGGCCTCTCACTGCTGTGGCCTCTCCCGTTGCGGAGCACAGGCTCCGGACGCGCAGGCTCAGCGGCCACGGCTCACGGGCCCAGCCGCTCCACGGCATGTGGGATCTTCCCGGACCGGGGCTCGAACCCGCGTCCCCTGCATCGGCAGGCGGACTCTCAACCACTGCGCCACCAGGGAAGCCCAAGAGCACAATCTTTTGTTCCCAGTTCACGCAACTGGATGCGGAGGGGGTTGGCTACATGAACATACAGGCCCTGTGCTCTGCCCCTTCCATACAGTAGCTCTTTGAATTCTAGGACGCTGACATCTCTGGGAAATTCCTGGCATCCTTTCCTTGAGTTATTACCTTTTCCCGCCAGGCCAGCGTTTCTCAAAGCCTGGTCTTCATATCATCTTGGTCTGCATTAGAATCACCTGGGGGTATTTTTTTTTTTCCCCAAAGGGCTTCAAATGCTTGGCTTTTTAAAAATTTATTTATTTATTTTTGGCTGTGTTGGGTCTTCATTTCTGTGCGAGGGCTTTCTCCAGCTGCGGCAAGCGGGGGCCACTCCTCATCGCGGTGCGCGGGCCTCTCACCATTGCGGCCTCTCTTGTTGCGGAGCACAGGCTCCAGATGCACAGGCTCAGTAGTTGTGGCTCACAGGGCCAGTTGCTCTGCCGCATGTGGGATCTTCCCAGACCAGGGCTCGAACCCGTGTCCCCTGCACTAGCAGGCAGACTCTCAACCACTGCGCCACCAGGGAAGCCCCACCTGGGGGTATTTTTTAAAAAGCAGATTCCTGGGGAACATCCAGGACTTACCATATAACACTCTCTGGGGATGGAGCCCAGAAATACACACGTTCACAAGCTCCTTGGTGATTTTGAAGCACCTATGTGCTCGAGGCAACTTAGGAAATTTATTTTGTCTACAGCCGTATGCTTTGCCCAGAGCTGGGCACAGAACAGGTGATAATAAACTATTTGCTGAATGAATGAATAAATGCATGAATGATGCCATATCCCTGAACTTGATCACAAAAGAGATTCTATTTGTTTTGGAACTGCCCCTCCATCCCGTCCTCCAAGCTGCACGCCTGCTACTTGCACACCTAGAGCAGACAGGACAGGTGTCATTCCTTCTTGCTCTCAAATGCCATCATGTTAATTCAGCAGAGCTTGGAGATTTGGTGTGTTCAGTTCCAGGCCACAACAACAAGGCGAATATCACAATAAAGCGAGTCACACAAATATTTTGGTTTCCTAGTGCATATAAAAGTTCTGTTTATGCTATATTGTAGTCTATTAAGTGTGCAATAGCATTATGTCTAAAAAAACAATGTACGTATCTTCATTAAAAAATACTTTATTGCTAAATAATGCTAACCATCATCTCAGCCTAATCTTTTTGCTGGTGGAGGCTTGCCTCGAGATGCTGATGGCTGCTGACTGACCAGCGTGGTGGGCACTGAAGGGGGGGGGGGGCTGTGACAGTTTCTTAAACTAAGACAACAGTGAGGTTTGCTGCATCTCTTGACGCGTCCTCTCATGAACGATTTCTCCGTAACCTGCAATGCTGTTTGATAGCATTTTACCCATGGTAGAATTTCTTTCAAAATTGGAGTCAGTCCTCTCAAACCCGGCTGCTACTTTATCATCTAAATCTACGTAATATTCTAAATACTTTGCTGTCGTTGCAACAATTTTCACAGCATCTTCTCCAGGAGTAGATTTTATCTCATGAAACCATTTTCTTTGCTCACCCATGAGAAGCAACTCCTCATCCGTTAAAGTTTAATCATGAGGTTGCAGCATTCAGCCACATCTTCAGGCTCCACTTCTAATTCTGGCTCTCTTGCCGTTTCCACCACGTCTGCAGTTCCTTCCTCCACTGAAGTCCTGACCCCCTGAGTCAGCCATGAGGGTTGGAATCAACTTCTTCCAGACTCCTGTTAATGTTGCTATTTGACCTCTTCCCATGAATCATGAATGTTCTTAATGGCATCTAGAATGTTCTTAATGGCATCTAGAATGGTGAATCCTTTCCAGAAGGCTTTCAATGTACTTTTCTCAGGTCCATCAGAAGAATCACTATCTACAGCAGCTGTAGCCTTATGAAATGTATTTCTTAAATAATAAGTCTTGAGGGACTTCCCTGGTGGCGCAGTGGTTAAGACTCTGCGCTCCCAATGCAGGGGACCTGGGTTCGATCCCTGGTCAGGGAACTAGATCCCATACGCCGCAACTAAGAGTTCGCATGCCACAACTAAGGAGCCCGTGAGCAGCAACTAAGAACCAGCACAACCAAATTAAAAAAAAAAAAAAGTCTTGAAAGTCAAAATTACTCCTTGATCCTTGGGCTGCAGAATGGATGTTGTGTTAGCAGGCACGAAAACAACGCGAATCTCTTCGTACATCTCCATCAGAGCTCTTGAGGTGCATGCGCCAGGTGCATTGTCAATGAGCAGTAACATTTTGAAAGGAACCTTTTTTTCTGAGCAGTAGGTCTCAACAATGGACTTAAGCTATTCAGTTGTAAACAGATGTGCAATCATCCAGGCTTTGTTGTTCCATTTGTGAGCGCAGGCAGAGTAGATTTAACATAACTCTGAAGGGCCCTAGGATTTTCAGAATGGTAAATGAGCATTGGCTTCAACCTCAAGTCACCAGCTGTATTAGCCCTTAACAAGAGAGTCAGCCTGTCCTCTGAAGCTTTGAAGCCAGGCATTGACTTCTCCTCTCCAGCTATGAGAGTCCCAGATGGCATCTTCTTCCAATAGGAGGTTATTTTTTCTGCATTGAAAATATGCTGCTTAGTGCAGCCACCTTCATTAGTTATCTCAGCTGGATCTTCTGGATAACTTGCTGCAGCTTCTGCATCAGCACTTGCTGCTTCACCTTGCACTTTGATGTTATGGAGACGGCTTCTTTCCTTAAACCTCATGAATCAACCTCTGCTAGCTTCAGATTTTTGCTCTGCAGCTTCCTCACCTCTCTCAGCCTTCACAGAATTGAAGAGAATTAGGACTTTGCTCTGGATTATGCTTTGACTTAAAGGAATGTTTGTGGCTGGTTTAATCTTCTATCCAGACCACTCCAACTTTCTCCATATCAGCAACAAAGCTGTTTTGCTTTCCTCTCATTCGTGTGTTCACTGGAGCAGCACTTTTAATTTCCTTCAAGAACTTGCCCTTTGCATCCACAACTTGGCTAACTGTTTGGCACGAGAAGCCTCACTTTGGGCTTATCTTGGTTTTTGATTTGCCATCTTCACCAAGCTTAAACATTTCTAGCTTTTGATTTAAAGTGAGAGACGTGCAACTCTTCCTTACACTTGAACACCTAGAACCCAATGTAGGGTTATTAATGCACCTACTTTCAATACTGTTGTGTCTCAGGGAACAGGGAGGCCCAAGGAGAGGGAGAGATGGGGGAAAGGCCAGTCAGTGGAGCAGTCAGAACATACACATTTATTGGTTAAGTTCATCGTCTTATATGGGCAAAGTTGGTGGTGCCCCAAAACAACTACAATAGTAGCATCAAACATCACTGATCACAGATCACCACAGAAATATAATAATAATGAAAAAGTTTGAAATATTGTGAGAAGTACCAAAATGTGACACAGAGACACCAAGTGAGTCAGTGCTGCTGGGAAAACGGCACCGATAGACTTGCTCGACCCAGGGCTGCCTCAAGCCCTCAATTTGTGAAAAATGTAATACCTGCAAAGAGCAATAAAACGAGGTCTGCCTGTACTGCTGCAGGTGGGGTCAAGTTCAAGGATGTGCTAATACATAGCATCATGTTAAAGAGGTCAGTCATCTTTAAGATGATTTTTTGTGTGTGTGTTTTCCCTGTTTTAAGTTTTTGAAGGGCTCAAAAGAAGGATGTCATATTAAATTTGAAATTGTAAATTGCTGAAGGATTTAGTTGTCTCTAATCAATGTATAATGCATGAATGCTTTATTTTCATGGTGTCATTTATTAGACATATAACGTACATAAATTGACAGGAAATTTTTTTTTGAAAGAGCTTGAGGGACTGGGTGACACACAGGCTGGGGCAGGGGAGGCCGCCCTCCCCACCCTGCCATCAGGCACAAGTCAGTGGTCAGGGAAGGAGCAGTTCTGCAGGGTGGGCAGGGGATGTGCAGCAACGCATTCTCAGAAGGCCTTTAGTAGGAATGATGTGGATAATTTATATTATGTTTAACTATCTTTTAAACAGCCAGTTTTTCTTGTACAGTGACTGGACTCCCATAAAACAGAGACAAGGCCTGCCCATTTGGCTTGGTTTTAGAAGGGATGGCACTGTAAAGTTAATGCAGTGAGAAATCTATGGTGCTTTGACATTAAACACAACACGGGACATAAAGAATTGGGGCTGCTCTAAACCATGGCAGCAGGTAAAGAGATTAAGCAATCTTTGCAGGTGAAAACCATCCCGAGGTGGGGAGAAAGGGCCTCCCTGCATTGCACCGTGAAGCCAGGAGCCCGCGCAGAGATGGCTGGACTCTGCCCCTTAACCGCCAGTATGGGGGCGGGGGACTCAGAAAAGCCAGTCCCCACCAGCCCCAGTAATTAACCACTGCTGGGCCCCAAAGTCAGAGGAGTACTGAGAGGCAGAAGGAAAGTATTAATGTGACAGTTTAATTTGCTGATTATCATTCGGGCCCTTGTCTCCTTCCGCTACTTGGGTTACAGGAAAACATGTGTAGATGCCTCCACAGAACACAAGAAGAGAGATCATCTCAGGCCAGCGGGAACTGCAGCTCGGGGGTCCCAACTGGCCCAGGCTGGCTGGGGCAGCCGTGGTCACTGGGACTCCAGACCCGGCCATGGGTGGAGTCCTTTTTTTTTTCAGACTGCTTTTCACATGGGGCCTTACACAGATATGGTTTATTTGACTAAGGCATCTTCTGTTCCCAAAATGTGTGGCTCAACCAGTCACCTCCAGACCCACAAGCATCGCCTTCCCAGGCAGCTGTAACCGAAAGTGTCAGGCCAACACATGCCTGGGGACATGGCGGCTCCGTGTTGAGACGGAAGCTCTCAAGGTTTCAGGGCAGGTTCTGGACCAGAGGCTGGTCAGCAGCTGAACAGGGCCGAGGCGTTGATCCTGAAGGGCAGTGACAGGCCAAGCTGCTGGGGAAGGGAGCTGAGGCTTTCTGGAAGCCTTGGGATTCAAGGAGAGGCACGGGTATGGCACCACCAGGGCACCACCCCTCACCCTGGCCTCTGACCAAAGCGTGGGATTGTTTTCTCTGCTCTTCAGGACCACTGTGATTTCCTCCAGGGGTGAGAAGCCCCAGGGAAAGGGGAGGTTGGGGGAATGTGTGAGGGGAGGCGTGGGGCGGGGGGCCCCGGAGAGGGAAGGCAACACACAGAGTGGACAGAGAAAGCTGAGGAGGAAGCGGCAGGATAGACTCTGGCGTTTGGAGGCCTGTGGAGCAGAGGGTAGGAAGAGCCCAAGGCCGGTCACATTGAGTTGTGTCAGAGGCCTTGAGCCCCCATAAGGCCTGACCCTCACGAGGTGCAGCAGGAAGGCTGGAATAAAAAGGGGCCTCAAAGTCCTGAGGGCAATGTATTTTTTCAGACTACTTTTCACATGGGGCCTTGCACAGATAAGGAGGTTTATTTGACTAAGGCACCTTCTCTTCCCAAAATGAGTCCCCGGCCTCCCCACACTGGGACCTGGGTCTCTGTCCGAATCGGCTGCCTCACCCGGCAGACAAGAAATGGACGATTGGAAGCGTGTCCTCAGGGCTGTGTGTTTCTCTAAGCACACCCTCCCTCTGTTACCTTGCTCCTGAGATGCTACCTCTTCCAAGAAGCCCTCTGGTGGGACCACTGTGCTGCTCGTGGTGGGTCTCCAAGGTGCCCCTTGAAAGTCAAAATTACTCCTTGATCCTTGGGCTGCAGAATGGATGTTGTGTTAGCAGGCACGAAAACAACGCGAATCTCTTCGTACATCTCCATCAGAGCTCTTGAGGTGCATGCGCCAGGTGCATTGTCAATGAGCAGTAACATTTTGAAAGGAACCTTTTTTTCTGAGCAGTAGGTCTCAACAATGGACTTAAGCTATTCAGTTGTAAACAGATGTGCAATCATCCAGGCTTTGTTGTTCCATTTGTGAGCGCAGGCAGAGTAGATTTAACATAACTCTGAAGGGCCCTAGGATTTTCAGAATGGTAAATGAGCATTGGCTTCAACCTCAAGTTACCAGCTGTATTAGCCCTTAACAAGAGAGTCAGCCTGTCCTCTGAAGCTTTGAAGCCAGGCATTGACTTCTCCTCTCCAGCTATGAGAGTCCCAGATGGCATCTTCTTCCAATAGAAGGTTATTTTTTCTGCATTGAAAATATGCTGCTTAGTGCAGCCACCTTCATTAGTTATCTCAGCTGGATCTTCTGGATAACTTGCTGCAGCTTCTGCATCAGCACTTGCTGCTTCACCTTGCACTTTGATGTTATGGAGACGGCTTCTTTCCTTAAACCTCATGAATCAACCTCTGCTAGCTTCAGATTTTTGCTCTGCAGCTTCCTCACCTCTCTCAGCCTTCACAGAATTGAAGAGAATTAGGACTTTGCTCTGGATTATGCTTTGACTTAAAGGAATGTTTGTGGCTGGTTTAATCTTCTATCCAGACCACTCCAACTTTCTCCATATCAGCAACAAAGCTGTTTTGCTTTCCTCTCATTCGTGTGTTCACTGGAGCAGCACTTTTAATTTCCTTCAAGAACTTGCCCTTTGCATCCACAACTTGGCTAACTGTTTGGCACGAGAAGCCTCACTTTGGGCTTATCTTGGTTTTTGATTTGCCATCTTCACCAAGCTTAAACATTTCTAGCTTTTGATTTAAAGTGAGAGACGTGCAACTCTTCCTTACACTTGAACACCTAGAACCCAATGTAGGGTTATTAATGCACCTACTTTCAATACTGTTGTGTCTCAGGGAACAGGGAGGCCCAAGGAGAGGGAGAGATGGGGGAAAGGCCAGTCAGTGGAGCAGTCAGAACATACACATTTATTGGTTAAGTTCATCGTCTTATATGGGCAAAGTTGGTGGTGCCCCAAAACAACTACAATAGTAGCATCAAACATCACTGATCACAGATCACCACAGAAATATAATAATAATGAAAAAGTTTGAAATATTGTGAGAAGTACCAAAATGTGACACAGAGACACCAAGTGAGTCAGTGCTGCTGGGAAAACGGCACCGATAGACTTGCTCGACCCAGGGCTGCCTCAAGCCCTCAATTTGTGAAAAATGTAATACCTGCAAAGAGCAATAAAACGAGGTCTGCCTGTACTGCTGCAGGTGGGGTCAAGTTCAAGGATGTGCTAATACATAGCATCATGTTAAAGAGGTCAGTCATCTTTAAGATGATTTTTTGTGTGTGTGTTTTCCCTGTTTTAAGTTTTTGAAGGGCTCAAAAGAAGGATGTCATATTAAATTTGAAATTGTAAATTGCTGAAGGATTTAGTTGTCTCTAATCAATGTATAATGCATGAATGCTTTATTTTCATGGTGTCATTTATTAGACATATAACGTACATAAATTGACAGGAAATTTTTTTTTGAAAGAGCTTGAGGGACTGGGTGACACACAGGCTGGGGCAGGGGAGGCCGCCCTCCCCACCCTGCCATCAGGCACAAGTCAGTGGTCAGGGAAGGAGCAGTTCTGCAGGGTGGGCAGGGGATGTGCAGCAACGCATTCTCAGAAGGCCTTTAGTAGGAATGATGTGGATAATTTATATTATGTTTAACTATCTTTTAAACAGCCAGTTTTTCTTGTACAGTGACTGGACTCCCATAAAACAGAGACAAGGCCTGCCCATTTGGCTTGGTTTTAGAAGGGATGGCACTGTAAAGTTAATGCAGTGAGAAATCTATGGTGCTTTGACATTAAACACAACACGGGACATAAAGAATTGGGGCTGCTCTAAACCATGGCAGCAGGTAAAGAGATTAAGCAATCTTTGCAGGTGAAAACCATCCCGAGGTGGGGAGAAAGGGCCTCCCTGCATTGCACCGTGAAGCCAGGAGCCCGCGCAGAGATGGCTGGACTCTGCCCCTTAACCGCCAGTATGGGGGCGGGGGACTCAGAAAAGCCAGTCCCCACCAGCCCCAGTAATTAACCACTGCTGGGCCCCAAAGTCAGAGGAGTACTGAGAGGCAGAAGGAAAGTATTAATGTGACAGTTTAATTTGCTGATTATCATTCGGGCCCTTGTCTCCTTCCGCTACTTGGGTTACAGGAAAACATGTGTAGATGCCTCCACAGAACACAAGAAGAGAGATCATCTCAGGCCAGCGGGAACTGCAGCTCGGGGGTCCCAACTGGCCCAGGCTGGCTGGGGCAGCCGTGGTCACTGGGACTCCAGACCCGGCCATGGGTGGAGTCCTTTTTTTTTTCAGACTGCTTTTCACATGGGGCCTTACACAGATATGGTTTATTTGACTAAGGCATCTTCTGTTCCCAAAATGTGTGGCTCAACCAGTCACCTCCAGACCCACAAGCATCGCCTTCCCAGGCAGCTGTAACCGAAAGTGTCAGGCCAACACATGCCTGGGGACATGGCGGCTCCGTGTTGAGACGGAAGCTCTCAAGGTTTCAGGGCAGGTTCTGGACCAGAGGCTGGTCAGCAGCTGAACAGGGCCGAGGCGTTGATCCTGAAGGGCAGTGACAGGCCAAGCTGCTGGGGAAGGGAGCTGAGGCTTTCTGGAAGCCTTGGGATTCAAGGAGAGGCACGGGTATGGCACCACCAGGGCACCACCCCTCACCCTGGCCTCTGACCAAAGCGTGGGATTGTTTTCTCTGCTCTTCAGGACCACTGTGATTTCCTCCAGGGGTGAGAAGCCCCAGGGAAAGGGGAGGTTGGGGGAATGTGTGAGGGGAGGCGTGGGGCGGGGGGCCCCGGAGAGGGAAGGCAACACACAGAGTGGACAGAGAAAGCTGAGGAGGAAGCGGCAGGATAGACTCTGGCGTTTGGAGGCCTGTGGAGCAGAGGGTAGGAAGAGCCCAAGGCCGGTCACATTGAGTTGTGTCAGAGGCCTTGAGCCCCCATAAGGCCTGACCCTCACGAGGTGCAGCAGGAAGGCTGGAATAAAAAGGGGCCTCAAAGTCCTGAGGGCAATGTATTTTTTCAGACTACTTTTCACATGGGGCCTTGCACAGATAAGGAGGTTTATTTGACTAAGGCACCTTCTCTTCCCAAAATGAGTCCCCGGCCTCCCCACACTGGGACCTGGGTCTCTGTCCGAATCGGCTGCCTCACCCGGCAGACAAGAAATGGACGATTGGAAGCGTGTCCTCAGGGCTGTGTGTTTCTCTAAGCACACCCTCCCTCTGTTACCTTGCTCCTGAGATGCTACCTCTTCCAAGAAGCCCTCTGGTGGGACCACTGTGCTGCTCGTGGTGGGTCTCCAAGGTGCCTCTGAGCCTGGCCTCAGTTCTGGAGGCATGAAGGCGGCTGCCCCGGGATCGCCGTCCCTTCCGGCCAAGCTGTGGGCTTCCTACAGCTCCCCGCTCTCAGCGTGGCCTGGGCCTACCTGCCTCCTCTCACCTGGGCAGCTGGGCTCCTGCAAAACAGGCAAGGTCTCCCCAGCCAGCTTTGCCCAGTGACGGTGCGGGCCCAGGTGCTGGAGCTGCAGAACACGGCCCAGAGAGCAAAGACAGGGGCTGGATTCGGGTCCAGCAAGGGGTCCTCAGAATCCCGCAGGGCTCGGGCTCCTGCTGGAAAACACCTGAACTCAGAAACCTTCTCAGGGCCTGACTCTTCACCCTGGGAAGGGAAGAAAACTATCATTCTGCACAGAGAGCAAACGGTCCAGGGACTCATCTCATTGGGAACACTTGGTACATTGATTTTTCTTCCTTACCGGAAAACCATCCCCCGAGAATCTTTTACTTTTAAATCCCTAACTCTAGACTTCAACCTGCAGATTCCGGCCAGGCTGGGGGTTAACTCAGGACTCAGAAACTGCTCCACCGGGGCCGGTCTGATGAAGGGATCAGTCAGGAATTCATAAAGCGTTTATTTAGCTGCCAAAAGCACCCCCACCCTCCCTTTCTTGTATGGGGGAATTGATGCAAAGTTTCCGAGACAAGTCTGCGATTGCGGCTGTCACCAAACAATGCCATATTTCTTTTCTTCTCTTAAATTCTAAGGATCATTCCCTATAAGAGGGCAATTTGTCTGTCAGGCAGGCAAAACAGGGGCCGCTCCCTGCCCTCATTAAACTGACAGCACGGTTATTAGCAGAAAACGAAGCCCGCCCGCCATGAAGCCAGCCACTGTTTTATGGCGAGCGCCAGGGAGATATTTTCAGTAATTAATTTGATAAATATATTAATTATGAATTGAGTTGACAGTACAATCAGATTGTCAGCCTTCCAGGCAGCCTCTTGTGATAAAGCTCTATGACGAAGTGGTTGGATTTCAGGCCTGTCATCCTGCGGGGCAGCCCCTTATCGCCCGTCTGCCCATTCACTCTGTAATTTCCTGCGCATTGTAATTAAATGGTAGCTTTCTGATTGGAAAGTGACTCCTCAAGCTTAATCTCTCTTTCTCTCCGAGCAAGGTGGGGGAGGTGTACAAAAAAGCCCTTTGTTTCGGGGGAGTCTTGATGTGAAGAAGCAATTCTGCTCCCCCTCTCCTTTAAATGCACCCCTCCGGTCCCAGAGGGCACCTTGGAGGACGGAGTGGTCTGGGAACTTCAAGCTGGAGAGACGGGTGGGCGGTGTGCCCAGCTCTGCTGTCCTCTGGCTCTGCCACCTCGGGCAGGTCACTGCTCCTCTCTGGGCCGATTTCTTCTGCCAGAAAAAGAAGGGATTGGCCAAAATCATCACGTACCCCCTACCCCAACCCTCAAGGCCTGAAATTCTGGGATACTGAGGACAGAGCAGCTCCGCAGGGCCTGCCTGCCCTCCGGAGTCCCGGGAAGGGGAGGGAAGGAGAAGTGAGCCGAGTGTCAGCTGTATTTCTGCAGGACAGGTCATTGGGGAGCCCCTTGCCAGCACTTTTTTTTCTCTTTTGATGAAATTAATTATGAACACTGCCTGGGGTCATTTGACTCCAGAGATACATGTCAAGATAAAATATTTCTGAAACACTTATATTTAATAATTTAACATGGTGGTTTGCATTTGGGTGCAACAAAGGGAATTATTGGTAATTGCGAATTTTAAAGAGGCAGAAGGAAGCCCAGCAAATTGGGGGGCCACAGGACAAAGTCGGGAAGGTCAGGAGGCTTTTGTTCGGCAAAAGCCCCGAGGCCTGAGTTTAGGATGAGAACAAATGTCATTTAGAATGCCTTGTAAAGAAGTCAACTCCAGGAAACTTTCGAGGGGGTGTAGTGATGGGGCCTCCGGGTTCTTTGGGTGTCCTAGGTGCCCCAGGTATCCTGGCCAGACAGAGAGAGAGAGCATGTTGGTCCCTGGCCTTGGAGTTACAGAAAGTCTGTGATCTGAGACTCAGAGATGCCCAAGGCTGTCCCAGGCCACGCAGCTAAGGAGCAAGGTTCCAGGGAAGCTCGGCCTCCCGGGCTGGTGCCCCTAGGACGTGAGGCTCCATGGAAAGAACAGCAGCTTTGCATTGGGAAGGTCCAAGTTCCAAATCCAACTGCTACTTGTCTGCCATGTCTCAGTTTCTTTGTCTGTAAAATGGGCTAGTAAAGTACCTACCTGAGGTTTGATGTGAAGATTAAGTAAAATAATGCATGTAAGGTGCTTTTCAGAGCAGCTGAAACACAGTGGAAGCTGAGTTGCTATCAGCTGGTGCACACCAAGGGCTCAGTTAATATTTAGTGCATGTGTGAATGAATAAATGAATGAACGAATGAAATACTGGCCCTAGAGTCCTGGCTGCTCTGCTCTTCGGGCCCTGCCTGCCTTCCTTGTTGCCCTGTTATGCTATTCTCCATTCGTGGCCCAGCAGGCGGATAGGGCCCCCCTTCGGGAGTATGACAAGCGGGCTCACTCCCAACAAGGACTCAGACAGACTCGAACCCTGATGCTCAACCTACTCATCTAGTGGCTTTGGGCAAATCTGTCTCTAACATGTAAGAAAGCAGCTGCTCGGGTGGGTGCTCATCCAGCACCGGTGGTCTTCAGTGGTCCGGGGTGAGAACCCCCTCTCCAGTGAGGTGAGCTGGGCAGTCCCTTCCCTTCCCCGCTCTGAGCCTTTGTTTCCTCATCTTTAAAGTGAGGGTGCTGTATTCAGCAGTCGGCAGCGTCCCTGGAAAACCCACTGTGGCCCAAAGTCTACAGCTGGACCATATTTAAACTCAGCTCTCTTCAGAAACCCGAGCATCTTAACTGGAAAACTCAGTTTTTGTTTATCACCTGGAAATCATGGATCCCACCATGAGCAGAGAATAGGGGCCACGGCAGGGAAGATCAATGCTCAGATCACAGGTTGAGGAGGCCCTGTTATGGTTCCCACCGGCTAGGTTGCATGCACTGGAGTCCCCACTGCAAGAAAAAACCCCAAGGTACACAAGCTTCCTTTGCATGTCACCAGAGGCAAAACCAACACATCCATGCAAATCCCTACAACCAAGACATAAAATTTTAACACGAAGTAAGAAAATTGTCGGTCACCCTAGAGGTTGATCTCTATTCATGTTTCTTTCATGAGCAAATGCACACTTATTTTTTCACCCAAACTTCAAGATTACTGTCTTTTTCTTAACTTTTCAAAGAAAGCTTAAGTACTTCGAGCACAACCAGAGTTGAATATTGTCCTTTGTCAGATCATACTTGAATCTATATTTTAACGTGTTGCCATTATATTTCAAAGAGGAGACATGATTGTTTTTGAAAATAAAAAAGTAAGACCAAAGGCAGGGTATTGTCTATTATCCCATCCACCGCCCCCGAAATGTTCTCATGAGAGCCAGCCGGGTGCCATTTATTGAGTCCCGAATGATGAACCATAAGCTTCTTTATTTTATACCAGAAGCGAGTGGTAAGTGGGCGCAAATTGGTTTTGGAGAGGATGCTAAGTGATAATCCTTCCCAGGTTCCCAGTAAAGAAAATATACTTATTTGAGGGAATTTTTAACTTGGGTTTGAACTCGCTGATGCCTTTTTTAGAGTCCAAGTGGAAACCATAGAGCTTTTGTGTGCCTGTCAGATGTCTTTACCTAATGCCGAGGGAAGAATGATAAATATGTAGAAGGCTTTGATGTTAATACCAAACGGGCCTCTGAAGGGGCTGAGTAGAAGGTAG
Source organism: Lipotes vexillifer (assembly GCF_000442215.2). Classification (NCBI taxonomy): domain Eukaryota; kingdom Metazoa; phylum Chordata; class Mammalia; order Artiodactyla; family Lipotidae; genus Lipotes; species Lipotes vexillifer. Next base: position 1,958,496 of record NW_006796565.1, on the reverse strand, counting down.
TTGACACTGTGGTTTTCATCCCTCAGCAGGGATGGAAGAGATGCTTGAAAATTAATGGCCCCTGTGGAGATAGTGCGCCGTTCCTGCTTATGCCCTTGGAGCCCCTGTTCCCCACCACCCGCTCGAGGACCCGGGCTCCGAGCTCTGCCTGGCAGGAGAACGTGAACCTGGGCAGGGGATAAAAGGCAGGGACTTTGTTTGCCAAGGAGCCTTTCTGATGAGCCCAGGCAACGGTCACTAGAAGACAGATGTGAAATGTAGCTAATTTTCTTCAGGCAGGGATAGGAAAGGGAAAGCCCCCCAGAGATGAATAGATAACTCCACTCGGCTCAGGCCCCTGCCCCACGGGGCCTCAGTTTCCCCATCTGTAGAATGAGGGGGTCAAGCTAGATGTCGCTGAAGATGCAGTTCTTTGTTTAAGATGAAGTCGCCGTGCTGGCCCTGTGTCGGGATGGGCAGCTTGTATAGGACCAGGACTGGCCTCCTGGGAGGCATCTGTCTCAGCCCCTCCCTCCCAGGGTCAACCTCACTTCCTGGCGTGGTTGGAGAGGGGAAAGCCAGGGCTTTCCGTGGAGAGCCACTGTTGGAATGGTACGTGCACAGGGACCACAGGATCCAGATCGACTGTGAAGTCCCAACGTCTAGTTGTTCCTCTGGTCTCCTAAGTGCATTCGCGTTTGGCAGACCACATGGCCCAATTCTTGCCTCAGAAATTATGGGCCCAGTAACTGCCCAGCTGGGGTTGTCACCAAAGATAAGGCAAGGGCTATTTTTGCTTTTCTTTCTTCAATAAGAGATTTTCCAGGCAAATCAACTGGAAATGGTTGGGGGGTGCTTGTGGAATTCTTTGTTAGCTCGCCAGAAACAAACTTCTTAGAAGCTGGCCAATCTTAGCCCTTAAGACATATGCACGACTCGGCCCTGAATCGAACTAACGAGGGTCCTGAAGGGTCCTGTAATTTAGTGTTGAAACAGTGTCTTAAATTAATATTTTCTTTAGTTCAAAAGGCTGCCTGCGCCTTTGGCTGAGTGTTCCGGCTGCGGGGAACCAGGGAGTGACCCCTGGCCAGAGGGGCCACTACATGGGGACAAAGGCCCCGCGCGCACATAAATAACGAGGAAACATTTCCCCCGGCGGCACTGGTCCACCAAAAATGGTTTACACCAGTTGAACACAAAAATCAATTCTGAAGCGCAGTATATCACAGCCCATAAATTACATGTGTCCAATCAAAAAAGTGAGGGGAAAGGAACAGAGGCGAGGATGAAGAAAGTTTTCACCGAAAGACGTAGCTACAGACCAAAGCCCCCGCTCTCCCCCCTGGGAGGTAGGAGCCAGAAGCCCAGGAGGCTGGCAGCATGTTCCTGGTGGGACCTGGCTGTGACCAACTCCTGCATGCCCCGCGGCTCCAGAGATAGGGCGAGGAAAGCGGAATGGGACGGCCCAGGCAGGGCCGAGCAGGGGCTCTGGTTTCACGAATGTTGCAGAATAACCGCAGAGAACGCTGTGCTCCCAGAGACCCTCAGACCTGCTCTGCCCGGCCTTTCTTTTCTTCTGTCTTGACTCGAGATTAACACGAGCGAAAGGCATCGTCCTGCACTGTCCACTATCCCTTCCCACCAATCTTTCTGATTAAGGGGGCCAGGGTTTAATTGGGATACATTGGAGGAAGCACAGACATCGTTGAGAGGACACACAAGCGGCTTTCAAGTAGGAAGACGCTCTCCTTTTTTCTGGAGGAAGTGGGCTTGGAAGTCCTTCGCACGCGCCTCAAAGTGGACTTGCTTTTCCCAGAACTAATGGGGACCCCACGTGATGCTTTCCAAGGACCGGCTACCACCCCCCAGCCCTTCACTGTCCCAAGTCAGAGGTGTTGCTGCTGCGGACTCCCGAGGCTCCGGTCTCAGGCCCCCGGCCACCCGGCCGCTGCTCACCCTGCCCCCAGCTCCAGCAGACACCACCTGAGTCCCGCCATGTTCCCAGCATCACCTCCACCTCACGGCCACTGGTGCCCCAGACGGTGCCACAGCCATTCCTGGGGAAAACGAGGGGCAGCCTGGCTGAGAAGCAGAGCACGCAGCTCTGGACACAAATCCCTCTCAGGAACCTCAGTGATGGCTCCAAAGAGCCATTCCACTTGAAAGCCAGGATGAACCTCAGAGGCTGCCTAGTCTGACCCGTTCATTGTAGAGATGGGGAAACCGAGGCTCCAAAAGGGCAGTGACCGCTCAGGGTCACAGATCGAGGGAGGTCTAGGATAGGAGCGGGGCAGCCGGAGTCCTCCCCAGGGCGGTCTTCCCCGCCCTAGCATGAGGTTGGGGGCACTGGGACCAGCTGTTAGCTCTCCCCCTGCTGGGGGAGGGGGGCTCGCACTCCTAATCACCCAGCACCCCATCCCCTCCCTTTTCCTGTCAGGGGTCTCCCCCCGGGAGTGGAGATGTGCCTCGGTGCTGCCCCCCCCTTAAGTGAACAGCCCCTCTGTTCTGTACCAACCAGGATATTAACTGGAGCCCAGGGAGCAACAGGGTGTCTCCAGGGTTTGGGAAAACACCTCCTGAGGCTAAGCTTCGAACCCGAATGCTGACAAAATCCTGGCTAGGTAGCGTCTCTGCCTCAGTTGGGAGGGAAGGAAATCAGGGCACCAGGGGACCCACCACCATCTCTGTGTACAGTGATCCCTTCGAGGGAACCGTGGCTGAACCAAACACTTCGCTGCCTGCTTCTCGCCTCTGAATGGGGTCACCCGTATCTCCACGGGTCTCCCAAAGCCCCCAGGCTTGCCCAGGGTTGACCTTGCCTGGACCGGTGCAGAGAGGTCCCTCCCAACCCCCAAGTCTTCTGTGCCAGGGCCCAAGTGGTCAGGCCCGTGCTGGACCCTGAGGCTCTGCAGAGAACAAAACTCAGCTTTGTCCTCAAGGGACTGGAATTCCACAGAGGGGGCCCAGCAGGCGGACAAGATGGGGGCTTAAAGCTCAAAACTCTTCTGTGCGGAAGAGATTTTCTCTCCATCTAAATTCTTCATTTACTGGTTCAACCAACACTTATTAGGCACCAATATATGAGGAAGGCCGGGCTGGATCCCAGGAATGGAAGAGCGAATACGATGTCAGCTCTACTGCCTTCATGGAGTCCCAGTCTCCCTCGTCCTCCCCACATCCCCTGGGCTCAGACCACGCGGAATCAACCTGGGAGCCCCCTGACCCCCAGGCCTTGGCCTGGGCTGACTCTCTTGCCTGGACCACCTTCATCCTCCCCCACCAGCCTCTTCACCTGTCAAACTCCACAGCATCTGTTTGAGCCCAGATCAAAAGTCCCTTCCTGTGTGCCAGCCTGGATGCCCTGGCAGAAGCACGCCCCTGGGGCTGTGCACGGGATCAAGCCAGCATCCGGAGGTTTTGTGATTTTTCACTTAGAAGCCTGCCTCCCCGCCAGCAAACCTGTGATGGTTGCAGCTGGACCAGGGTTGAGGTGTGTGTGTTGGGGGGTGTCTACATCTTGAGCCATCTTGTGTTCCCAGTACTCCACACAGAGCCTTGCGCACAGTAGCCTTTTTATCACATTGTTGAGTTGAATACTCTGCAGCACCCGCAGCATTCTTAACTTCTACCTCCTCTGCTCTGGTAAGAAACTGTATTCAAGTTCAATGTGTCAGTGACACAGTGATCCATTTGTTAAGATGTGTGTGTGCACTGGGGGCGAGGGGGCAGTGAAGAGTGGGAAGTTAAGAAAGAAAGAGAATCCAAAGCCTGGATCCACACATACGGTCACTTCCTCCAAGCCCCGTGCACAGTGAGGACCTCAGTTCTGCAGAAGTGAAAGGAGGTCCCGCTGTGTCCACACCACCTGCAGAGCCAAAGCCGCCAGGGGCGTGGCAGCTCTCTCCAGCTGTTAGAAATGCAGAACCTCACTATGATGAGCACCGTCTCCATTCCACGTGGTCTTGCATCTGCCAGAAACCCGTCCAACTGGCTCACTGATGGTGCTCAGAACTAGACATTTGAAAACTCTTAATTGATTAAATGAATGAGTGACTGATTAAGGAATCAAATCTAAGCTGAAACGGTTGACAAAATGAAATTATGACTCTGTCATGCAGTCCTACAGGAAGATTAATGCTTTAACATCTGTGGAGCCCCCAGCATTTCAGAAATGGGTCAAGCAGGGAAGCCACCAAGCTCTCATTTCAAGGCTGTGGAATCTAAAGTCCAGGGAAGTCCAGACACTCCTCCAAACACGGAAATCCAAGTTTATAAATTCATTTATTCAGCTAATGTTTATTGAGAGTCTACTATGACCAGGCACTCTTCAACGTACAGATGTGGGGTACATCTGTGAACAAAATAGACAAAAATCCATGCAACTTGGAGAGATAGACCATAAGCAAAAACATAATGAATTCGTAAATTATATAGTATGTTACAAGGTAAAAAATGTAATGTGGAAAAATAGACCAAGTTAAAAAGGGGACTGAGAATATGTGTGTGTAGAAGATGTGGGGTGGGATTAGATACTGTAATTTAAGCAGGGTGATGACCACGCTGAGCAAGTGAGATTGGAATAAGGATTTCGGAAGGAGGTGAGGGAGTTTGCGTCTAACCACCTTGTAGGCTTGCTGTGAATATCAAAGAAGGCAATGTGTGTGCCTGGCCTGCAGTAGGTGCTCAGCACGTGGCAACTGCTCTGGGAATTGTTGTCACCATCGTCCTCCTCCTCTTTGTCACCATCGTCATCACCTTCATCTGCATGACTTTTAACTTTTATGCTTCCATGCTCCTCTTATTTTGTGTCTCCCTCAGGATGACTAGCGGTGGAGAAAGTGTTGGAAGCGATGAGCTCATAGCTGCTGTTTCCAAGGGTCCCACCTCCCAGGAGGACCTTCCTGGGACTCCCAGCCCAGAGGGGCTGCTGCTGCTCCAGGGTGAAGGAAATTGCCAAGAACTGTGGAGGGTTTGCGACTTTTATCCTACTCGTAAGTTAACAAGAGAGTCTCCTGCAGTTTCATGGATGCTGGAAGAAGACACGAGACTGCTGGGTCAGAGACCAAGGATAGTTTATCACCCAGAGCAACAGCAGGAGCCAGCGTATCAGTACTGGCAGCAGTTCTCTAAGACCCGGTTCCTACAGGGCAATGTGATGCGGGCCGGGTGATGCCCTGCACAGGCAACGAGCTGCAGTACAAGAGAGGAGCCTCCAGCTTAGGCAACGTGGAGCTTCTCGAGTGGGCAACACGCCTTCAGAACTGGGCCCAAAGGCAGACATTATCTTATTACGCTGGTCATTTAACCAGCCTGTCCTTTGCCTTGGAAGGAGATCATATCTCTGCTTCCCGAGGCTGTTTTCAATTCAAATATCCCTGAAAAGATAGTCCGGGACAAAGGTAGTCATGCACGACACACAGAAGCACAAGGAACCCATGTAGAATTGTCTCGCAACAGACTTAAGGAGTTAGAGAGCAAAATGCTTGTTTATCTGCCTCTTGGCAAGTCTGGGGTGAGGGAGATCCAGGCTCATGCTTCAGGGACTACTGTGCTTCTGCCATGTCAGGCAGGCAGCTAGTTCTTGGCTCTGGTCATAGCCCTGGCTTTGAATCCCAGCTCTGTCACTTCTCTAGTGGTATAACTTTGGGCAATTTGCTTATACTGTCTCTATCCTTAAAATGGGAATAACAATGGTACCTACTTTAGAAGGCTCTTGGGAGGACCAAGTGACATAATGTTCCAACACGACTTAGCTCAATGCCTGGCATGTGGCAAGGGCTCAGTCAATGATACAGATGGCAGGGATGATGGCTTTCCAGAAGGAGAAACATGGGTCATAGGAAACCTGCTGTAGATTGGTGACCCAGCCAGGTAATAAACCGTGATCTGGCCCTCTGATGCCAGAGGTAAGGGAGAGAGAGATTTTTCATCCTTCTATGAAGTGATTGCTTTTGGCCTTTGGGATTGAGCTCTGTTTCAGAGTTTAATGTCCTAGAATTTGTTTACACATGTCTTTAGAAGTTGTGTCACATTCAAAACCTGAGCAAGGGCTCTTGCTTCTAGAAGTCTTTTTCATAATCTCAAAATTGAATCCAGGGTTTTTGATTGTCCTTAAAGAGCACATTGCTATGTGTGCTGCTGACGATTAAATATATCAGGCATTTCTTTTCATAAACCATATAGCCAGAAACCCTGAGATGGGGCTTTTGTTTCTGTGAAGTGTCGATCAACTCAATTTACTAACTGTCTCCTGTGTGTCTGTTATGTGACAGGCAGCGTGACAGGCACTATAGTTGACTCAACAGTACATATGGCACAGGGTCTCCCTCATGGAGCTTGTAAGAACCTTGGACCCATAAGTCATAGGAAATGCAGGACTTAAATGCCATAAAGAGGTATAAGCAAGGAGATATGCAGAGAGAGATGGGGGGAGGGTGTGTACAGAGAGGAACAGAGAGAGAGAGGATGAGAATGTCGTCAAGGAAACCATGGATGGCATTCTGAAGGTCTGTGGGCAGGGCTCTGGAGAGCACGATGTGTTAGAGGAACCAAGTCTTGGAGTTGCCCTGGTTTCAAGTCCTGACGGCCTCTGTGACCTTGGTCACATGATTTAACCTCCAACTTCTCCTGAGTTTTCTTCCCCCTTGTAAAGAGAGGATGTTAACACCTACCTTGTAGGACCTTGTCAGGGTCAGTGATTGAAACGGTTTATAGGCATGACAAGCAGTGGGTTCAATAAATGGCATTAAAAAAAAATTGTGGGCAAGACTCTTAGGTCTGTTCCTGGGAAAGAGACTCAGGTGAAAGGTGGTGCCCTTGGGAACAGTGCCTGTGAGGTGTGGGAGGATGCAGGGGGGACAGAGGGAGACGTTGACATGAGGGGAGTGGCAGCTCAGAGCTCAGCTGGTGGTGGGTGCCCTGGAGCTGGACGGCCCTCAGAGTGGTCCTGAACTGAGACAGGGCGATGGGTCTGAGCTGAGAGCTCAGCTGGGGGGCCTGTCCCTGGAGAGGGTCAGAACCCTAGGCCAGGCAGCTTCCTTGGCAGAGGGCAGATCCAGGAGAGGGCCTCGGCTGGGAGCCATCAGGAGCCAGCACTCCCGATGGCTGGGGGGACAAGTGCCTTGTTCCCGCCGGAGCAGAGATCAAATAGCCAAGCCCTGCTTTTCCAAGAGAACTAGAGACTCCATAGAACGCCCTAGAAATCGCACTAGCTCGATCAGAGGCCCCATTTGCAGGGCCAGGATTGGTGGGGGTTATTGGTCTCATCTAGGCGGTCAAAGCAAAGGGCGGTACGATGAGCTGCAGAGTGAAGGTGGAGATCAAAGCCAGCCTGGGCGCCTCCGGCCCCAATTTCCACTTCCCCTCCACGCCTGCGGTACAATTTCCTTGCCCCCTTTCAGCACTCGGCCTTCCCCACTCCTCTCTCTGCCACTGACATTTAGAAACTTGAATTCTTTTCCTTCTTTCAAAGTGCTCAGGGACTCGGGAATTCCAGGCTTCAGGCACGTATGTCTGCCCGTGTGATACCACCCTTCAAGGACCTTTATTTGCATGGAGTGTAAAGTGAAGTCCAGTCCGCGAACTACTAATAATCAAACAAAGACTCCAAATCCTTCTGGAGATACACCACCCGAGGCAAAAAAAAAAAAACAGTGAGGACTTTTTAAAAATGAAAATGAATCCACTGTTAGCTCTGATTTTATGGGCGCCAAAGTCTAAGGTATTTGAGGTTCACGCTCAGCCTGAACTAGGCTGTTCTGCCGTTTCTCCTTCCCAGCCCGTTGGGTTAGTATTCAGCAATTTTTATGGAGGTGGAAACTGCCAATTAAGGGGGCTTCTCTAATAGGGAAATAATCCTGGCATATTTACCCAAGGAAAGCTAAACTCCCCTCAGGACATTTTCTTGTTTACTGGAATTCTCGAGTTAAAAATACCTCCAAAAGAAACTCCCCCCAAAACCCCAATACACACCCCCAATTGTGGTTTGAAATGCAGACAGGCATCCCTCCCTGTTCTTTTTCCATTCCAGCACCCAGTTAATCATTGATTAATGAAATTGGCAGCTAAACTGTTAGGCTCTGCAAAAAGTGCTCGGAGTTCACGTGAGTATTTAACTTCAGGGCTACTTCTTATAGGTTTTTTTTTTGTTGTTGTTGTTTTGCGGTACGCGGGCCTCTCGCTGTTGCAGCCTCTCCCGTTGCGGAGCACAGGCTCCGGACGCGCAGGCTCAGCGGCCACGGCTCACGGGCCCAGCCGCTCCGTGGCACGTGGGATCTTCCCGGACCGGGGCACGAACCCGCGTCCCCTGCATCGGCAGGCGGACTCCCAACCACTGCGCCACCAGGGAAGCCCTAGGGTTCTTTTAATGGGAAATACTGGAAACCACTTAGATGCCCAATAACCGGTAATCAGTTGAATAAATTGTGGCAGGGATCTTTATTAGAAGAGTATGCAGCCCATGAAAATGATATCGCAGAAGGATATGCCATGGCATGAAAAATGTTTACAGGGCACGCTCCAAATAGCCTGTAGAGCATGATCCATTTTTGTAAACTCAAGTATGCACGTGGCTGAACATCATAGGTGTTTTCCCCTGATGGTGAAATTACTAGACATTCTACTTTCTTCTTTCTTGCTCATCTCTTTCTCATTTTTCTGTAATTCACATATGTATATTTCTTATGTAATTAAGAAATGAGGCATTACAAAAGGGGTGCAGAAGAGAGGGTTCTCCACATAAGGAACAACCAGTTTTTCATGTCCAAAAGCCCCAGGTCCTGGCCATGGCTGCCCTGCTTCCTGTTAGGTCGACCACCTGCAACACAGGAAGGCCAAGTTTGTTTGTGATAAACAAGAGAGGCGGCGTGACAAAGGGCAAGGAACGTTTTAGTTTGATCTGTCTCTACCTTCTGGAATAAAATCCAAAGGTGGTGTCCTGCCCTCTCTGAAACTCCACTTGCTCTGATGCCCAGCCCTGGGGCCCTCCTGGAGAACTCTGTGAGTCAACGGTCAGGACATCTCCACAGTGGTTTTGCCCCAGGAAACGCTGCCATATCCTCTGCCGGAGTCCTGGGGGATCTGAGTGCTGGGGACAGGACCCGAGAGGCCTGCTGGGGTCCCTGGCTCTCTGACATTCACCTGCACCAGGCGCTGAGCCCCGAGCAGGCGTGCGTCCTCCTGCTTCAGGGCACAGGGCGGGGCGGGCGCCAGTGAGGGCGGCGGAGGCGATGACAGTGCTCGCTATCTGCAGATCTTGCTGCGGCTAAGGTTGCGTGGTTTGCAATTAGACGGGAGGTCCGGGGGCCTGGGAGATCATTTCCTTCAGCAGGTTATCATTTGGGCAAAATCAGGGGCTGTCAGGCTCAGCTCGCTGGCTCAGCCTGCTGCCTCTGCCCCGACCTGCACCTGCCGGACAGCCCTGGCACCTCTGTGCCACAGAAACATGGTTGCCTGCTCCCCTGGTGGACCTTGAACCATTGGTGTTCTCTGAGCAAACTGTGCTGCCCAGTGGTCCTTTCTTGGGAATTTTCCCCGGCCACAGCTTCCCCAGCCCCTAGCCCAGGACCCTGTACCGCTCCTTCAGTACATTTCACACTTTGTGATTATTATGTATTTGTATGATGGTGAGTCACTATTCTCCCCACTCGACTACAGGACTAGGTTTTGTTCAGTCTCCCCCTGCACCAAGCTCAGAGCCTGGCACAGAACAGGCTCTCAACAGTGAGATGAATGAATGAATGAATGCATGAATGCATGCATGCATGCATACATGATTAGCATGTGACAGCCATCAGTAACATTCTAACCTTAAGACACTGTTTGCTTGGAACCAGCCCTCCTGAGCCTGAGTCCACGTTCAGCAAGTCATGAGCTGTGTAACCGTGGGCAGGTTGCAGGACTGTTTGGGATTGCTCCCCTCTTTGTCAAACATGGATGCAAATGGTCCTTTTATCATACAGTTGTAGTGAAGGTTCAAGAGATGATGCCTGTGAGGCCCTGACGCAGGAAACAAGCGCTGACTGAGACTGCTATGATTGTTGCTGTTCTGATTCATTCTTGACTTTATTATTCTACCCTTTGAGTCTCTTCCAGCCAGAGCTAGAGGTCACCCTCGGTTATAAAATGTCTTCATGTCCACGTGGATCTGGGCCTCTCCACCTGCCTGTGTGTCCCTTTGTCCTCTCGGGTTTAGGGCGGCAGGGAAAAGGAAATCGGCACTCCTTTGTGCTAAGAGGCTTGGCAAATGCAGGGGGAAAATCCAGTTCACCGGCTACCACCTGGACCCCAGTCTGATTCTGCTGTGGAGCTACCGGCATGGTACCTGGGATGTCAAAGCAGGAGAGAGGCCCATCACGAAGGGGACGCCGGGTCTTGCAGGAGATGTGACAGTGGACTGCCCCCTTCCTCCTCCTAGATCAGGCTCCATGGAGGGCAGTTCAAGAAGGATCCAGATGTGTCTGTTTCAATCTGGACATTACCAAGGGGTGGGGCCTTTAGGAGGGAAATCAGACTGGAGAAATTGGATTCAGACATAGGACACAGGGACACAGGGATTGGCTTTTCTGGCCCATTAACAATCAGGAACATTTAAGAGTCTGCTTCCAGCTCCTCAATCCCAGTGGGGTTCAGAGAGGTACAGCACCTCTCACACAGCCACACAGCTGCTAAGTGGCAGGGGCAGGGTTTCCAGCAGGTCTGTCATTTCAAAGCTTTTCCATCAGCCACACTACCTCTGCACACAGTATTCTCACTTCACGTTTACCTGGACACAGTTTTAATGACCTACGGTTGTACGATGGGAGCATTTGCACATACAACATTCAATCACCAAGTTTTAATCTCGGGTCTTGGCTGAGTCCAGAGAAAACAAAGATGAATAAGACTGGCTCCTGACCAATAGGATCTTGGTTTACTAATGAAGCCAGCAAAGTAGTATCTCACACAGAGCTTCCTATGGTGCCATGTGGTAGGTATTTATCTCAATTTTATTCTTTTTGTTTTTCTAGCAAGTATTTATTGAGCACCTACTTTGTACCACCCAATGTGCTAGAGGCTGGGAATACCACAGTGGGGAAAAAAATAAAAAGACATGATGACTGTCCTCATGGGACTTAAATGGAGAGACATTAAATAAGCATTCAAACCAGTGGGTTAATTATCTCAGAGGAGAGGGGAATTGGTCCCATTCAGGAGATCGGAGGAGGCTTCCCTGTGGAGCAGACATTAAACTGAAGTCTGGAGGCTGTGTGGGATATTACTAGGCAAAGGGGGAGGGAAGAGCATTCCAGGTAGGGGGGATGGGATGTGCAAAGGTCCTGGGGCAGAGATATGTATGTGCGGGACTGCGAGAAGTCCAGGGAGAGAGGAGTGGAGAGGAGGAGATGGTGCAAGAGGAGGTGGGATAGACAGGTGCTGGAGTTTTGCCTTTATCCTCAGAAAAATGAGAAGTCATTGCAGAGTTTGAAGCCAGACAATGACACGATTAGATTTCCATTTTTGAAAGATCGCTTTCACAGTAGAACGGACTCCAGATTGGAGAGAGGCAGGACAGGGGGTGGCGGACAAGTGAGAGACTATTGCCAAGATCCTGATGAGCAGATATGGTCACCTAGAGTAAGGTGAGGGAGGGACAGGTGAGAGGAATGGCAGATTGGAGAGATATTTAGGAAGAGCTGTAGACAGGACTTGTTTAGAGATTGGATATGGCTGGTTCAGGGGTGGGGGCGAGTCAAGGATGACTCAGACGTTTCTGGTCTCGGGCTCAATGAGTGTCGGTTTCAGTGGGTGAGGTGTGGAAGGTGGCCAGGTTAGAAAGGGGAGACCATGGGTCCTGTTTTGCAGGTGTTCCGTTTGAGGTACCTTTGGGACATCCAGGTGGAGATGCAGAATGGAATACATGGTGTGGACCACAGAGGGGAGGTCTGCAGAGGTGTGTCTTGGAGCCACCACTTAGGTGTACTCATCACAGCCCCAGATGCGTGAGGTCTCCTGGAAGTGAACCATATGAAAAGAGGTAAGGATTGAGGAGGGGGCCCTGAATGACCCCAACATTTAGGAGAGGACAGTTTGCAAAAGATATGGAACAAAAGAGACCAGGGGAGAGAGCAAATGAGCGTTCCACCACAGGGGGCAAGGCAAGAGTGGTCCAGGAGGAAGTGATGGCCAGTGGTGAACGTGGCGGGAGGGAAAATGATGGAGGGATGCCCACCGGCCTGAGTGACCTGGAGGTCACTGGTGTCCTTAGAACTATTTCAGGTGACAAAGCCCGGGGCTCAAAGAGGTAAGGTGGCTGAGGAAAGTTATCAGCTAAGGCAGGGCTGAACCAAAACTTGAACCCAAGTTTTCTGACTGGGTTCTTTCAGTGCTCTTTCTAACACCCACAAACACAGATGTGGGCAGGGAGGTGGCCACCTGCGGTCTGCCAGGTGCCATAGGGTCAGTCTTAGCTTTCCCACACTAACCCATACCCCAAATCTCCACAACAACCAAGGCTCACTCTTTGCTCAGATTACACATAGACTGAGGGTCAGCTGGACTCTGACCCCGTGTCTGCTCGTTTAGGACTCAGGCCAAGGGGTGGCCTTGTGTGGGCCATGCCTTCTGGGGTGCAGGGGAAGAGCACAGTGTGACACAGTCCGGTGTCAGAAGACTCTGGCTCTGGGGTATGAATCGAGGGTGTATCCATCTCAGGTCACACCTGTAGAGTCTCCAGCTGCAGGGCCAAGTGGCTCTTCTCACTTGAACCAGGATGTTCGGGTAAATGGGCAGGCTTAGCATCGTACCTCATACGAAAACCTTGTTTCACTTTTAGGTGGGTTTGTAGGGGATCATTCTACTGTCCTTGATCACAATCCTTGAGTGACACTTATTCCTTGCACCACCCTTGCTGGTGCTTGAAGTTGTTTGTGATTTCATATGGTTTTCTTTTTTGTTTTGAAATGCAAGCCAGGTATTAATGTGGAGTTGGGTTGACTCCTGCATCCTAGAAGTTGGGCTGGAAGCATCCTTGAATTCACATAGGTTATCCAGGTGCCTCTGAACTCTGGGTCTCTTCCCACCACATAATTGCTTTACAAATGAAGCTTTGCTGTTCCCTAGAGGGTATGGGTAGGGGATCTTGCTGGGGGAAAGACAGAGGCATGCGGGAGCCTTCAGGGCCCATCCTCATGTTTCCATAGGGAGGGACTTCTGAACCTGTCTGTCATGGCGGCTCAGGGTGGAGGACGGGTATGCGGATCTCTGCTTTCCCCCTCCTTTCCCTCCTCCTTCTGGGAGCAGCGTGGCCAGTGGTTTTGGTGGCACTCTGACGGCTGTGGGCCATTCCTAGGCAGGCTCCCTACACTGAGGCATTGTGGGCAGCCTCTAGCTTTTTCTGTCTCCTATTTTTTAATTCCCTCTTATCTCCTTGGGCACTTTGGGCGCTTTTCCAGAGACGAGGCAGGGCCAGCTAAAAGGGGCCTCTCTCCCCCAGCTTCTCCCCCTCAGCCTGGCTGAGGCTGGGCTGAGCAGCCTTGCTGTCCAGACTGTCTAAAACGTGGGGCGGAAGGTAGGTGAGCCAGTCGCATCCCTGAGTCCAGCCTGGGGAGTACTTGGAGCGCTACTGGCGTGGTTGAAAACAAGGGCACTTGGGTCTCCCTTCTACTGGACAGAGGAGGATTGAAGAGTTTGCACCCCAAACCCCCAGCAGCTGGGGCTCTTCTGCTCTTTCTTTTATGTTTTTGTTTGAAGTATCCCAGAGAAAAATTTGAAAAGCCAAAGGCACACCCAGCATCTGGTGCACGAATTTGTCAAATGTTGCAGTGGAGACCTTGATGGACAGATGGATGGAGGGAACATATGGTTGTTTTGAAACCTAGGTATTTGTTTTCCTTCCGGGATCTGAGTTTGGGAAAAAATAAGCCACCCTTCCAGAACCTCAGAAGCAGGATTTACTTCAATATCTGTAGGAGGATTTTAATGTTTTCCTTCAGTAGGTTCAGCTTGGCCAATTGAAACAGTGGTTAGACTCTATTTTAATCATGTTAGTAGGAAAGTCAGCCTACGCAGGAGAACAGGAGAGAGGTGCCTTTCTCTATTCTGCTACCTTTGTCTCCCCTCTTGTTATGTGTTAGGTGGTTCACATGCATTATTTGACTCAGTCCTCCAAGCAACTAGACAGGTAGGTATAATTGTCTTACTTTATACCTGAAGAGACTAAGGCTCTGAGATATTAGCAAGAGAACTGGGGGGCAGGAGGAGGGTTGGGAGTGGGGGAGGGAAATACTAACATCTTGGAATGTGCAACCTGCTCTCTAAGAACCTACCACGGGATAAATGAATTCTTGGAGATCGGTTGATATAACTTGCTCATTTTATAACTATGAAAGGTGAGGCCCTGGGGGAGGGAACAATTTGCCGGAGGTTGAAAGTGTGGCAGCAGCTGTTGGGAGCATCCCAATATCCACCGGGAAGAACGTTCCAGGATCCCTTGCCTGTGAGGACATGCAATGATATCTGGCCATAAGACCTAAGACTTCCAGGAAGTCTCCTTAAAGGGAGGGGGCGGGTCCATTTGCTTTTTCAATCTTCCTCCCTCCTCCTCCCTGAAACACTGAGGTCCACAAGCCAGAAATACTCGCTGTCTCCTGGGAATGCAGGAGAGGGAGCCCGGAGGAAACATGGGCTCTGCTGGCTTTCCTGAGCTGCCCTTGGCCAGGCCCTGGACTCCCACCTCTGGATTTACTTTATATGAGGCAAATAAACTTGTTCTGGGCTTTTCTGTTTTACGCTGTTGAACTTGCAGAGTTTACAGGGGACCTTGAACTCTTGCTGGTTCCTTGACTGAGTGGTGAGGTCTTGTGGAGAAACCCACCATTCTTGCGCCAGTGAACTTGATGCCCTGTCAAACCAACCACCTTCAGGATCGTCCATTTCTTCCTTATGCTGCATTTTTATCACTTTCTTTTTCCGAATATCACTAGGTTTTGTTTTTTTGTTTTTTTGTTTTTTTTCTGCAATACATGTCCAATGAAAAGGCCTAGTAACAAAATGTAAGATGCTCAAGCGAGTAGCTTCATTCTCCTTTGGGGTTAGGTGATGGAGAGTCACACAGTTTTCTGCAGCTCGGCTTGTACTTGTCACACCCCAACATGCCCTACTCTACCTCCCCTGCCCCCAGACATCACCCAAGATTCCCTTTCTTTAGGAATTATGCACAAACAGTCCTTGGGCAGCTGGTTTACTATTTGAGGGGAAAAATAGAAATGTGAAACCTATATACATTATATGCCTGCATAAATTCTGCAAGGATTAAAGAGTTCAATTTCTTTTTATTGTAACAACATCAAAAAAGGAAACTAGAATTTCAGCAAACATTTATGAAAATTTTAAAGTAGGGAGATATTTCCAAGTTTCAAATTTATGAAGGATGGAAGGGGGAAAAGATAGAGAGATTTGACCACAAAGAAAGGGAAATTTTCTATATGGTGAAAAACAAATAAAACAGATCCAAAAACATACCCAACCCAAGCTATGTAAGAAAAGTATTCCCAATATATGACAAAAGCTTAACAACAGATTTAATATATTGTAAATTCATTGGTAAGGAATCACCATGATCTTGACAGACCATTGGCAAAAGAAAAAGGAAAAGAAAATTTTCCCACCCTAAAACACAGATGAATAGTATATACTTGAAAAAGATATTTTAATTTACTTAAAAACATCAAATATTTTAACATATCAAATTAACATTTTAAAATGAGAATTCTGAACTTGACACTAGCACAGGGACATGAAAACTTATAACTGGTATAAATTGGCCTTTCTCTTTTGGGAAGCAATTTAGCAATGTGTAAAATGTTCATATCCGTTAAATCAGTAGTTTCACTTCTGGGAATATATCCCAAGAAAGTGGTATGGAAGGCAGAAGGAAAGCTTTACAGTCAGAGGTGTGTACTGCAGTGTTATTTATCAGAGGAAACCAAGAGGAAGCTACAAAAAGATCCAATTCTTGGGGACCGTCTTAAAATTCTTTGCGGAACAAGGTAGACTACGACCATAAAAAAAAAAAAAATTATTGATATCCAGACCAAAAACTATTTTATGCTCTTTCTTGTAAATATTTTACAGACTTTTTCTTAAAGCAGTTTTTTCTGGGTGTAATTGACATACAGAAACCTGCACATATTTAAATGTACAATATGATAAGGTGTGATGTGTGTATACACTTGTGAAACTATGACCACAATGAAGATATTGTGTACATTTAACCACCCCCAAAGTTTACCTTGGGACCCTTTCCAATCTCTTCCTCCAGCCCCTTGCCAGCACCCCTCACTTTCAGGCAACAACTCATCTGCTTTTTGTTACTATAGATCAGATTTCATTTTCGAGCATTTTATTTGGAATCATACAGTATGAACTCTTATTTGCCTGGTTTATGGCTTTTTTGTCTGGCATCGCTATTTTGAGAGCCATCCACGTTATTGTGTATCTCAGTAGTTGAATCCTATTAATTGCTGAGTAGTATTCCATTATATAGGTAAATCACAATTGGCTTATCTTTCATATATTGATGGACATTTGGGTTGTTTCCAGTTTTGAGCTATTACAAATAAAGTTATCATTAATAATCAAGTGCAAGCCTTTGTAAGGACGTATGCTTACATTTCGTTGGAGTGAATACCTAGGAGCAGAGTGAGTGGGTCATAATGGTAGGTGTGTGTTTAACTTTTAAAGAATCTGCCAAACTCTTTCC
>NW_006796565.1:1906258-1941689 GCF_000442215.2 Lipotes vexillifer | reverse complement strand
TCTTTCCCAAAGTGGTTGTGTCATTCTACATTCCCACCAACAGTGCATGTTGGCTACACATCCTTGCCAGTGATTGGTACAGGCAGTCTTTTTAAGTTCAGACCTTCTAATAAGTGAGTAATGATATCTCATTGTGCTTTTAATTTGTATTTTCTTAAAGACTAATGATGTTGAGCGTCTTTTCATGTGTTTATTTGCCATCTATGTATCTTCCTTGGTGCATTGTCTCTTTAAATTTTTTGTCTAGCTTTTAAATTGAGCTTTATTTTCTTATGTCTGAATTTTTGAGAGTTTCAAAAAATATATTGTGGATACAACTCCTTTATCGGGTATGTGACTTGCACTTATTTTCTCCAAGACTGTGGCTTGTCATTTCAATGTGTTTTCAAAGAGTAGACATTCTTAGTTTTGATGTAGTCCAGTGTATCAGTTTTTCCATTTTTAGATCATGAATTTGTGCTGTTTATAAGAAGTATTGGCCTACTCCAAGGTCACAATAGAAGTATTATAATCTTAGGTTTTACTTTTAGCTCTATGAGCCTCTTTGAGTTAATTTTTGTATAGAGTGAGAGGTATGGGTCAAAGTTCATTTTTGCTTGCGGCTATCCAATGGTTTTAGCATAATTTGTGCACAAAACTGATTCTTTCTCCATTAAATTGTCTTTGCACCTCTGTTGAAAATGAATTGACCATGTATGCGTGGATCTATTTCTGGGTTCTCTATTCTAACCTATTTATATATTTGTCTATTTTGACACCAGTACTACACTGTTTTGTTTACTGTGTCTTTATAATAAGCCCTTGAAGTCAGACAATGTAAGTTCTCCAGATTTGCTCTTCTTTTTTAAAGCTTTCTGGCTATTCTTAGTCTTTTGCTTTTCCATATGAATTTTAGACTTGTTAATGCCTAAAAAAAATATCCTGCTGGACTTTGGTTGAATCTATAAATCAATTTGGCATAAAATAGACACATCTTAACAATATTGAATCTTCTGATCCTTGATCGCAAAATAGCTCTCCATTTATTTAGGTCTTTAATTTCTCTCAGCAATGTTTTCAGTGTATAAGTCTTACACACCTTTCATCATATTTATCTCTGAACATTTCATGTTTTATGCTATAGGTAAATGGTATTTTCAAATTGCAATCTCCAATTGTTTGTTGCTAGTATATAGAAATACAACTGATTTTTAGTAGTTTGATCTTGTATCCTATAACCTTGCTAAACTCCTTTTTATGTTCTAGTAACATTTTATAGATTCCACAAGATTTTTGATGTAGACAATCACATTACTTGCAAATAAAGACAATTTCTTTCTTTCTTTCCATTTCGATCCATTTTTTTTTTTCTTTTTCTAGCCTTATTACCTTTAGAACTTCCAGTAAGAAGTTGAATCGTGATCATCCTTGCCTTGTTCCCAATCTTGGGGAAAAGGCTTCAGTCTTTCACTATTACTTATGATGTTAACTTTGGGTTTTTGTGTAGATGCTTCTTAGCATGTTGATGAATTTTCATTCTCCTCCTAGTTTGCTAAGTGTTTTTACCTGGAATAGGTGTTGGATTTTGTCAGATGCTTTTGTTATATCTAGTGAGGGAATCATATTACCTCTCTTTTTTAGTCTATATTTAGTCTAATGTAGTGAATTACATTAATTGATTTTTGAATGTTAAAGCAACCTTGAATTCCTAAGATAAAGCCACCTTGGTCATTGTGTATTATTATTTTTTAAAAATATATTATTGCATTTTATTGGCTAAAATTTGTTAAGAATGTTTGCATCTATGTATATGAGGAATACCTGTCTGTAGATCTCTTTCCTTGTAATAATCTTTGGTATCAAAATAATGTTTGCCTTATAAAATGAGTTGGAAAATATTCTTCCCTCTTCAAATTTCTAGGATACAAAATGCGAAATTGGTAATATTTCTTTTTAAAGGTTTAGTAGAATTCACCAGTGAAGCCATCTGATTCTGGAGTTTTATTTGTGTGAAAGTTTTTAACTAAAAATTCAAATTCTTTCATATATATAAGACTATTCAAGTTACCTAATTTGTGTGTGTGTGTGAGGTTTGGTAGTTTCTGTCTTTCAAGGAATTTTTCCATTTCTTATAAGCTGTTGAATAAATTGGTCTAGAGTTGTTCACATAGTCCCTAATTATCCTTTTAATATCTGTAGTGTGTGTATTGATATCACCTCTCTCATCTCTAATATTGATAATTTGTGTCTTTTCTCTCTTTTTCCTAATTGATCTGGGCAGAGTGTTATCACTCCATTGATCTCAAAGAACCAGCTTTGGTTCCATTAATTTTCTACATGGTGTTTTGTTTTCTTCTTCTTTGGTTTCTGCTTTGAGCTTTATTAATGCTTGATTTTAATTAATTTTGTTCTTCTTTTTCCAGTTTCTTAGGATGGAAGCTGGAGTCACTGATTTAAACCTTTTCTTCTTCTCTAAATAGGTAACTTACTGCTATAAAATTTCCTCCAAGTACAGCTTTAGCTACCCCCAAACTTTTGGTATGTTTTATTTTCATTTTCATTTATTTCAAAATATGCTTTAATTTCCCTTTTGATATTTTCTTTGGCCCACGGCTACTTAGAATGTAGTATTTAGTTTCCCAGTGTTTGGGGATTTAACAGATGTATTTCTGTTATTGATTTCTAACTTAATACCATTGTGGTCAGATAATGCAATCTGTGTAATGTGAGTCTTTTAAAATTTATTGACACTTTTTTAATGCCCAGGCTAAATGCTCTGCATGCGTTTGAGAAAAAAAGCGTATTCAGCTATTGTAGGGTAGAATATTTTATTAATGTCAATTCAATCAAATTGGTTGACAGCCTTGTTCAAGTGTTCTGTAACCTTAATGATTTTCTGTCTACTTGTTCTGCCAATTATTGAGAGAAGGGTGTTAAAATCCCCATTATAAATGTGGATTTGTCTGTTTTTCCTTGTAATTCTATCCGTTTTTGCTCCATGTATTTTTGAAACCCTGCTATGAGGTGCATAACCATTCAGAATTGTGAGGTCCCTGTGACTAATTCATCCCTTAATCATTATGAAGTAACTGCCTTTATCCCTGGTAATATTCTTTGCTCTGAAATCTACTTTGTCTGATACTAATGATCTAGGCACTAATCTACTTTGTTTGATATTAATGATCTAGGCACGATGCCTGCCTCTTAACTGAGGTATTTAGATCATTTTCATTTAATGTAATTATTGATATTACTGGATTTAAATCTAAAATTTTTCTATTAGTTTATTTGTCCTGCTTGTTCTTTGTTCCTTATTTCTCCCTTTTCTGCCTTTTTTGGATGAATTGTGTTTCGTTATGATTGTATTGTACCTTTTTTTATTGACTTCTTAGAGATAATTCTGTCGTGTTATTTTAGTAGGTGACTTAAGGTTTATAGCACACACTTTAATATCACATTCTATCTTCAAGAGATAACGCTTTGCGTATGTTGTAAAGGACTTTAGAAAAGTATATTTTCATCTCCCTTCTTGGCTTTTATGCTATCTTGTCAATTGTTTTACTTCCACATGTATTATAAACCCCAGAGAACATTGCTCTCATTTTTGCTTTAAACAGTGATTATCTTTTAAAGATATTTAAATAATAAGAAAACGTTTTTATGCTTTTAACCATGTAGCCCCCATTCCCAGTCCCCTTCATTCCTTTGTATGGATGTATGTTTGTATCTGGTTCATTTTCCTTTTAAAAGACCTCCTTGAATATTCCTTATAGTTCAGGTCTGTTGGTGAGGAAGTATTTCAGCTTTTGAATGTCTTCAGAAGTCTTTACTTTGCCTTGATTTTGAAAATTTATTTGTTGCATTCTAGGTTGTCAATTATTTATTTCAGTACTTTAAAGATATTCCTCCACTGCCTTTGAGTTTGTGTTGTTTCTGATGAGAAATCTGCTGTCATCCCCATCTTTGCTCTTTCATACATATTTTGCCTTCCCCCCCACCCCCGGTTGCTTTTGAGATTTCTATTTATTGCTGATTTTAGGCAATTTGAGTATGATATATTTTGTTTGAAGTTTTATTTAAGTTTCTTGTGTTTGTGGTTCACTGAGCTTCTTATATGTGTGGATTCATAGCTTTAATCAATTTTGAAAATATTTGGACATTATTACTTCAAATATTTTTTTCAGTACCCTTTCTCTTTTCCTTCAAGGACTCCAATGACATGTATAATTGGTCCCTTTACATTTGTTTCTGCTGTTCACTGATGCTCTGTTCATTTATTTCTTTTTTACACTGAGTTTGATTGAGAATAGTTTCTACTAAGATGTCTTCAAATTCCCTATTCTTCTCAGAAAGGCCTAATCTTGCAAAGAGGTTTTTTTTTTTTTTTTTTTTTTTTGCGGCACACGGGCCTCTCACTGCTGTGGCCTCTCCCACTGCAGAGCACAGGCTCCGGATGCTCAGGCCCAGCGGCCATGGCTTACGGGCCCAGCCGCTCCGTGGCATGTGGGATCTTCCCGGACCGGGGCACGAACCCGTGTCCCCTGTATCGGCAGGCGGACTCTCAACCACTGCGCCAGCAGGGAAGCCGCAAAGAGTTTCTGACGTAAGAAAATGCTAAGATTTTATTGTTAAATGAAAAAAGCACGATATACAATTTTATATACAGTGTGATCATGAATATGTTTAAAATGTGTCCAGAAAAATGTTAGAAGATAATACATACTTGTAAACAATGGATTTACATGGCTGGTGGGATTATGGATTCTTGTTATCTTCTTTATTCTTTTCTATAATTTCCAGAATTCTGCAATAAGGAAGTATTGCTTTACAATTAATTATATAAGAAAGAAAGGTTTGTAGTGTTAACAAATGTATGTTTTACAAATTAATAAGGATTAAAAATAAAATGAGAATGACCAGAACTGATGAGGATGCAATGAAAAGTACTCCTTGGGGGGCAGGTAGAGGGTTGTAGGATCTTCTTTAAGACCCTATGACACTGACACTTTGACACTAATTGCTGGTGTTTCAAATAGGGATGCTCTGCCTCACCCTGACCATGTGTGTGCCTGTATATGGGTACTTCGATTTATGTCAGTACGGTCCTGAACAGCTCTACGCAGATAAATTTATTTGCCAACTGGATCATTGTATTTGGTGGCTGGAACTATTTAAAGGAGTCCTGAGGTTAATCTCTATATTGTGCAAATGTTCTTTTGCTGTTTCTCCTTTAAAATTTTAAATTATTTTTTGCCCATCCGTGTTTTCATTCTCTTGTGGAAGTGAGACTCATCTGAATTTTATTCCCTATTTACTCTGTACTGATTTTAGCCCTGGCTTTGTTACAAACAGAATGTCTGACCCTCGGGTAAGTTTATGTATTTTTTCTAGGCCTCTCTCGTCATAGGAGAAAATTAACCCTAAACCAGGGGTTCTCAACTTTCAGGGTTCATCAGAATCCCCTGAAATTGCAGGTCCCTGCCCCCAGAATTTCTGATGCAGTTGGTCTAGGATGGGGCCTGAGATTTTGCATTTCTGACAAATTCCCAGGTAGGCACTAATGCTGCTGGCAGACACCACACTTTGCAAACCACTGCCCTGGACCTTTGAGAAAACTATGAGCTGTGTGATACTACACTTCAGACAGAGAATACTTATTTTTTTTTAATGTGCTATTGATAAGAGGATAGCGAAAGGATGATTTTTGTAAGTTGGCTTTATACAAAATTCACACATTTCTAAAAGAAAGACGGCAGAAAACATTACATTTTAAACTTTCTCTGGGATTACATATATAGGAGAATCCATACCAGCACAACTCATCATACTTAAACTCTAGCACTGACGTATCTTTGAAAGCTCCAAGCTAATCAAAGTGAAGGTGATCACTTCTCCGCTGGTTCCTAAATGATTCCTCCATCAGCGCTATTTACATGGCAAGAAATACCCAGCCTTGACATTGGATTATGCTTCACAATTTATGTTGTTTGTCCTGAAATTTAACTCTTCTTGCAATCGGCTTTTCCCGGACAAGGACACTGTATTCTTTCAAACCAGATAATTTTTATTTTTTTTAAATCTGTGCGACACAGGACGGCCGATAAAGAAACCATTTCTTTCATGCCTTTAATCTCCCCCTAGAGCGAAAGTGGTATTTGCTGAAATAAAAGTACACCTTGGCAGAAATGCGATGCTAATCCTCTTAGTTTGAATGGTTTGGAAATGGTTGGAATAAGAAGGTAAACATTGTAGTTGATTAATAGGAAGAAAGTCAATTGTGCATGCAGCCCCTGCTCTATGCCATACTGTACAATAGTGCTTTATTTTTATAAACCCCCAAACAGGGGTCCTCTCCAATTTAATGTTCTTATGTGAAAAGTGATCTACTAGTACGGTTCTAAGTGTTTGATTCCATTACCCCAAAAAGCAAGCAGTGCACATTTCAAATCGACGTCAAACAAATCCCACTGATAACTGGTGCCATATCAATGGCTTATCAGGTCTTTTTTTATTGAAAAGAGTCAGATATAATGAGGGGCTTCACATTTAAAAGTCTTAAATCTTTGAAAGCTCCAGGCCTAGATGGTTTTGATATTAGCTTATTAAACTTGCACTGGGAGAGGAAGCAGGAGTCGGTGGGCGTGGGAGCGGACAAGAGAAAGAGAACCAGAGAGGAGCCGGGGGTGGCAGGGGGAGCCCTAGTGAGGAGGATTCAACCCCGCCTTGGCCATGATGGAAGATTTTGTTTGCTGATAGCGGTTTCTGCCAGCATCTCCCAGGACGGGCTCTGACAAAGGAGACTCAAAGTGCCCATCTAGTGTCTGCCGCCTCTTGGGAATTCTCCTGCCCTTTCGGCCGGGATCTCATAGTGTTCTTTGTATGGGGATGAGCCCAGGGCTTGAGGGTTTTCCATAACTCTCCATCCACTAACACTGAGTGTTGGGCAAAGATTACATTTGATCTACTTTACCACTTCATTGTGAGAAGCAACCCTTGCAGGAAGGAGGGGCCTTCACGATGGCTGAGACTCTACCAAGTACAAGACACAAGAAGATGCCTTTCCCTCTGTTATCTCATACAGCCCTGCCCATAGAACTCCTGCCGGGTCAGCATTGGCCCCTTTTTACAGCTGAGGAAAGCGAGGTTCCAAAGAGGGGAAGAAATTTGTCATGGATGGAATAGATCAATGATTCTCAAAGTAAAGTCCAAAATCAGCCACGTTGGCATGGCCTGGGAACCTGGGCCGCACACAGACCTACTAAATCAGAATTGGACCTGACAATTGTGCTAAGTCTTCCAGGGGAAACTGATTCCTGCTCCAGTGTGCATGTGGCCTGCTGCTCTAGGGCCATAAGTGCCAGATCCCCCTGAGGGGCCTTAGCAATAATAAGCAGTACTTTTAACCAAGAGTGCTGGAAGCAGGGAACGTCATGCACCCTCAAATCCTTTGCCCCCTAACACTATGGTTTGGGGAGGTGACCAGGAAACTGAAGGGGGCAAAATAGGATTTTAATGTCTTCACCTGCTAAGTGGTGGTGGGGTCCGTGGTCCCATTCTGCTGGAATGCCTGTGATTCTGAGTTGAGAGGTAATTTCTGCTTCATGGGAGCAGAGAAAAGTGCTGAAAAGCTAGAACGTGGTTTTTCCCTTTTTCTCCCTGCCCCCATCAAGCGCCTTCCTGGTAGACAGATGACTAGATGACTCTGAGGGCACCTTCGAAATAACTGTCATCTAACCCCCTTCTGCGTCATGACTTCCACAATGTCTGGCATTGCCCGAGCAAGGTTTGGATCATAGGAGTGAGTCAAAGCTGGAGAAGGGCCCATAGGAAACCTGGCCCACATCAAGCACATGGAGCTGACTCATTTCCAATTAGCCCCTTTGCTGTCACCAGCACTCCAAGAGGTCCGCCCACCCTCAATCTCATTGGCCCCCTAACATGCCAATCAAGTGCTGAGCAGGCACCATAGGGAACCCAGAGGTCAGTACCACACCCACACCCAAAGTGAAGCTTGTATTTCCTCGGGTGCTCACAGGAGGTCCTCTCCAGAGATAGAGAGCCAGGATGAATGAGCAAGGGTACGAACTCGGTGTCCCCATTCTGCCCCATCCTAGCTCTGTGACTTTGGTCAAGTTACAGTTCCCCACTTTTCCCATAATTGCTGCCTGTGGCCCCTGCATCCCCTCCCCGACCCAGCCCTGAGCTAATGTATAGGAAGGATCCTCCGGGATGTGTCTGCTGCCTTTACAGCAGGCCTTGGAGCAACAGTAAAGAACAGAGGCGCCAAGATCGGCCTTAAACCTCCAGCAGGAGAGCAGGGATTCCAGCTCTGCAGGGCTCCACCAGCAGAGACAGTGAAGTGATAAGACCATACATTTGGGCACAGTTCAAAGTAGGGTGATCAACTTGTCCTGGTTTTCCTGGGACTTTCCTGGCTTTGACAGGCAAACCAGTATTGTTGGTGACGCTAGTTCAAAGCCCAACTCCTTCCTTTCCTTGTCAAGTAACCTAACCTCTCAGAGACTTGGTTCTGTCGTTTGTAAGAGGGAAGTTGTAATCATGATAAAAAAAAAAAAAAAGGGAATAGTAGGCATTCAACATGGAAGCCCTAAGATCCCAGCTGTCCCAGCCTCCTGAGGTTCCCAGATCCCGGCTTGCCCGGACAGGGCACCGAGCATGCACATGGGAATGGTCTGCTCCGTGCCTGTGACCCTGGTTGGCTGGGAGGTCCTGGAGGGCAGGGACTGTGTCCTATTCAACTCTGTGTCCTCGGTGCCTTGCACAGTGCCTGCACCGTGGAGAGTGCCCAGTAAATGTTAGTCACTACGTCACCCACCTCTCTCTCCCAGCAGGAAGATGGCGCAAAGCTGTAACCTGGAAAATTCAGAGTTTCGAAAAGCCAACGGCGACAGCTGGCACTTAGTGGGTAATGAGTGTCCAGCTACGCGTTTAGCACTTTACTTAATTTGTTTAATTTAATCCTCCCAGCCCCTTGGGAGGTCGGCAAAGGTATTATGATCACCTCTATTTTATATACCAGGAGCTCGAGGCTTAGAGAGCTGAAGTGACTTGCCCAAGGTCCTGCAGCTGGAAAGTGAATTTCAACCCAAGTGATTGCCTTTGCCAAACGTAAACTAACACAGGGGCCCAGGGCCCCATGGCCTGAAGCCCTTTTTAGGGCCTACAGATACTTGAAACAGCGCCCCCTGGTGTCCACATTGTCTCTGCAGCTCAGTTTTAGTAAAAACCTGGTCTCTGAGAGCCGCCGCCCTCCCCAGCCCTGCATGTAGATCCAAGGGGACCCAAGGCACAAGACAGAGAGCCTACGGCGGCCCCGTTTCCATGAATCCCAGTGAATCGCCCTCATGTGCAGCCAAGTAGGCTGCTCGACTTGAGACCGTGGAGACCGTTTCACCACCTAATCGATAACCCTGTTATCGACTTGGTGTTCCCAGAGGACAGGTTTGTAACTTTATCGAGCTCTGTATGTGGGGACAGCTATAAGGATAATGGAAAGTCATGGACAAACGGAAGCTTCTGCATTGCAAATTAACATCTGCTCAAGGAAGAGAGAAGTCGTGTTTTAGTTGCAGAATTTGTGAAAATGGAAATGGCCGTAAGTTAAAGCGTGTGATTTATGGCGGGTACCAAGCATCGCGCCGTAGCAGGGGTCTTCTTCATTGGCCCCGGTGCCAGCATCCATCCCCATGTAACGCACTCACCCGGGGTGTCCAGGGGACTGTTCACAGCCACTTGCTCTCAGCCTGATTTCCTGGGTCTTAAAATAGCTTCCACCCAAAGCCTTCCCGTGTCAAGGGACGGCAGCCCTGGGAATACACCCGGCCTTGTCCTGCCAAGGGCAGGTGTGGCTCAAGCTGCTCCGAGATGCTCTTCCCATCTGGGAGGCCCTGGGAAGGGAATGAGGCCAGGGCACCGTATTCCTGTCTCAGTTCCACTGGCTGTGTGGCTCTAGGCAAGTCACTTCAGTTCTTTGAGCCTTGTGGTCCCCGTCTGTAAAATGGGGCTGTGATTCTCTCTGCACTGAAAGATCGTATTAGATAAGCTGATATTTGCACCTTATAAGCCTCGTCTGTCGAGCCCTTGGCCTTGTGTGTGCTGACATCATGCCAGCAGTTGGGAACAAGCTAAGTCTCCTGCCTTTTGTAGGCTTATGTTCTGGAGGGAGAACACACAATAGGCTACAAACATGGGACTTCTGAGCGACAAATACCATGAATGAAACTAAGCAGGTTGGCGGGGTCAAGGTGACGGCGGCACTGGGGTTAGGCCAGCCTTCTCCGAGCAGAGATGTTTGAGCAGAGACGGGAAGTAAAGGAGTGAGTGCGCTGAGGAGGGGGCGTTTCAGGCAGAAGGAACGGCAGGGGCAAAGGCCCCGCAGTGGAAAGGAGCTTGGCCTGTGCATGGAGCAGCAAGGAGGCCCCTTACCTGAAGTCAAGGAGTGAGGGATAGAGGGGAGCCTGGGAGCACCTGACCAATCCCGCAGGTCACCATAGGTAATGTGAATGTTATTCTATGTGCATTGCGATTGGGCAGTCTTTGGAAGGTTTTGAGCACAAAAGTGATGTGAGCTGATTTGGGTTTTTAAGTTGTTCTGGCTGCTGTGTGGAGAATCCAGGGCAAGTACAGAAAAAGAATCTAAGAAGGACCCCAAAGGGCAAGTCCACGGAACATCCTGCTGTTTCCAGGCTCCCAGGAGGCTGCTGAGTTTCCCTAGCCTGTCTGGTCGGCATTGGTAACATCCACCATCCTGGAGGTGCCTTCTCCGTGCCCAGTACGGTGCCCAGAGCTGTGTGAAATCCTGTTCTCCCCCAGATCTAAGAGGTGGTGCTATAGTACTCCCCATTTTCATATGTGAGGCTCAGAGAGGGAAAGTGACTTGCCTGTGTCACACAGCAGATGAGTAATGGGTTGAGCCCAAATCCTGGGGCTGTTTGACCCCCAAGCCCCTCTGCTCTCCTGACTCTAAGATAAGAACCCAGAAATCCCCCAATGTGTGCCTTCACCCCACAACCAGGCAGAGGTGCTGCAGCTAGCACCCCGATGTCCCCACAGCCACGGTCCTCTCTCATCTGCTCCACACACTGGCCACCATTTTTGTCCCTCCCAGCCCTCCAGGACCCACTGCGTGATCATGAGGCCCCATCCTGGCTCTGGAGAGTGGTTGTGTCCGTGCACAAAGTCTGGGACGGTGGCAGCTGCACAAGGAGTCTCTGGAGTGTCACTTATAGTCCCTGCGAAGGGCATGCAGTCCTGGCAGATGATTGATCAGAGAGAAGCAGGTTCTCCAGCTGAATCTGGTGAGAGCTGAGAGTCGGGGGTGGCCAGGCTCTTGGCCGCCTTAAATGACGCTGTGGGAGAATCCTTGAAGAGCTTCTGTAATTGTGTGGAGGCAGAGATGGAGACCCAGAGAGGAAAAGAACTTCAGGCCTTTCGGTGTGACTTTGATCAGGCAGCTGGAACCGTGTCCCTGTCCTTGGAGGCTGCTTGCTCTATCCCCGCCCTTCACTGCACCCTCAGCAGAACAGGAAAGATGCTGGCCGTAGGCTCTGGGGTGGTGGGAGGCTGAGTATCCTTGGCCTGCACCCAGCTTTCTGGACGAGCCACAGTTATACCTCCTGTCCCAGAAGACTGGCTGTGCACCTAGAGTCCTGTGGGCCCCAGCGACACCCAGGAGCCCCCACTAGTGCAGCAGAGGCTGGCATCAGACAGGCCCTCTCTGTGATCCCTTCATGACCAATTCCTGTGAGGTCAAGTTTCCCCAAGATATCCTTGTCCGTTTTACTGAGGCCCACAAATGCTCTGGGATCAGCTGGCTGCATGGCTGCCCTGAATTCTTCACCTCTTTCAGGGCCCATGCTTGTTCTGTGACTTGGCAGTTTCTCCCACTAAGGAGGTGGAGCCTGTTTCTCCACCCCTACCATCTGGACTGGCCTCCTGACTTGTTCTGGTCAGTAGCCTGTGGCAGATATGATGGTCTACAGGTTCTGAGCTTACTTCTCAAGAGAACTAGGGGAGCCCGAGGTGAGACCATTCCCGACCACCCACCAGCTCATGACTCTCAGATTCATGACCAAACTCAGCCAAAATCAGCTGGGCTCAGCTGAGATCAGCCAGTCCCCAACCTTGACTCCTGAGCTATAAGTAATAAATGATTGCCGTTTTAACAATCATTTTGGGGTTTGGTTGTTAAGTAGCAATCGTTAACTGATACACCCTGTGAACTTAACTACCCGCCTCTGACACTTAATACTGGTTTGGGGGATAGAAAACCGTGGAGTTTGCTACCGAAACATTCTAAGCGTCATCTTCATCATTATCATCATCACAATCTTACTGTAACCACCACACACTGAGCATCAGTTTCGTCCAGGCCTGTGCTATGGACTTTACACCTATTCTATGTTCTGACCTTCCCAACCACACTCTGAGGTGGGTACTATTCCTCTGTATTTGACATATGATGAAACTTAATTGCAGAGATGCTAATTAATTTGCCTGAGGTCAAACAGACAAAAATCACATGGAAAATACATCCAGAGAGCACCACGGAGCCCCCATTCCTCCATCCCCCAAGCTTCCCCCAGCACTAGATTTGGGGACTCCAATCCTAGACAATGGCCTCTGTACAATTAAAATCAGCATCCTTCACTTTAAAAGTATGGATAAAACTTTTTGCTCCTTCAAGGGGACAAACCCACTCCCCTCCAGCCTCTGATCAGAATTGTGGTCCAAGTCACTCTCCGGAGAGCACGAACCCACTCCTTCTGCCGGAGCCATCCTGATTCAAAACCTAGGCAGGAGCTGGAGCGGTTCCCCCTGAGCGACTCAGGAAAGGCTGTGCTTAGGTCTGGTTAACCTAATGGACACAATAAAACTTTTTATTAAAAAGGGAAGAAGAAAGCCGTGGAGATGGCAATTGGCCATGGAAGGGCATTATTTTTTATTGGAATTAGAATCCTTTTATTTTAATATATATATAAACCCTCAATTCTCTTTGTATCACTCGGCTTAGCAGCCAGTGGAAAGTTTCCGAGGGCAGTTTCAGTATTGGCGGAGAACAGCTCTGGACCTGCTTGCTTTCCCTAAACTATCTTTTATGAGAATTAAAGTCCCAGCCACACCGGACTGTGGGGCACTGGGGATCCCCTGAAGCAAGGGCTTCAGAATGACACTGCTGCTGTGGGCCTCTTCCAGGGCATCCGGCTGCATCCTCAAGCCTGAGCCCCCAGTTATCCAAACAGTTGCCTCTGCGTTCTCACTGACGTTCTCATAGATTTTGGCCAAGACCCGCTGGATTATTTTTTAACAAATAGATTTCCAGAGGTTTCGATTAAGGAGCAAGCTTCCTGTGCTTTTAAACAGGCAGCAAACTCAGAATAAGTGAGGCTGTTCTGCTTAATTGAGGATTCCAGTTACCTGAGAGCCACATGTGTATGCCACGTGAGCTATCCATTTGTTACGAGCCAACGCCCTGGCAGGTAGATTTTTCTAGGCCATGTGCCATGCACTTTTCCTGTGTCAGCTCATTTAATCTTCACAACAGCACTTTGAGGCAGTTTCTATTATAATCTCGCAGATGCAGAAATTGAGACTCAGCAATGCTAGGTAACTTAAATTCAACCAATAAAGATGTATCGAACACCTACATGTGTCAGGTGCTGTCCTAGGCACTGGGGATACCATGGCAAGGAAACAGACAAAGCAAATTTGCTCGCGATGGTGGAGCTGGGAACGGTGGCATCAGGATGTGAAGTCTGTGGGATTCCAGGGCGTGAGCTTCGACCCACTGTACTGGACCCCTGATCAATGTTAAGTCAAGGATTTTTAATAAAATAAGCATGGCACACAGGGCGCGTTCAGAACTGGAGAATCACACCTGGATTTATGTCCCAGCTGTTCCACGTCACTTCAGTTATTTTGAACACGATTTCGAAGAGAGTAAAAATGATAAAGACGGCATCTGACACTTGTTGAACGCTAACAAAGGACCAGGTAGAAGCTGAGACCTGCTCATGGCGGATCCTTTCAGCAGTTCCTGGAGACAGAGGCCTTTAGCTATGTCCATCTTGCAGATGAGGAAACTGGACTTGGGATGGTATGTAATTTGCCCAGGGATGCTCAGTGGGAAAGTGGGTTTGGATGAGAGTCGGAGCACATAGGGTACCTCCTCCGGCGGGTATTCCTCCCATGGGAAATGCCTTCCTCCTGCAAAACCCTGGATCTTGAAGGTGGAGTGATGCACCAGGAGCGTAATCCTCTCTCCCCACATAAGACACCTGGGTGGGGTGAAGGACGGTGATGGGAAAGGGGGGGGTAGCTTTGAGGGAGGGAGAAGTGTATATGGGGGAAGAGGCTGATGGCTCGTCATCACTCCCCACCTGGCACGATTCCCACCACCCAGCTAACACCCTTTGTTCTCTTCCTTCCTGAACAAGTGGCACCATGGTTTGCCCCAGAGTCAATGACGAAGCCGCCACCTTCACTGCTTGCTGCCCACCTGCCGCGTGCCTTGTTCTGTTGCAATCTCTGCCAGTACTCACTGGGCGGCCCAGGGCTGGGATCGGGGACTGAGAGAAGAGACCCTGCAGAAAGGCACTTGATCTGCGTTGCTGGGTGTACAGAGGAAGCCAGGGAGGCACGAGCTGGGCAGGCAGGAGGCTGAGAGGAGGCCGGGCTGGCCTGGGCTTGCACTGGGCCTCAGTGTGTGAACAGCACCGCAGGCCCCCAGAGGTTTGGGAGCAGAGTGACCCAGGCCTGAACTGGTTCCAGGTTCAAAGACACAGCTGGTAAGCCTTGCCCTTAAAGAGGCTTCTTTGAGGAAGGAGAAAGTAGGGGGAGAGGAGTTGTTTTGTCTTTGTGGCTGAAAAGGTTTACAGCCACACCACTGGCTCGCCTGGGAAAGCAGGAGCTGCTGAGAGCACCCTGACCTCGGCTAGTCCTTTAAAACCTACGATCCCCCCAGTACACGGGGAACAGCACGGGCCCTGGGTAGCCACCTTGTAAACAGGCCCAAGGCATGTCCCGCTCACTGCTCTACAACAATCCCCCTCTGTTGTGTGGGATCGGGGCTTACATTCCCTCAGAGGCAAGCGGGAGTTAAGTTTCCCGGGCTCATCCGAGCGCCATTATCCAGGGGTAGCGGGCGTGGCTTCCCGACCTCACCTGCACAGGTGTTTGCCCCGCACTTGACACTCCTCAGCCAGCAAGGTCTCCGGTGTCTGGGCAGCATCATTCCAGGCTGCCCTGATGGGCTTGAGGGCCTGGGCACTTTGTGGGGTTGGCGGGGGGAGAGCGAGCTCCCAGACCCCACGGGCGTCCACGTACTCTGGCATTAGTGTCTGCCTGGCTGCCACACTGCCAGCATTTCCATCTGGCTGGAACCCACCTCCTACTGGTGTTGTCCTGTCCATCTCAGAGGCCAGTCCACTCCCAACAAAGAAAGAGGCAGGCCCCCTGGGAACTGATGGATCTCGCAGAGGTCAGCACTCAGTGTCTTTCTGATGTTTGTCTCAAGCTGCCACCGAGAATCCCACCTGAAATAGAACATTTGGGGCAATGACCTTCACCACGGTGTTTCTTCCACACCCTCATGGGGCCGGGGAGGGATCACGGAGGCTGGGGCTTTGGGCTGGGCTCCAAGGAATGAAGGGACTTGGGGGTGGGAAGCAGGACCCTGTCATTATGCAGGAATGAGGGTGCTGGTGACTGCTGGCCCCCCAGTCAACCTCTCTGACCTCCAGCCAGGAAGAGGGGTCGGGGGAGCCCTCGGGAACCAGGGATCCACACTTGGCCCGCCCTTGGGACACCGAAGCCACAGGGAGTGGCAGACGGGTGCACTAGGAGATCAGAGAGCACGTCCTTCGTCTGTCACTGGCTGGAAAGAGAACGGCTCCCACTGATCCTGGAATTACATGGCAGCTGCTTGGCATCTCGGGGAGCTTGGGAGGAGCTGGGGGAGCAGACGGAGGTGGGAGTGGGAGCCTGAGGACACCCATCTGGGCTCTTAGGAACAGGTGTCTCCTGCTCAGGTGTCCTCCTCCCGGAGCTGGCCTCACAGACTGCCAGCACTCTGGGTGCCCAGAAAGCCCTCGACAAAACCCGAGACTGCTCTGCCCAGGACAGTGGGGATGCGAGGGAGGTCACCATCCCACAGTCCAGCATGGCAACCTGTGGCCAGGTGCCTCAGTTTCCCTAAATGGCATCTGCTCTCCACCTACATCACAAAAGAGATGAACAAATTAGAAAAACAAAAAACAGAGAAAGAAATGTAATCTCAGCACCAAGCATGTGTCTCTCAGAGACATGATTTAAACGAGACTGACTTATAGACGCTGTGAATCAACAGGTAGGGAGAAAAGAGGTTTCCTCATGGAAGGCGAGGCTGGGCCGTGAGCTGAGTTACATGTACCTGAGCAGAGGCGGGGACCTGAGGTCACAGCCCTGCCAGCCAGGCCCTCGTTGCTTCCTCTTCAACCCAGTTTTGTGACCTGGGCCTCCTGCCCTCCCCGGGGCACCAGAGGCACCTGGGGCAGTGCATACTTATAGGGGGTAGAAAAGCAGGTTCAGCTTCAGGGTTAAGACCATAAGGGACTCCCGTGCCCTATTGCCTCAAACCCACCAAAGCTGCTTGTGGGTACAGCTCCTCACAGAGGAGGGTTGTTTTTGTATGTAGTTTTGTATTTTTAAACACCAGTATCAAATATTTTAGCGCTCAAGGCTTGTCCCACAGCCAATAATGTGCTTTCATTTTTACGGGACTTGTCCTGGAAAGTTAAACCTTCTCTTGCCCTACACTCCTTGTTGCTTCTTTTGCAGTAAGGACAGAATAGGACACAGCCTGGTGACGTTTGTACACCTACTTAAGAGCTACACGTTTTCTGCTCATAGAATATAGCGTCTTATGAGGCCCAAGTGCGCATGTCAGAGCCTGGACGGAGCATCAGTCCCAACCCCCTTGCTGTAGGGTGGAGTCCTTTCTGTCCTCATTTAAAAGCTGAGACTCAGAGACGGTGCCAGAACTTCCTCAGGGCCAGCTGGGATTTAAACCCGGGTTTATCCCAACCAGTTTGTGCTCTGGGGGCTTCATGCCCCATCCCCTGGGGTAGGGAGACCTCAGCAGGCAGAAACCTTCCCCCAGGACGCCCCTCTCTTTCCTTTGGTGGATCAATCAAGATCTTGCCCTGGGGAACCAGACAAGGTTCCAGGGGTGCTTGAGTAACCTGCTCTTTTCTTCCTTCTGCCCTATCCTGTTGTGTAGCGGGGGAGCCGATGGAACCATAGCTTGGTCTTAACCATGGCATCTTCTAGGTGTGTTGGGCATCAAGGTAAACATCACCCTGCCTTGGGACCCAACTGGTAAGACTGGCCCTGAGAAGCCCCTGCCTGATCAAATGAGAACTGTGGAACCCAAAGACGAAATACTGCCCACCACCTTCACCTCCGAACAGAAGGATGGGAAGCCAGAGCCACCTGCCATGCCCCAGCTGGTACCCATAGCAAAATAGGGTTGCCTTGGCTGCTGGATCTGGAGTCTGGATGTTGCCCTATAAAGACCTTTAATAAAATCTTTTTAAAAGAAAAAGAAAAAAAGATCTTGCTTGGGGCCGAGGCAGGTGATGTTTTCAAGGTTTTCAGGGCAAAGACCCTAAGAGACCCCGAAGGTAGGAACGAAGGATCATAAATAAGACAACCATTGCTTCCCACTCCTACGGCTTCCAAAGGTGCTGGAGGCTCACGAAAGACCACGCCCCCCAAAGAAGGAACCCAGTGATTCCCATTTTGTGGTGAAAGAGGCTATGGGGTCCAGGTGGCCCTGGGGACTTCACAAGCTGTAGGTGGCACTGAACCAGGTCAG
The DNA here is from genome assembly GCF_000442215.2 of Lipotes vexillifer. Taxonomy (NCBI): domain Eukaryota; kingdom Metazoa; phylum Chordata; class Mammalia; order Artiodactyla; family Lipotidae; genus Lipotes; species Lipotes vexillifer. The sequence continues at coordinate 1,923,835 of NW_006796565.1, read as the reverse complement.
GCACATACAGCTCCCACTAGCTGCCTGCCCAGAGCAGGGCTCAGGAGACGGGTGCTCTTTTGTTCACATTACTATCTGTGAGAGCAGCGCCAAGGGAGAGCTCGGATTCTGCTACCCAACCCAGCTCCTGGGTCTTCAGCAGAGTCCAGGCCACAACCCTGGAAGGCACGTAGCATTGTCTCCCATTTCACAGATTGGAGACTGAGGCCCAGCCCTGTGAACTGACTCGCTTGGGGCCACACTGCTGGAATTTGACCTTTGGTTTGCCTCTAAGTCACTGTTCTGTCCCTGAGACCACGGTGCTGCCTCTTGAGGCTGGGTTTGTCTACAAGGCAGATAAAGCTTCACTGGGGGCTCGGAGCCTGACTTCTTTCAGGCCCAGGCTTACTTTCCAAGCTAGGATCCTGGCTGTTGCTCAAGACTGAGCCTCACTCGACCTCCTTGGACACTCTTCCACCTGGAACGGGGTCGCTGATGCCTGGGTTCAGCGTCAGCAGTGTCTGAAGGTGGAAATCTGTTGGGGAGCTGGGGGCGTGGGGCGACGTGGAGGGAGAGGGAGGGGAAATGGCTCACAGCAGGACAAGCTGCCGTGTTTCTTTAATGGAACCTAACCCACCTTTACAGGCCAGAACAAATGGCTTCTACTCAAACGTAGCCTTGGATTCTAGGCCCAGCCTGGAGTCCCCTGACAGAGTCCTGGGGGAAGGGAGGACAGGCGTGTATGGCAGGGGGTACAGCAGGAGTCTAAACGGCGGGTGGGAGGAGACTCCCCAGGCTGGAAGGGGAGCCCTGAGACCGCCTGGCCCCCTCCACCCCGGCCCCCTTCCTCCGGGGTCTGCTTCAGAGACAGAGCCCACTTCCTGAGAGCCGGCTCTGTGGGCACCTGGTCTGTGTCTGGGGCAAAGCGTGTTGCTGGGACCACGTGCCCCATCGGTCCTCACAGCCTGGGCCTCTTGGGAGGTGTGGGGTGGGTGTACAGACCTGACTCTGGGTCATCGCCACTATTTCTGCACCTGCCCTTGGGTTCACCTATTCACTCTATGGTGTTTACTGAGCACCTACTAGTATGTACAGGTACTGAGGCGAGGGATGTGAATAAATCAGATGCCATCCTTGTGGCCCCCAAGACTAGCGGAAACAACAAAAGAGATGCTTAATTACAAATTGAGGGTAAGAGCTATAAAGGAAGGAAACAGTCCAACTGTAGAGAATCAGTAACTGGTACGGTGCTGGGGGGCAGTTTCTTCAGTTTTGGCCAGAGAGGGCAGCCCCGGCCCTGTCCCCAAGGCCTGTCCCTCCACTGCAGTGGACGGGAGAAGGAATGAAGCCACATTTCCAGCTAAAACCCCAGCTCCCAACACTCGCCCCATGAATTCTAGCTGGATTAAATTGGGTTAGATAGAGTAACCAGATGAACCCCCAAGGTGGGAGGAAGGAAACTCTAGGGGAGGCTGAGTTGGGCTGCAAGGGACAAGACAGAGCCAGGGCACAGGTAAGAAGTGCCACCTCTCAAAGCGTCCTCCATAGACAGTGGGAGTGGCAGGGGTGGAGAGAGGGCAGAAGGACCTGCCGGGGTCCTTCCACCTTCCCTCCAGGCCCCCAGCCCAGTCCCAGTTTCCCTGGGCCACCACTGGAACAAAAGGCCTCAGTGCAGACAATGGGTCCTTTATGTGACTGCCCGCTCCAGGCTGGGCACAATCGCTGATTCATAAACTAGGCACGGCCCTATGCCCAGGTTGGGTTCAGCTAAAGAGGGATGCGCTGATAGAGGAAATTAGAGCAGCAGACGCATTCGATGGGAAAAGACTGCCCCCTCGTGTCCTGTAGGGGTACTGCACATGATCAGGTCTCCTGGACCCTCCAGAGATGAGGATGAGCTGGGGTGACCTGGCACGTAGAAATGGAGGCCCAGGGGCACCCAGCGGCCCAACTCAGGTCATTTTCTTGAATTTGAAGTGGGATTTGGGGGCAGGGGGAAGTGAAGGAGAAATTACTTCCCCTGCTGTGTTAAACACCAAGTCTAGGAAATATATAAAATTGCATCAGAGGGTCGAGGGCAGTGGCGTACTGGACTTAGCTTATACCAGCTTCCTTCCAGAGCCTGTGGGACACATCTCTTCCCAATTCCATGTTCTGTAATGTTATTTCATAGCTTGAAGTCAGCGATGGTGAAAGTATTTATACCACGGAAATCAGCAAAGGCAACCAGGAGCTCCTCCCACCACCGCCCACCCCATCCCTGGGGAGAGCTGGGGCTTCAGCATTTGCCAGCACAACACTGCCCAGGGACCAGTCTCAGCTCTGGAGCTGTGGGTCATTAGCAAAGCATGTGATCTCGTGGAGCCTCAGTTTCTGTACCTACAAGATTGGAATCCATCAATTCAACAAATATTTGATTGCCTATCCTGTGCCAGGCACAATCTTCAGTGTTGGGGATATAACACACCATGAACAAAAGAAAAGTCCCCACCTTTGTGGAGCTTGTATTCTGGTGGGGAGACAGAAAATAAACAAGAGAAATATAATATGTCATGACATGGACAACGATGATAATAAAACAAGGTGAAAAGGGAGTGATGGTGATGAAAGTTAAGATGGGGGAGAGGGTGGGATAAGGAGAAGCCTGGCTGAGGAGGGGGCATCTAAACAGTAACTGAGTGAAGGGTAGGAGAAAGCCATGGGGAGGACATGCCCTGGGCGGAGAACTGTTCCAGCCAGAGGCAAGAGACAGGGCAGAGACCTCGAGATGTCATGGGCCAGAGGGTCAGCCCTACGGTACAGAAGGAGGCCGTGTGTCCCTAATGCTGTAACTGGGGGTCACTAGAGGGAGATGAGGTCATGGAGGTGATGGAGGGGGCGTTTCAGTCTCTAGTACAGAAGCCCCTGGGCATTTTGCAGAGGGAAGTGGCATGATCCCATCTGGCATTTAAAAGGATCCTTCTGAGTTCTTTGTGGAGAAAAGATGCGGGGATGCGGTGGTGGAGGTGAGGTGGGGTCCGGAGGCTGGAGAGCTAGGTTGGGCCTTTCTGCCAGGGAGCAGGTTAGGACAGTGCCTTGTGGTGACTGGGTGAGCCCTTTAAGGCCAAGGCGCCTTGCATCTCCAGTCATTCTAGAAGCCCCTTCCTACTCCCCTGGACTGTACAATAGCATTTACCCCCTACCAGATTTCGTTTTGTGTGCGATTTAACATTTATCCTCACCAGTTTCGTGTCTCTATTTACTTGGTGAAGACCCGGGGCTCACAGAGACCATGGGGCCCGCTGAGGGGGGGCGGCACACAGCCAGCTAGCTGGACCTCGGTCTCCCAGGTCCCAGGCCAGCGGGGAGTGACCCTACGGGGTGTGGCCTCGGAGGGCCTGGTTCCTCACAGCCCCTCATCAGGACCCCAGCGCTGGGGCTCAGTCCTCACGCCCTCTCCCCCTCACCCCATCTCCCTGCAAGGTCTTTCCTCCAGCTCCTGGGACCTCCCCCTGGCCGCTTCCTCATCATCATACCTTTGTCCCAGGACCCTTCCAACACCCCTAATTTCCAACAAGAAGGAAGAATTAGGAGGGGTCCTCCCTCGGGGCTGCCTTTATACTGATGGACATGCCTCAGTGCCGCCGGTTCGGCATCTCATACTCTTTCCACTTGGACTGTAAACTCCTCCAGGGCAGGCGCTGTGAACTATTATCTCCGTGGCCCTCGGGTCGGCCCCAAGTGGGGCTTGTCCATGCTGGTCAGTAACGACATTGACAGTGGACATGTAGGAAGCACGTACTGTGTGTTAGGCCAGGTGCTGAGGGTTTTACCTGTGTCGTCTCATTTGATCCTCACAAGAACCTTGCAGGGAAGTTGAGGTCATCCCCATTGAGGACCAGCTGTGTGATTTATGCAGTGTGGAGCAAAATGGAGATGAGGGTCTTGTGTTAAAAGACTGAGAATTGCAAGGTGATGATAACGGAGAATTAAACCAAAGAGAACCCTTCTAAGTATGACCACCAAGGTTAAATGCCTATGAAGCCAGCTCTGTTTCCATTTTGCAGATGAAGTAACTGAGGCTAAAGTGATTACCTAAGGTCCCAGCATCACATAGTTAGAAAAATCCCACATAGTTGGGATTTTTACTCTTTTTTCAACCCCTGTGGTGGTTGAATTTGTGTGTCTACTTGACTGGACCACACGGGACCCAGATTTTTGGCCAGAAGTTATTCTGGGTGTGTCTGTGAGGGTGTTTCTGGGTGAGGTGAACGTTTGAATTGACAGAATGACTAAAGCAGATTGCCCCGCCTAATGTGAGTGGGCCTCGTTCAATCAGTTGAAGGCCTGAAGTAGGAGGGAACTCCTCTTGCCTTCCTGCAAGGGAAGAACTGGAATACATGTTCTTTCTGGTCTTAAGCCTGCCACATTCAGACTAGAGCTACACCATTAGCTCTGGTGGGTTTCCAAGCTGCCCCAACTCACCCTGCAGATCTTGGGACTTAGCCTCCATAATTGTGTGAGCCAATTCCTTAAAATAAACCTCTTTTATCTCTTTTACACACACACATACACACACACACATACACACACACACACACACATACACACACACATCCTATTGGTTTTGTTTCTCTGGAGAAACCTGACTAATACAGCTTCATACAACACTACACCTCACTGGTTGGATGTGATTGACTCAAATTAGCAAAAAAATAAAATAAAACTCTTGTGTTTACTCATAATTTGGGATTTTCATGTTCATAATTATCTGCTCAAATTCTCTCGATGAATCCGTTTGGTACAGAAGAAGAGCTGAAGTACTCAGTGGCCCACAAGGCCCCATGTGACCTCCAGACTATGACCATCACAGCTCTTCGCTTGCAGCTCTCACACTCATTCACGCTGTTCCAGCCAGGCTGGCCTCCTTGATGTTCCTCAAGTAGGCCAGGCACACTCCCACCTCAGAGCCTTTGCACTTGCTGTGCCCTCTGCCTGGAATGCTCTTTCCCCACACATTTGTATGGTTCCCTCCTTCCTTTACACCTTTGCTCAAATGCCACCTTCTCCATGAGGCCTGTTCTCTCCAACTAATATCACCTCGTCCCTCTGCACTGTGCTTCTCATTCCTTTTCTGCCTCATTTTTTTTACCGTAGCTCTTACCACCTCCTGAGATGACATATTTTACTTCTTGTTATTTGTAAGCTTCATGAAAACAGAGATCTGGGTCTGTTTTGTTTACTGCTCTACTCCAGGACCTAGAACAGGGGCAAACTTGGTATAGAATTCTTTGTTGAATAATTAAACAGTTGAGGGAAGGATTTTTGCCAAAATAGATGACACTGTTCTGAACCTTCACCCTCCCAACTGGACCAGCACCTGCTGACTCAGCTCTGGAGCTCATGAAGCTGCCCAGGGTGATGGAGGGATACCCCACCATGCCCTCCTTGGAATCCCCATTGGGCAGGGGAATGTGCTGGATCCCACTCCCCCAGGGCTCCTCAAGGACCCAAGTATTGGTGGGCAAGGCTGCCTCTGGTCTTTGGTGGCCACAGACTTCTGAGAAATCAGAAACCAGCCCTCCTCTGGGGAGGGTCTTGGACTTCTATGCTAGGATGCTGTAGCATAGATGCTGTAAGGTCTTTCTAGCCACACGATTCCATCTCAGATGCCGCTGTGAGACCCCCAGGGCTGTGAGACTCTGGGTCAGAGTCTCTACCTCCCTGGGCTGGTACTGCCCCAGCCGGGAGGACTTGATTTTGTTTTTCTAGAAGCATCACACTAGTCAGTCCATTTCAGCAGGTCCAGGCACTTGTTCCTCTGTGCCCAGAGATCTGGGCCTCATCAGATGCAGAACAGCAAGAAGAGGTGGCTCTGCACGGCCTTTGATGCTGCAGGTTCCTCAGATGTGCAGCATCGCCCTGCACGTTGACTCCCGTCTGCCACGGGGCCCAGGGTTCACGTGGCCCTGAGCCCGTGGCAGGCTGGCCTTTTCTCACAGGGTCTTGGTGTCCTGGTTGAGTCTGTTCTTTCCCAAGTTCCGTGTTTCTGGCTCCCTCATGCCCCCCTCCCATCTACCCATCCTGCCTTGTTCTGTGGTCTCTGAACAGGAGGAACACCACACTGCAGGGACCACGAGGCTGTCCGGTCCACAGGAAACCCAGGTCCTAGAAGCGATGTGATCAGCTGAAAGCCCCAGCATCCATGGATGGGCTGGGTGAAGGCTGGTTGCGTCATGGTACCCCTCTGGTTTCTGTGTCTTCTCTTGTCCTTGAGATAGACAAGTCAGGAGTTTTCAAATGTTTTGTTTCCGCAGGAGAACTTTTTCATTCAAGGTAAATCTTCTGTGAAAGCTATTCTATAAATCAGATATTGTATAAGTGATCATAAAGCAGCCTGCATGAATTGGGTGGGTACCGTGTCCTAAGCACTGTGCTCAGCTCTCCAAGGACGAGCTCCAATAGTCCGTACTGCAGCCATGTGGGTGGGGAATCATGTCCTGAGCCGTGTCACCTGACTGCTTGGCTTTGCAAGCTGAGGCCCCCTCTGCTGAGGTTTCAAGTTTGGCGTCGATTACTGCGTGCATTCCTCCACAGCTAGGTTTTCCCAGTCAGGCTCACGTATTGCATTTAACTGAGTTGATCTGCTTAGTTCTGATTCAATCATTTTTATTGCTGTGTAATATTCCATTATATGAATTTTTCACAGTTTACCCATTCTCTTGGGTAAAGGTTGATATTTTAAAAGCTTGGCGTTTAAAACATTCTCAGTGTCACTTTTAAAAAAAATTTTATTTTATATCGGGGCCTAGTTGATTAACAATGTTGTGTTAGTTTCAGGTGTAACGCAAAGTGATGCGGTTATATGTATACATGTATCTATTCTTCTGCAGATTTTTTTTCCCATTTAGCCTGTTACAGAATAGGGAGCAGAGTTCCCTGTGCTGTACAGTAGTCATTGTTGGTTATCTGTTTTAAATATAGCCGTGTGTACATGCCCATCTCAGTGTCACTTTTAATGTCCTATGGGATGTCCTTTTCTGCTGGCCAGCTCTGCCTGTATCTTTTGTGCCCTGAACCCTCCCAGTGACCATAGCTGCTCCCTCCACCCCTTCCCCACCACACCTGTCATCTCATCCCTGTTGAGGGAAGTGGACTTCAGATGGAGGTAGAGTCTTTTCCCCATCCAGAGCCTGGCCAACTGCCTGTGGGGCTGAGGGGTCTGTGCGCTGGCCCAGCCAGGGGCGGAACCCAGGGCGGAGGCCAGGGCAGTGCATACTCCGCGCCCCGTGGGAGGTGAGGGGCAGGAAGTCTGTGTCCTGGAAGCAGCCCTTGAGGGCCTCTCTGAAAGGTAGGGGGCAGCGGAGCGCTGAGCCCCAGGCCACGGGCAGCAGGAGGTGCTATTTCCCTCTGAGATGCTGCCCCGGATGGGCTGGGCAGGGAGCAGGAAGTGTGCTTTGGCCGCCATCCTGGGGAGGAGGAAGAAGAAACAAGCTCACAGGCATGGTTTGTCATAACACACACGCGCATGCACACGTGTCCACACACGGGTGTGCACACACCCTCCCCCCAAGTTCTTCCACAAGAATGGATAAATCGTGAACATTTCACACAATGGAATATTTACAGAAGTTAAAATAATTGAATCAGAACTATGTGTATCAACCCAGATACACCCCAGGAAGAACACTGAAAGAAAAAACCTAGTTGTGAAAGCAGGCATATCATTCATAATATATAAATGACGTCGTTTATGTAAAACAAAACATGGAAAACCATGCTACATGTCGCTTAGGGTACAAAAATGCATGGGATTACACAGCACCTGCTTCAGGTTGGAAGAGGCCACCTGCAGGGTGACAGGTTGGGAGGCGGCTAGAGTGGGGGACACAGGTGGTCTTCATGAATATGCAATGTTTTATTTCTTAAGCTGGGTGATAAGTTTATAATTACTTGTGCTGTTTTCAAAGCTTTCAGTATCTTAAATAACGTATTTTTTTTTAAGAAAAGGAGGAAGGGGGAAAAATGAGGAAAAAGTAGAAAAAGAAAAGTGAAAAGGACGGTGTTAGAACCGGGAATAGAGCTACCTTCTCCACGTGTTGAATTGTTCAAACACGGTGCAAAAGAATATTCTCTGAAGCAAACAGACGCACCCCCATGACCACATCTCTGGGCAAACACCCCAGAAAGTTGGGCATTTGGGCAAATCCACTCTGACAGTGCCTGTCACTTGCCAGCAACACACAGCAGCCGTGGAGCAGCCCCAGTGGTGTGAGAAGGAGTAAGAAGCCCGCATTGCAGAGCTGTCTGATCGATTTGTGTTCTGGAAGTGGAACAATGACTCTCTTTCTCTCTTTTTTTCACAGTCCTCTGGCAAAGTCTGCCCAGGGATTCTCACGGCTGCTAAAACGCCAATAGGCAGGACAAGACCATTTCTTGGAGGCTCCTTTGGCCATAGGCTGCTATTTCCCTCCATCCACATCACTTACCCTTTACCGAGTGAGAAAGGATTTTAACATCACAGACTGACACCTGAATTCTGTCAATTTCCCCCCGTTTTATTTCTGCGCCATCACATCCAGTGGGCTTGTGCACGCCATCACATCCAGTGGGCTGAGGATGGGAGAGGGTGATCATGGCCCTTCTCGCAGGTGCTGCCCTGCAATTGTTTGCCTCCTGCGAGCCCAGTTGCTGGATCTGTTTCCAGGGAGTGGCAAGAGCTGCGAAATCAGTCACACAAATGACCCACCACATATAAAAAAGCCACCAATATATCAACAGGCCTTAAAAGCGAGCAACAGTTAAAATAACTACTAGATCAGTAGCAGCAAACGTATCAGGCAGCCCAGCAAAGAGACACCGAGAAGGCAAGTCCCGGGCACTGTGCTGCTGATTTACGCCCCGCTTCATTTTCTTTTCAGGGTATGGAACATGCTGAAGAGCAGATGCTAAAAAATGGAAAATGACTCTGCCGTAATAAGATGAAAGGCAGGGTGCCAGGCCATCAGGAGGGGGTTCCTAAAGAGATCATTCTCATGACTTCTAATCCGTGTGTCTTGCATGGGGCATGGAGGGCTGGAGGGTGGGGGCCAGCAGGAGAAGTGGCCACCTCGCTGTCTCCGGCATCAATGCCAATCAGTCCTGCTCTGGTCAGAAGGCTCCTCTGCCTTATGCTGGGCCCCAACATGGAGAGGGTCCTCCATGTGACGTCACAGAGGCAGCCAGTCAACAGTAATCCTGGACCTGGCATCTGAAAACCTGGGTTCAAGTCCCAGCTGCGCCATTCATTAGCTGTGTGACTGCGGCAAGTTGTTTGCCCTCTCTGAGCCTCAGTTTCCCCATCTGTGCAATGGAGTCAATGATCCCTATGTCACGGTGAGATGGAGTTCTGGATATGCACATGCTCCGAGGGCTGGGAAGGTCCCCAGGGAGAGTGTGGTGACCACAGAAGGGCTGGATGCTGTACCCTCCCTTGCTGAGCCCCCTCGTCTTAGAGACCCGCTGACTTCAAGAGGCTCTGAGGGAGACCAGGAGGCCAGAAAGTGTGACAGAGTGACGAGAGGGAACAGAGAGGGGGTACAGGTCCAGACCATCAGGAGAGGGGGCTGCCTCTGGGTCCAGGGAGAAGCTGGTGCTAGATCCCCTCCGCTGGGCTCCGGGGTCTTTGGGGACAGAACAGCATGTGGTAGGTTGGATTGTGTCCCCCCTAAAAGATCTGTTTAAGTCCTGACCCTGGTACCTGTGAATGCGGCCTTATTTGGAAATAAGTTCTTTGCAGATATAATCACGTTAACATGACCTCATCCTGGTGTAGGAAGGGCCTAAGCCCAATGGCCGGTGTCCGTATAATAGACACACACACACACACACAAGATGGAGGCAGAGATGGGAGTGATGCATTTACAAGCTAAGACTTGCCAGAAGCCACCAGAAGCTGGGACAGAGGCAAGGAAGAATCCCCCTGAGAGTCCCCAGAGAGAGCACAGCCCTGCCATAACACCTTGATTTTGGATTTCTAGCCTTAGAACCATGAGAAAGTACATTTGCATGGTTTCAAACCACTGCGTTTGGTATGGCAGCCCTGGGAATCTAATACACTGCTTGAGTAGAAAGCTCCGGGCCTTACGGTTGTGCCACAAGGTCCCCTGGCTGAGCAGGACTCTGAGGGAAGAGGAGGCCCCCCTTGGGCCACCAGGAACCACCTAGACCTGGGTGGGGCCCATCGGCAAGCGGGACATCGTGACCATTCTGTGGGGCTGTGGGAGTGTGCCACAGCCATCCGTGACTGCCAAGATGATGGCTGTCCTCCTGAGAACAAGCCAGTGCAGCTCTCCCGGGACTGAAGAGAGGTCTGGAGTCAGGGGCTGCCTAGCCAAGCCCCGCTCCCATGACAGGTGTCTTCCGTGATGACACGTGGGCCAGCTTCTGGGGTGGGGCAGAGGAGACCCCTGAGAAAGGATCAGACTCACTGTGAGGTGGGCTCAAGCAGTGGCAGTCGTTTGAGCATTAAAGGAAACGTGGACCTATTCTGTAGCCCAGCTTAGCAGGACCTGCGCATTTAGTGATATGCGGGGCTGTTCTGCCGGCCCCGAACATCTGCCGCTGAGGACTTGCTTCCCCAGGCACTGGGTGTTAGCTTCCTGGGTCCTGAGGACCGCAGTGTGTGCACCCAACAGATAAACCCTGGGCCCGAGTCCCTGGCATTGCTAAGCTGTCGTGTCTATGCAGACACATGTATGTTACCCACAGATGACAAGAAACACTGGGATTATTGTTGAACGTGACTTCATAGATCATTAAATGTATTTATTTTCTGGCAGTTGCATCAATTTACAGTTCTTTATGGAAGTGTATCTTCCTATTACATTATTTTTCATTTTCAGTAAAAATTAATACAGCTTTTGTTTCAGCAAAAACAAAGATGAGGTAAGAAGGAAAACAGCAAAGGAGAGTGAAAGGAGCGGAGTTCGGAGACAGATGGGACCGGGCTGCAGCCCAGTCTCAGCTTAGCAGATGGGCTCCCCGGCTGTGTGAGCTTGGGCAGGTTACTTCCCCTCTCTGATGACAATACACACTTCATAGAGTTCTGGGGAAGATGAAATGAAGTAGCAGGTGTGAAGGGGTTGACACAACAGACATTCAAGTATCGGTTCTCCACCACGTGTATCAAAAGTAGAGAACTTGGTGAAATGAACAGTGTATGAACCTCCCAGGCAGTGGCTTCTGCCCGCTGCCCAGATGTGGGCTGCACTGTCTTGGCAGAGTTGGAAGCCTCGGAGGTGAGGCTAAAACTTGATCCGAGAGGAGACCCGAGTAGCAGTATTGTTCAGGAGGCGAGAGAGGAATTGATTCGTTGAAGCCGAGAAGGTGGCAAAGCGTCCCGAGCCAGCCCTGGCCCAGCCCTCACCAACCGGTCACAAGGTCATCACTACCTGCGCAATCTCATCCACGACCGACCCACCAGGTAGTCACTCTCTCCACTTTACAGAGAAGGAAACAGAGGCTCAGGGCCAGTTACGAAAGGTCCGCTGAAAGGGCACAGCCGCCGGAATAAAGGAGGCGGCACTGGGCATTGGGAAGGCTTCTCTATGCCTTAATGTTTCTGCCCCGTCCAAGGGAAGCTTGAAAATTCCACCCAGCGAGGCAGAAATGTGGAAGGGACGCCTGCAGCTCTTCTGAGCCCTCGTGCGCGGCACCTGCCCCCTCCTGTTGGGTGGGAATCTGCAACATTTCCTGGTGGGCAAGTTCCTGAGCTTCTCAGGTATCCTGGTGAGTTTCCTCCATTCGGGAACAGCGGGCGCCCTGCTCCCGTGAGCAAAGCACACCCTCCCTGAGTGCCTCAAACTGCCCCAGGTCCTCCTGAAGGTGCAGATCCTACCTGGGCTGCTCTGGGCCGGAGCCCAGGACTGTGTCCCAGGTGATGGCAGAGGACCGCACTTTGAGAAGCGAGGTTTTAAAGCAACAGTTTACAACCTCAGTGCAACAGGACAATCACCTGCGGAGCCTTTAAAAAGCATTGGATTCCTGGCCCCATTCAGACAAATTAAATTGCAGTCTTTTAGGGGCAGAGCCTGGGGAAGGGGTATTTTTTATCATTCCCCAGGAGGTTCTAACGTGCAACCAAAGTTGAAAACTACCGTTCTAGAAGCAGGCCTGGCTCTCTGTTCACCTGTGGCTAGATGGGTAGTGGGCTGATTTAACTTAGTGCCAGGATTCTGCTCCACAGACACGATTTCTCCTCACCCTCCTCCTTCTACCGTCACCTATGCACACCTGAGAATCTAGATCTCCGAGATATGAGTTGCCCTCAAGCCAAAGTTTCTCTTTCCAAGGGAGCCTTTTTCCAAAGCTTGCATTGGCGGTTCTGGGTATATGACATTTTCCAAGTGACGCTTAAAGCAGCGCTTTCTTTCCCATCTGGCTATTATTCCTTGTGTGTGGGCTTCATCACTCAGAACCCTGCAGGATGGAGGGGTACAAACATCCCAGCAGCCAGTGGGCAACTGGACATCTGTATGGAAGAGAGAGCCGGCTGGCGTGTGGGCCCTCGCCTTAGCTCTGCATCCCCACAGGTCTTCGATTATGGGCTAAGCAGGAGTCATCAGGCCACTGAAATCATAGATCACGTTTCATAAGTGTTAAGGGAGAATTCCTCTCCCCTGGAGTGTGGGGACCTGTGGCTCGCTTAGGACAAATAGAGTATGGAAAAGGGACAGTAGTGACCATTTAGCGGTGCAGAGTGGCAGGCACCTCCCGATCAAGTGATCAAAGTGAAATCACTAATAATACATCACGCTGATATCATGTACAGCTTGGGGTCACGCAGAGAGAAGGGCACCGCCTCACCTTTGCATATTCCTCCCAAATCTATAGCCACACTCTCGTTGCGAGAAGATATCAGACAAACCTAAGGTGAAGGGCATTTTACAAGGGCTTGATCAGTGCTCTTCAAAACTATCAGGGTTGTGAAAAACAAGAAAAAATGAGAAGCTGTAAGAGATTGGCCATCCTGTCTTGGACTGGATCCTGGAACAGAAAATGGACGTTAGTGGAAAAATTGGGGAAATTCAAAAGAGGTTTGTAGTTAATGGTACCAATTTTCATTTCTCCGTTTTTTCTGCTGTGAGATGTTAACGTCACGGAAAGCTGGGTGAAGGGGATATGGGACCTCTCTGTGCTATCTTTGCAACACTTCTCTGAACCTAAAATTATTTCAAAATTTAATGTTTTTTTAAAAAATATATTGAGGGGAAGATAAATGAGGCAAGGAATGCTCTCTCTGTCTCTCTCTCGCTTAAACACTGATCTACAAGGTAGAATCATGAGAGAAGGAGAACCACTTGCTGCTAGCGTGGAGCTGAATTTACTGCTAGAAAACAGGTCTGCTTTGCTCTCTTCACTGTGATTTACAGCCAAGCACCCAGACCCCCATCGATCCTTGTTCTGAGCCCCCAGTGAAGGCACAGGGTCCTCTGGGCAAAACTGATGTCTGGAGGTGACTCTGTGCATTTCACTGCCATCACAGGAATCCAGATTTATGTTCTGGGTGAGATATATCCCAGGATCATGGAAAAGGGGCTGAATGGGGAGTCAGGAGGTCTGGGTTCCAGCTCAGATCTACCATTTACATCTGTGTGATTTAGGTCTATTTACTTTTCCTCTCTAGACCTGAGTTTTGGGAAAGGGTCTCTGTGGCCACTCCCAGCTCCTATCATCAGGTTTCTCTGAGTGTTAACAACAGAACATGGCCATGGGTAGAAGACCTTGAGGGTAAAAGAATATTATTGGGAGGAATCTATGGAAAGGCTGGAGGCTCAGAAATGGGTGCCACCAGTATTAATCAAGGTAGAGTAATTGTTGCAATAGCAGCCCGACATTTCAGTGGTCGAACACAGTTCAGTGTGTCACAGCCTAGTCAAGTGGGTTTTTGTGGTGGTGGTAGTGGTGGTGGTGGTGGTGGTGGGGCTCTTTGCTCTACCCAGTCATTCAGGGACCCAGGTTCCTTCCATTTTGTGGCTCCTCCTTGGTCTGAGTCCTTGGCGTCATCTCCATTCAACCATTGAATGAACGGAACCATTGATGATACAGGGTGAGGACCACGAATGGGAGGTTTGTAATGGGCTGTGTTGGAAATGGCACACATCACTTCCATTCACATCCCACTAGCCAGACCTGAGTGCAAGGGAGCCTGCGAAATGTAGTCCGAGCATGTTCCCAGAAAGACACAGGGGCACGAACACTGCAGAGCACCAGTCATGTCTGCTGCATCTCTGCCACAGGCAATGAGAACTCCTCAAGGGATTTGCTGAGGTTTGACCACCGGAATGAATAAGCTCCCACCATCCAAAAAATGTTCATTCTCGCATCTCTGTGCCCAGATCTAGAAGGCTGGGAGAGAGTCCAATTGGCCCAACATGGTCTCACGCCCACCCCTTGGCTTAAGGGAATGCAGGGCTGACACTTCCTAGATGGCATACATTGGGGAGGGGAAATATCGCAAAAGGGAGCACACCTACCAAATCCCAGGATATCTGGACCAAAGCAAGGAACCCACGCACACATGCCTCCTCAGGCTACAGGTAGGACACGGAGTCCCTAAGAGAAAGAGTGCTGGCCTCCAAGGCCTATGGAATAATCTGTTGATTACAATAAGATTTAGAGGTGACAGAAGAAATGGGAAATGTCCCCAGAGAAATCCACTTTGTTCCTATTAGCACAGGGTTTGCTATACTATGGCTCACAAACTGTTTCCTATTTTTATGAGTAAAGCTTTATTGGAACACAGACATAGTCACTTACACATTGACAGTGTCTGCTTTCACATTGTAATGACAGAGCTGAGTAGGTGTGACAGAGACCGCACAGCTCGAAAAGCTTAAAATATTTACTACCTGGCTCTTTAAGAAGAAAGCTGTCGACTCCTCCCACAGGCGTAGCAATGGGGTGGATTGCAGATGGCTTTAAATTTTTAGACACTCCTCGCATTGAGAAGCAGGTCTCTTGCTCTTCCCCTTGGCTCTGTGTTGGCAGAAATGATGCTATGCCAGTTTCAGCCTAGACTTTTAAAAGAACATTTCCAGTGGTGCTTCCTGTCTCGGAGCCTGACATGACTGCCCAGCTAGAGAAACCACATGGAGAGCCCAGCCTGCCAGGCATCCCCACCAAGCCACCAGGAGCCATCTTGGATGCTCTAAGACCAGACTGGCCACCAACTGAATGTCACCGAGTGACTCCAGTCATGGCCACCTGGAACAGAAGATGCACCCAGCAGAGCCCACACCAGACGTCTCACCCACAAAACCATGAGATGTGACAAAATGGTCGTTGTTATGTCACGTTTGTTACGCAGCGATACAGACCCAGCACCAGCAGAGACAAGAGGAAGACCGTGCTGGTATATCACTCCGACTCTCTACAACCAAGCCCCTGGAAGAGGGCAAAGGAAAGGGGAGATGGGAGGGGCCTGGAGATGACTGAATCACACCACAGAGAGTCTGTGACTTAAGGAGACTAACTCTGAACCAACCCAAATTTCTAACGTTGGAAGCTAAGGGAAAGACGGCTGCTCCAAGCGAAGGAAAATGAAACAAGATGGCGTATCAACCAAAGCTGCAGACTCTCCCAGGTCACATAAGCATCCTCTTTCCCCCTCTTCAGAAGTGTGGAGGGTCACACTGGGAACAACACGAAGTGGCATCAACAACTAGGGTCCCATAGGAGTCCTTGAGGAAAGAAATCAACACAAAACAGAGGAAAGAACAAAGATATGAAAGGGCGCTTAGAGAAGATGGTAGACAGAGATAGAGAAAAGCAAAGGCATGCACAGCTCTGTGCTTATAAAAGGAGAACAGAACAATGTCTGTTTCATCTCTCTGAGCTGGAATGGAAAGTGTCTCCACTTTTAAGGTGATTACCCTGGGCCCATCCAGAGAATCCAGAGTAATGTCTCCACCTCAGGGTCCTTCGTCTAATCACACCTGCAAAGTGCCCTTTGCCACGTAAGGTACCTTATTCACAGGTTCCGGGGAGACGGATGTGATCAGCTTTAGGGGCCCACATTCTGGCTACAACAGTTGGTGACGGCTATCTCTCAGAATCAGAATTTGGAATTGTTTTTCATCTTCTTTGAAATTTCAGAATGAATATACATCATTTTTATAAGAAAATACAGATCATTATTTGAAATACACAGCAACTCCCTTGACTCTCTGGGGTCTGGCTGCTCCCCGCAGTGGGAACCCGTGTGGTTCTGCCCAGGTGTCCCCAGAGCATTCATCACGACACGGTGCTGCTCAGGCCTCCGTGTCCCTGGACTGTGTCCAAGGGACACCTGGAAAATGCGATCCGCACGCAAGCAAATCTAGGTGGTGAGAAGGTGCTTGGCTATCAGAGCACTAATGGCCAGCTTCTAGTAAGAATGACCTCTGGGTGGGTACTTGCCCTGCCTTCTCATATTTAACCTTCACTACAAGCACAGTCAAGGGCAGGTTCTTTCATCACCTGTTTTACAGCTGCCCAGAGTTCAAGCAACTTGCCTAAGAGCTGAGGTCACGTGGCCACGTCCCATCTGCCCAAGCGCAGGGAGAAGGGCCACCTGCCCCTTCTATTTCCACAGCGCAGAAAGGGACCAGCCCCCGATTGGAAGGGTTTGGGATACTGGCGGCCAAAAGTGACCAATATTTGCGTGGCTCTTCCAAGACCTTTCTGACTGTGTCCCCATCGTCTTGGCCACTGCACTACAAACGGAGATGCGGACACTTTCCCTGGCTGGCTCCTTCTTTCGCTCCTGGAAGAGTGGGAAGGGGTCTCCTTGGAAGAGGACGCCCCCTGCTCCTCCGGAAGCTGACCCTCCGGCCGAACCCTCTCGACATCAGCTGACTCCTTTTCCTTCGCGGTGGCCTTTTCCCATTGAAGACATGCACGGTCCGGCCTCTCTCCCCTAATAAGAAATCCTTCCTTGGCCTGGGTCCCCCTTCGTCACGCCCCTCTCTGCCTCTTCCCTCAGCTCCAGACGTGTCCATCTGCCGCCCCCCACGGGCACCTCAATTGCACGTCCAAACAGGTTTACCTTTTCAGCTTTCACCTAATACCCCTGAAATCGGGCTCCCCTTCCTGCGTTGCCTTAGATGCCACCTCCAGCTACCAAGTCACCCGATTCAGAAACCTGAGTTGGCCTTGAACTCTCGAGACTTCCTCTAAGCCCTCCCCCAAGCCTCCCCCAGTCCTACCAGCTCCATGCCCACGTGGCTTTCAGCTCATCCCTGGGTTCCCCTCCCCACGGCTGGCCCTGGTCAGAGCCACCGTCACTTCCCAGCATCCTCGTCAATGACAGCTCTACCTTCCTGACCCTCCAGCCTCACCTCGGCCACCCCGTCCTCCTTGACCTTCATCCTCCAACGAGCTCACCCTTCCCAAAGTTTCCCAGACACTCTGCTGTCTTTAGTCCTCTCTGGGTCTCTCGACCTGGAGTGTCCAGCCCCTCGGTACCCACCCCCCTCGCCCAACGCACACACACACTATATATAGATCTCTCTGTTTCTGTCTGTCTCTCTCTCACTCATCTTTGCCCCCTGCTCTTAGGCTTATTTTTCTTTCACTCTCTCGTCCCCCCCCCCCCCG
>NW_006796565.1:1835700-1906158 GCF_000442215.2 Lipotes vexillifer | reverse complement strand
CCCCCCCCCCCCCCCCGGCTTAGGGTCTCCTTCCCCTCAGGACACATACTGACCCGTAATTGTCTGCGGATCTGTCTTTCGTGCAGAACTGTAAGCTCTTTGGGATGGAGGCCGGTGTCTTACTCATCGTGGTGCCCTCAGGACCCGGCTCCTCGCGAGCGCCGAGGGGTGTGCAGGTTTGCAGAGTTACAAGTGGGGCTGTGCTCCCCAACCTGGTCCCTCAGCCCCTGGTCCCCACCTCCGTCTCACCTCAGAGGACAGAACGGCCCGCCAGCTGCCATCGTCCTCTGTGCCAGGCATTCAGCACAGCTCCCTGATGGTGGAGGCCGAGGGGGAAACTGAGGCTCGGGGGCCTTAAACGAATTGTGTTTTCTATTCTGCTCTCTCCCGCAGCAGAAAGAAGTAAAAAAAAAAAAAAAAAAAAAAAAAGAAACCCTCCCCTCCCCCAGCCACTACAGGATGGGTTCTCACTGCTGGTCTCTCCCACAACACTCTCCCCTTTTAGCATTTTTCACAATTGTAATTAAGTAGCATTTAATGTCTGACTGCACAACCAGGATATAAACTCTCAGTCTGCAGGAACCAGTGGGCTTTGTTCACTGCTCTAAGCCCAGGGGCGGTGCTACAACAAAAAATTTACTAGTTTAATGAATGATTTAAGTGCTCTGCTGGGGCACAAGGATTCCAAGGGAAGAAAGACAACATCTTTGTGTTCAGAGAGCTGAGTACAGAAATGGCAAATAAGTTTCATCTCCTGGGAAAGCTCAATTAATTTGTACCTGCTTTGAGAAGCTGTACATCTAGACATGTTTCTTCTAAAGCACCAATATACCAGATACCACATTCCAAAGCGATATGTAGGACCAAGATGCAACGTTTCCTCAGGAGGTGGTTGAAAACTCATCCACATCATGGCAGAAGGGGTCAGACGAGAGCTCTAAAAAAAAAAAAAAAAAAAAATCAGTGACCCCTCAGTTAATGATCTGTATTGACAAAACTATTTGTTGTTGGAGTGGGTGTGTGCATGTGTGCGTGTGTGGGACCATGTGAGTGTGAGCACGTGTGTGTGCTCATGCGTGGACACACCCACATCTTGGTGCACACGCGTCTTACTTTTCAGCAGACTCAGGACAACCTCTGGAGCCTGTAACGTGGAGATGAGCCTCGCCTGTCACCGCACTCAGAACGTGGGGCCCTCTGGGATCCATAGAGTAAGAGGCACGGCCACGCAGCTGGAGCCTGGGGACAGAACCCTCCAGGGGGCGTCCCAGGGAGGATGCTGTCCCAGGAAACGTCTGCTGCCGCCGGACCCGATTGTGTTGTGTCTGGGCCCGGCCTCCTCTGCCCCAGGGCTCCCGCCTTACCTGTCCCTGCAAGGGAGTCAGAGGTCAAGGTATAGTCACACCCATTATTAGGGCCCCTGCCTCAGTTCAGGAAGACAGCAGTCAAGGCCCCCAGGGCCCTGCTGCCAGCAAGACAGCCACTGGGAGGAGCCCTTGAGCCTTACATCGCTGATACTGTGATGTTGGCTGAAGGGATCTGTAGCTGAGGGCGAGTTTGTAGCCCCTGAAGAAACTTGGTTCCTTAAATATATTGGTTTGTGGTTTTCTTGTGTCCCACAGAAGTTGAGA
This sequence comes from Lipotes vexillifer, assembly GCF_000442215.2. Lineage (NCBI taxonomy): Eukaryota > Metazoa > Chordata > Mammalia > Artiodactyla > Lipotidae > Lipotes > Lipotes vexillifer. The sequence continues at coordinate 1,904,527 of NW_006796565.1, read as the reverse complement.
ATTTGTTGCGACTCCTTCAAACATGCTGTGGCTCTGTGCCCTTGATCTTGGCTGTGGCAGAGCTGGGAAGGACACACCAGCTCACCTTCCCCCCCGGGTGGAGGAGCAGGGCCAGCAACCTAAGCAGGTGGATCTGGTGCTGTGTGACTTTGAGTAAGTCCCTTGCCCTCTCTGGGCTCCAGTGTCCTTATACCAGTCAGGATTCTTAGGTAGAAGCGACAGAACAGAGACTCTCAGTGGAGCTGCTGAGCGGCTCACAGAATTCAGAGGAAGGCAGAGAGCTGGATGAAACAAAAAACAGGGGGCCAGGCAACCCAGGACCAAGCAGAGTCAGCCCCAGCACTGGTTGGCTTGAGGTGCCACATTGGTCCCCTTCCCCCGTGACTACCTGCCCACCTGGTTGAAGGACTCTGGCTCTGCCACTGCTGCTGAGCGTCCTTGCATCTGTGTGTCCCTTCCCCACTTGTTCCTGTCTTGGATGGGGTCACATGGCCATGGCCCATCTGTGCAAGGCTAGGGAGAGGGGCTATCTTGCCCCTCCTATTTCCACAGTGCAGAAAGGACTAATCCTCAATATGAAGGGTTTCAGACGCCGGTGGCTAAAAGTGACCAATATTTGCCACATTCCTTCTCTATATTGCAAGTGGTTGGATCAGCCTGAGCTCTTACACCCTAAAGTAATAATAACAATCTCAAGCACTTATGTAGCTTGTGTCAGACATTATTCTATATATATATATATATATATATATATATATATATATATATAATATATATATATACATATATATAGAACTCATTTAATCCTCAGAACAATTCTACATGATAAATTCTATTATCATTCTCATTTTACAGATGAGGAAACTGGCGAGTTTAAATAATTTTCCTACAGTCACACAGCTAGCAAGAGGGGGAGCAAGGATCTGAACCCAGGCAGTCTGGCTCTCTCAACCCTATGTTAGGCTGCCCTGATGGGCATTTCCTTTAGACACCTCAACGACTCTTGCTACCCAATAAATGGACCAAACAGCAGCCGTGCACATGGGTTTGAAGTTTCCCTGTTCTTTTAAGGCCTTCCTTGTCTCTGGTTTAATGACAAAACCACTTTTCTGTCTGTAGAGTTCATTTTTATGAGAAAATTTTCTTATTTTTCTGAATACAAGTCAGTATAAGGAGTGGGGATGACATATATTTCTTTGTTAGACGTTAAGTTAAGAAGCCCAGAAGGTGAAAAAGAACACATGTTTATTTTTCAAATGCTCCTTAGGAATTTTCTGCCAAACTGCATAGTGCCCAAGACGTGGGAAGTTGGCGTCTTTGCATGAACTGACCACCAGAGGGCGTTCGGTGCCGCCAGGCAACGCTGCCAGGTTTTGACTTGAGAGATGCATCTCCAAGCCTGGTTGCTCCAGCCAGGAGGTGCAGCTCAGGGACTGGAATTGCATTCTGATCTGCCGCTTATTTTCAGCAATCTGGCAGAAGTCTGTCTTTGGCACACAAAGGAAGTAACTGCCTCCTGCAAAGCACGATGACATTGTCAGGGAAAGGTGGTCCTAGCATGGAGGACCCAAGCCCCAAAGTATTATTGCCAACCTTACCCCTCACAGAGAAATTAACCTCTGGAAAACATAGGCAGAACACTCTATGACATAAATCACAGCAAGACCCTTTTTGACCCACCTCCTATCAAAACGGAAATAAAACAAAAATAAACAAATGGAACCTAATGAAACTAAAAGCTTTTGCACAGCAAAGGAAACCATAAACAAGACGAAAAGACAACCCTCAGAATGGGAGAAAATATTTGCAATGAAGCAACTGACAAAGGATTAATCTCCAAAATATACAAGCAGCTCAATAACAGAAAAACAAACAACCCAATCCAAAAATGGGTGGGAGACCTAAATACACATTTCTCCAAAGAAGATATACAGGTTGCCAACAAACACATGAAAGGATGCTCAACATCACTAATCACTAGAGAAATGCAAATCAAAACTACAATGAGATATCACCTCACACCAGTCAGAATGGGCATCATCAAAAAATCTACAAGCAACAAATGCTGGAGGGTGTGGAGAAAAGGGAACCCTCTTGCACTGTTGGTGGGAATGTAAACTGATACAGCCACTGTGGAGAACAGTATGGAGGTTCCTTAAAACACTAAAAATAGAACTATGGGGAGGGGGAAGGGTAAGCTGGGACAAAGTGAGAGAGAGGCATGGACATATATACGCTACCAAATGTAAAACTGATAGCTAGTGGGAAGCAGCCGCATAGCACAGGGGGATCAGCTCGGTGCTTTGTGACCACCTAGAGGGGTGGGATAGGGAGGGTGGGAGGGAGACGCAGGAGGGAGGAGATATGGGGATATATGTATATGTATGGCTGATTCACTTTGTTATACAGCAGCAACTAACACAACAGTGTAAAGTAATTATACTCCAATGAAGATGTTAAAAAAAAAAAAAAAAGACAGAACAGAAACAAAACAAAACAAAAAAGGAAATTTACCTCTGCCCTGCTCCCCCCTCTGAGAGATGTGACTGTGGTTTTGCCTCTGGCCAGAGTCTGATGCCTCGTGCCTGCTCTTCAACAAGGCTGGAGGAGCCCACTGCGCAGATGGCCACCTCGCCACTGCAGCCAATCCAGCCCTTCAGCAGGGCTCTGGCTCAGCAGGACACCTAAACACGTTTCCTGGGACCAGACAGAGCCCTCCGTCCCTCCCATTTGGGGAAGAAGGAAGGGATCCCCACCCCCCAGGCAAAGCAGGCATGGTGCCAGGTAGGAGGCTCCAGGCAGCTCTGTGCCATCTCCTTGGGATCTCACTCAGAGGCAGCAGCTAATCTCCCTCAAAGCCTCTCTCCTGAGGACCAGGGAGCAGCAGGGCGGAGGGTGCCCGGATGGACGTGATTCCCGTGGAGCCCGCTTTCATCTTAATCTACCCTGGGCTTCCTGCCCTCTGCTGGAAGAGTCACCTCCTCCAAGAAGCCCGCTGACTCGCTTGTTCCTTTGAGGTAAGAAAACACCTTTGAGTCCCTCCGGGTCCCCTATGCCTGGCTCAAGGCTGGAATGGACACCAGGGACGAGAGACAAAAGAGAGAATTACTGCTGCGTTTGCTCCTGTGCACAGCCCCCAGCTCACCACTACTGTCCCGCACCTACCCACGTGTACTTGTGTCTCTACACGAATCCTTTTCCTATAGAAAAAGGGTTATATCCTATGTTTTGTTTCGCCGCTTGCTTTCTGCTTTAAACCTCTTGATCCATCCCCTGCCTTCAGGCGCAGCCCAGCAAACCAGTCTCCATGGTTGGTTGCCTTTGATGGCTCCTGCCCAGCCCTTGTTTGCAACTTGACCTGCACCCCAGCCCCACAGCCCAAGCCCAAGGGGCTCCGCCCTGATCTCTCCACACCATGCTCTTTAGCACCTGCTGACTCGTCCCTTCATCTCTCTGGGGGAGCTCCTGGTCATCCTTCAGAGAGAGCTGCAGTGTCACCCCCTCTATGAAGCCTCCGGGGTTCCTCCAGGACCAGATGCGGGCAGAAGTGCCAGGGCTGTGCCTATGCAGGAAGCAGATGAGGTCTCCTAGGAGCCTCCTGGCCCCAGATGGAGAGGCTACCTTCATTCTGTACAAGGTTCAGAAAGAAATACTAAGATTCCAGGCATCCTCTAACCCTCTGAGGAGAGAGCTCGGAGCCTGGTATGTTATTTAGTCAGAAAAGAAAAGGGAGACCTTGATTCATAGGCCCAAACACCTGCAGGACATTTAGCATCTCACACGAGCAGACATTTATGCATTTATGTCATTATGCAGTGACATAGTAACCACTGCAGGCTAGCTACTATGTGGTCCCAGGCCATCAGGGAACAGAACTTGACTTTGCCTCCATAGATATATTAACTCTTCAGGTCATCTGAGGGGCCAGGCCAGAGATGACGAGGAAAGGGAAGCCCAGAGAAGCTTTCGCTGCACTCCAGGGCCACCATGCTGTGGGCATGGATGGGACACTCTGAGCAGTGCCCTGTGCCATAGTCCTAGAAACTTACCCTGCCCACAGCAGCATTTAACACCTGCCACGTGTGGACCAGACCATTGCATCCTTTGAGGTAGGAGCAAAGAGAACCAGGGGAGCCGGAGATGGCTTTTTAATTTATGCCATGGTTTGGACTGGAAAGTCTAGGGTAGAGGAATTTTGGGGAAAAATGAGTTCTATTTCAGATGCTCCAGCAGATCTTCCCATTTAAAAGGATGAATTTTTTCTAATGCAAATATGTCCTAATTTATATGTCATGTGGCTTTTTTTGTGCCTTGATTTGAGTAATTACTTATTGCACAATTCACATAGCAACAATCCCTTTTGTCCAGCCTGTTTGTTTCTCTTGAATTGTAGAGGGAATTTCGCACAGAAGTTTCCAACTGTCCTGCAGTGGAATTTTTCAACCTTCCCTTTGTGATTTCTTCCAGAGCTGCAAAGTTTAGAGAAAACTCTCTCCTCTACAAAAGTCATAAATACTTAATTTTGGCTACTTTTCCTATGATTCAAATTTTATATTTAACTCTTCAATTTTTGAAAATTGTGTCTTAGGTGTGAATCTAGAAATTTCCTCATTTCTATCAGACTGCAAATCAATTATCCCAATTGTTTAGTGCACCTGTTTCACCATTAGCTATTTAACCCTGTTTTTTGTTTCTTCCATCCCCTCCCTCATTCCCACTCCTCTCCCAGAGCCTACGCAATCCTTCTGGTGCATTGTCCATGCATTTACACACACGTATGTGCTTATACACTCTACCTTTTTCTTGTATGAATAGGAATATGTTATCTGCCTCATTTCAGGTTTGCTTTCTTTACTTAACACTGTGTCTTGGAGACACTTCCATGCTGTGCACGGAGGCCCACTCCACTTACTAATGACCGCACAATATTCCATAGGATAAGTGTAACTTATTTTATTGAACCAGCCCCCTGTTCATGAACATTTAGGTTGTTTCCAGTTTCTCACTATTGTAAACAATGAACATCTTTGGTACGTAAATCTCTGAAGACAAGTAGATCATCTCTGGGATAGATTCCTACAAGTGGAATTGTTAGATCTGGAGTTTTGATATATATACTATCAAGTTAGCTTCAAAAAGCCCTCATTGATTTGCACTCCCACGACAATATACAAGCATGCTTATTTCCCTGCATACATGCTAACACTTGATATTATCTTTCTTTTAAATTCTGGATTACGTGATAGGTGAAAATAACCTCTCATTGTTGTTTTAATATGCCTTTCTTTTATTACCGTGGGCCTTGTGCATTTTCTCCTGTGGAAAATGCCTCTGGTGAATGAATAGACAGAAACAAATGGAATGTCAACCAGGTCCTCAGCAGATGTGGGCCATGGTGAGGGTGAGAAGGAGATGGTCGACTGGTGTCCGTGGGGGAGGAGCTGATGAGGCAACAAGGGCCCTTCCCAGCGCCCGGTGATGGCTCCTTCTCAGAGGTGGGCAGAGCTCACAGGCTGTGGGTGATGGAACAGGTGGAACCAGCCAAGAAGCGCTTCTCAGGACTGCCGTTTAAGACGGTACAAATTGTACCCGGACCACAGGGTGTAGGTGGGGCTAGACACCAGCCAGAAATCTGCTTGTGCACTTTCCCCAGGGGCTCTCAGTTCAGAGGAAGCTGAGATTTCTGCAACTCATCTGCCTGCAGGGGCCGCCTGTATCTAATTCACACAAAGGCTCCCGACGAGGCACAGTGTTAACCTGGCTACAGTGGCCTTTGGAGGCCCACGTTGTCAGGAACAGGGCAGAGGGGACCTTTGAGACTGCCTCTCACCTCTGCCACACCAGCCACACCTTCAGAGGCTACTGAGGCACCTGCATTCCAGCACGCAGATTCCCCATCCAGACCTAAGTCTCATCCTGTCCATGCCGGGACCATAGCTCAAAGTATGGAGAAATACAAAAGCTGGGCCAGTCTTGAACAATGGGGCAGAGGAATTCCTAGAACCACCCAGCATCCAGATACTCTAAGACTGGGTCCTCACCTGGCCTTGAACTTCAACAGCCCCTTTTGTGTCCTGCAGCCATTTGTAGCTCCATAGATTTCCTGGCTCGAGACTCCAGCATCTCTCAAGGGCAAGAACCCTGAAAAGAAATTCCTTCTTTTGGCAGGCTTCAGAGAGGTACCAAATATTTGATCCCACTAGCCTTTATCTTCTGGAATACAAGGAGTTAAAATCAGAACAAATCAAGTTGCTATGAGTATAAGCGAGAGATCCATGAAGATGATTGTTTGGGACACTCAGATTATTGGTGGTTTGGGGCCATGTGGAAGCATGCCATGAGAGAGATAATACTTGTGTTATGACATTTCATCAACTCCACTCTTTCAAAGTGGAAAAGTGTAAATAATTTGGCTCTCTTAAAAATGTAAGAACAGGATGTTAAGGGCTTGTGGTTTCCCAAAATTTACAACGTTATTTTGTCCAGATATTCAAGGGAAGAACCGAGAGTATTCTAGGGAAGAATTCAGCTGGCAGGAGAGTTGACATGAGTCAGGACTTGGGGCTGAGAGGTGTAGACTTCAGACCTATATCCATCACTGACTCGCAGGTGAATTCGCATTAGACTCTTCCCCACACTGGATTTCAGTTTTCCTCTTCTTAAAGTGATAGAGACACGACTTCCAGTCACGATGGAGTAACAGTACCAGATTTTCCCTCCCACCTTAAACAAACAGAAAACTGAATAACATCCATGAATCAGCAGGCAACACAAAACACTGATCCCCCCCAAAGGAAAGAAACAAATAGGTCAACCCAATGGCTGCTCTAGATTACTACCTGAGAAAGTTTTCAGCTGACAGGGCAGGAAGGGGGAATGCAAACAGAGCTTAGTCGTCTCACAAGGCTTACGAAACAGAGTTCATGAAAGCCAAAAGGGCTATAATTTGTGAGATAAAATAATAATTTGTGAGAAGAGGGAGCTGCTCAGAAAGAAAGAACTCCAGGAGGTGAAAAGGGATCCCCTGGATTCTGACTGCATGCTGACATGTGTGCGTGTGAAAGGAGGCCAGTGACAGCACATCTAGAAGGAGTAGACAGAAGAGCTCCAGCACTCACCAGGCCCAGGAAGACTTCCTAATGCTTGGACATCAGATAGACTACTCAAAATATGGGCTTCAGTCGCGGGCAAAGTTTGCCCTAGACTGAAGTCTAGTCTGCTTCCATTTTCGTCAAGCTTGAAATAAGTGCTGAAAAGGATCAAACGCATTCCAGGTAGCTTACCTGTGTTCCAGAACAAAGCCCAACACAACTTAAAGGAATACAACAAAATCCGTGACCAAAAACAGTAGAAAAGAATCGGGAAAATATAATCAAGAGAAAAAAATAGAAATTGAAATGCAGAAATGATAGACTCAGCCGACAAGAATGTTAAAGCAGCTTTTGTCCAGATATTCAAGGGAAGAACAAATAGAACAAATTCTATTTGTTCAGGGAAGTAGAGGAAGGCATGAACATGGTAAGGAGAGAAAAGGAAGATAAAAAAATGAGATGCCAGGGCTTTGCTAACAAACCACCTGCTGCCGACCTTCGGGCTTACCCCCTCCGCCAACACCAGGTTGTGGAGGTTTGATTTTACCAAGAAGCCCCCCACGCTGGAGGTGAGGTGACTGTGTAGCTCAGGCTCCAAGTGAAAAACAGCAGCAGGGTCTCCTGAACACTTTCCCATCCTCTCCAGAGCACAGTGCGCCCTGTGCTGGGAGATTTGGGCCACAAATGTTCGAAAAACTGCCCTTTATCATCCAAAAATGTCTGATCGTTATTTCCATTCTTTGTAAAGAGTGGATCTGTGGGTTTCTTTCGGGGAGACTTTTTTTTTTTTTGTGGTATGCGGGCCTCTCACTGTTGTGGCCTCTCCTTTGAATAATAGTGGTGAGAGTGGATATCCTTGTCTTGTTCCTGATCTTAGAGGAAATGCTATCAGGTTTTCACCATTGAGAATGATGTTTGCTGTGGGTTTGTCATATACGGCCTTTATGATGTTGAGGTAGGTTCCCTCTATTCCCAATTTCTGAAGAGTTTTTATCATAATTGGGTGTTGAATTTTGTCAAAAGCTTTCCCGGACTGGGGCACGAACCCGTGTCCCCTGCATCGCCAGGCGGACTCTCAACCACTGCGCCACCAGGGAAGCCCCTCTCTCCTGATTTTTTAAATCGTTTTTTTTTACACAGATGGGGAAACTGAGGCCCAGAGAGAAGAGGTAAATTTCTCAGAAACCTTTAGCCTCGTGAGGTCAGAACCCCCACCAGAGCCATGCCCTTCTGACTCCTAATTCGGAGCTGGGCTCTCACACGCCACTTCCACCCTCAGCTGTGGCCTCCACCCTGGCTCTCCTGGTGGCAGCCTCAGCACCAGCCCTTCTGCCTGGAGTGGCGCCCCCAACCTGCAGGAGGAGGAGGCTGCTGTGTCCTTTGTCAGAGGGCAGAGCCAGTCACCCCTCACCTGCTGGCATTGGTTGACCTTTGCTCTAGCAGAGGCGGCCAGGCACAGCCCCATCAGTGGGAAGGAATAGGATCTGGCCAGGGCTTCGATGGCGGGAATGGGAGTGTAGACTCAGGTTCCCAGCTCCTCCGGACAGATCCTCCGCTGGGGATCCAGAGGCCCATTTTCCAAGTGCAGGCAGATCTTTTGTGTCTCCCTACCAGTGCTTCCAGGAACAGCCTGTCAGAATAAATTGTATATTATGGCTTCTGGGGGGCTGGGGAGACCAGCTGTTACCAAAATGCCTGGACTAATTTTAAATCTATTCATTATGCATGATTAATTACCTAAGCCCTGAGAGAAATAAGTGAACATAACTCCTATAGCACATGTCAAAGTCACGCCGAGGATGTATTGTTGGACTACCCCTCTCCTTTCATGGTACAGCGTTTACACACACCCTAAACCCTGCTTCCCCTGTTATTAACACCTTACCTTATTGTGGTACATTTGTCATATGTAATGAACCAGCATTTTTAACTAAAGTGCATATTTTATTCAGATTTCCTTAGTTTTTACATAATGTCCTATTTTTTCGGTTCCAGGATCCTATCCAGGATACCACATTACATTGTTGTCATGCGTCCTTGGGCTTCTCTTGGTTCTGACAATTTCTTAGACTCTCCTTGCTCTTAATGACCTTGAAAGTTTTGAGTCAGGTGTTCTGTAGAATGTCCTCCACTGGAATTTGTCTGATGTTTTTCTCGTTACTAGACTGGTACTGTGGGTTTTGGGGAGGAAAACCACAGAGGTAAAGTGTTATTTTCATCACATTATGTCAAGGGTACATACTATCACTGTGACTTATCACAACTGATGTTAATCTTAATCATCTGCCTAATGTAGTGGCCGTAAGATTTCTCCACTGTAACGTTACTCTTTTTTGTTTGTTTTGTTTTACTCCCTTTTCATACTCTACTCTTTGAAAGAAAGTCACTGCATGAAGCCCACATCAATTCTTTGGAATTCTTCTGCCCAGGATATTTGTCTCTTCCCTCATATTTATTTGTTTGTTCATTCATTTAGTTATCAGTATGGACTCATAGATATTTATTTTATATTTTGGGTTATAATCCGACACTACCATATTTATTTTGTTGTTCAAATTGGGAGCTCTTTCAGTTGGCTCCTGTGTCTCTTTGACATACCCCCATCTTTGCGTGTGTGTGGTGTGTGTGTGTGTGTCCTTACTTTCTGGTACAAGATGCTGTAAGCTTATCTTGCATATTTCCTTCCCTAGTCCTAGAATCAGTCAGTTCTTCAAGGAGCCCTGGTTCATTTCATTGGAGAAGGGTATTAGAAACCAAGATCTGGGTGCTAGGTGTGCACGTTGCTACTGGAGAGACACACTAAATTAGGAGAGTGTCATCATTTGTAAAATGGAGGCACCCAGTGTTTCCCTGTCCTCCCAGTTACATCACTCATACGATGACATAACCGTTACAAATCAGAGACTCAGTTTCCCATGACAGAGGTGAAACACAGTGCTAATTCAGTTTCCTGGTATTAGGGTATTTCCCTGATCCGTAGGTTTGGATGATCTGAAAGAGAAGCCCCCTGGGAGATCTCCATCACCCCCACTTCCCTACCCGGCTCTGTCACTGCTGGATACTGAAGGGTGCCATTTCCCTAGGAAAAGAAGTGCCTGGAAGCCATGGAGCTCTTCCGGCCCCGTGTTTCGGCCCCGTGTTCAGACCTGGGAACTCCCTGTGGGGTGAGTCTTCCCCAGCTGCAGTCTTTCTGTCCAGCGCTCATTTTGAAAAGGTTGCTCTCAAAGAAGCTAGAGATCAGTGCAATCATATCGGAAGGCCTAGGCTTCCTGATAGAGAAAATGCTACTCGGAGAATTTCTCCTCTCTCAGCATCCATCTATCCTTCCCCCAAGGGACAGAACCCCTCCCCTCAAATAACCTGTTTGTCACATTTGTCCCAAGATCAGAGCTCCAAAGTGATGGGGAAAGGGTTCAGGGAAATCTGAGTTACCTACCTTCTCCCCACCTCACCCGCAGGCTTGTCTTTCTCAGGAAGTGGTGACCTCAGAAGCCAGCTGCTGCACCACCTTAAAACCACCTCTAACCTCCAGGCTTGACATGTCTCCCTTAAGGAGAAGCCAGCGCTATTCTACCTACTTTCTTTAAAGGAAATTCTTTCCCCCTCACATTCCATTCTGATTCCATCCTCCACTGCACGTGGAATTTATTCCCTCACCGCCTCTTTTTGTCTGCACCAGCTCCACAATGAGGACGGGATGCGGGCCGCTCAGAGTGATGTCCCTCCCATCCGACTGTCCAGAACACTTTCAGGCAGAGGGGCACAGGATGCCAGCATTAACTCCACTCGTTCACTTCACAGATAACCAGTGTGAGGCTCGGAGAGGCAAAGAGATTGCCCAAGACCCACAGCTCTTTGGAGATGACCCAGAATTGTCTAGACCAGATGTTCTATCATGAAATGACCTATCTACCTATCTATCTATCTAGTCTATCTATTGGTTGATCCAATCATCTACCTATTAAAATTCCTCACAGCAGACTTGGTATCTCCTAGCATGGAAGGTTCAGTTGTGAGTAGGCAGGGATGTTTCATTAGCCCTTGAGGGATTAAAAGAGTCCCTGTGCCCATGGAGAGAGGGTTCCCGAGGAAGGAAAGCTTCCCTTACATGCCGTCTGCCCTGAGCAGCCCTCAGCACCGTCGCTGGGCTCAGGGGCAGATGTCGGAATGTCCCTTTTCCAGAAGCCACTGGAAGCTGCGAGGAGCTTTGCCAGAAGAAAGAATATCCTCAGTCTCCCAGTCTGAGCAATGAGGAGCTGGCACAAATGAGTCTGAGGAAGGCCTTCGAAAGCCACTGCATTCAACCTGTTAAGAACACAAACCCCTTTCTCTCCTCAGTTCTGGTTTAGTAGGTTTGGGATGGGATCTAACCCAGGGGGTTCTGAGACCCAGTACATTTGTAAACCACGGTGATAGGCTGCTTTGACCTCAGGGGAATCTGCAAGGGACAATCAGCCATAGTGAAGATCGAAGCTGATAAAACCCCTTCTTCCTCCCCCGCTGCCCTGTGGGCTAGGGCTGCAGGGAGATGTAGGGCCCTGGGCACCTGGCAGCCCTCGATCCTGCCATTTGTGCCCCTCACTCACCGGAAGCCAGGGAGCCAGTTTCTCTGCTTCTAAGCACCTCCAGCTTCTGAACCTTTGAAGCTAATATGTGCAAATTGCTTCAGGGAACGTCCATTGCCCAAACCCAATTCTAATACTACCATGTTGCTAGAGCACTTGCTACTGAGAACGAGCTAATGCGAGACTGATGTTTAGAAAAATCTTTACAAAAAAGCAAAATGGGCTGGGCTTGGGGGAAGCTACACAGTTTGCAAATTTCCTCCCTGCTTTCCTTCCACTCTTGTTTATTCTTCCTTTCCCCCTCCCACCTCCCCTGCCCTCCCATTTTTTCCCTTTTACTTCCACATCCTGAGAACATTTTAATTTTGGAAAGACATGATATATAAGCCAAAGTTATGTGATATGTGAAAGTATGGGGTGTGGGAGGGGAGGATAAGAGGGAGGCATCTCAACACCTACCAAGGCAAGGAATTAGCTTTGAAGAGGATTCTAGAAAAACAACAAGCTAAGCAGCGGTCTTCCAGTCTTCACCATCATCCTAGAAGCCGCCTCTGGGGTGTCAGAACACCTAAAGGTGCAATGACTCGCTTAGATCCTGGGGGCCAAACAGCCCTTATCCCAAGAAAGGCCAGGGCAAGCATGAGAATAAAGTGCATTCTTTTCAGCTGATGTATAGTTGATTTACAATATTGTGTTAGTTTCAGGTGTACAGCGTAGTGATTCAGTATTTTTGCAGATTGTATTCCATTATAGGTTATTACAAGATAATGGGTATAACTCCCTGTGCTATACAGTATATGCTTGTTGCTTATCTATTTTATATATAGTAGATGATATCTGTTAACCCCATACCCCTAATTTGTCGCTCCCGCCTCCTCTCTTGCCTTTGGTAATCCCAAGTTTGTTTTCTGTATCTGCGAGTCTGTTTCTGTTTTGTATACGCATTCATCTGGCTCCCCATATACAGCAATTCAATCAAGTGTTGCTGCACTGCCCAGTCCCTCTTATCTTGGCTGAGACTTTTAAAATGTGTGACTGGTAAGTCGTAATCTGAACACTTGGATTGCACGAGAAGAGACAGACATCTAGAAGTGAACATGGAAAGCAATTTCTCAAATAAGCAGAAGCTTAGTGCTTGGGTCTGGAATGACGGTTGATGGGTTCATCCAAAGGCTGCCCTGGAGAGGAGCATTGGCTTGGGGTGGTATCAGGTGGAATGTTTCATAGAAAGAAAGGGGAGTGTTGGTTAGTCAAGCAGAAGCCGGTTAAGAGAGCACCTACTGCATCTGAGAATTCCCGAGGAACAGCTCTCCTCGGTGTGCTGTCTTCTTGAGCTGTGCTCCCAGCCTCCCACCGCCCGCCATGCTGGGGCTGGGGTTCACTATCTCACAGACCTGCCTCTCTGCTCCCCGGTTCAGTGGAGTGCCTCCCTGGGTCAGCTGTGCCTGTCATTGTAATGAAACGGTTTACAAAAACCAATGAAATGAGAGTGCTGAAAGAGAGTGCTTTCCACGAAAACTAAGTTTAATTCTTTGGAAAGGCTCTTCCTGCAAAGGGAAGTCACTAAAAATAACTGCAATTGAATTAGGCATGGGCGAGATGACTTTAAAATATTGAGGAAAATTGTATAAATCTAAAAATACCTGCACTTACAAGACTTTAGGTTCTCACTTATTTTAACGGAATCAAAATTGGAAATTATAGGCGATGTGTTTGGGGTTGGGTTTACATAAGAAAGAAGACTGGAAACTCCACACAAAGGACTTGGTCTCAAGGAAAAGCTCTTGGCATGAAATTCTCGCCTAATGAATGATGTAGGCTTTAAGTTAGAGTAAAATGTTTAATGTGTTATTGTTTCATGATTAATGGGAATCGTAAAACTCATGATGGGTCATATATGGCTCATAAAGGAGGTTAGATTTTTCCCTGCAGCAGTGGAAAACCCCTGAAGAATTCTAAGTAGGCAGTGATGTGATTGGTTCGGCCTCTCAGATAGATCACTGACTGTGCATTGGAGATGGATTGAAGGTGGGGGGGGGGCGGCATCAGAAGAAAGAGATCAGCAAAAAAGCTAGAATGTGGGATGATGGTAAGAGTCTTGAATCAAGAAAAGGGAGATGGAAAGAAGGGGACAGAACAGAGGAAATATTCGGGAGGTAGAACAGACAGGATGAGGTGATTCGACCCAGGGGTTTGTAGTCCGGGTGACTGGGTGGGTGGATGGAGATGCCTCTAATTAGTTCATGGGAGATTCAGTTGCACTAACAGGGACCGGGCAAAAATTTGATTGAATCAAGACGGGAGTCGGTACATGCTCTGTATGAGGTCTCAAATGGACTTCCCCTTCCTGTCTGTCTTCCCAGGAGCAACATGTCTTTTCAGAGCCACATGGAAGTGTTCAGTTCTTGAAGCCCCACCCCAAATGGAGCTGATCCCCCAGATGGATGTGTACCCCTGCTCTATCTCAAGCTCTTACACTGTAGCGCTGAGCTTACTACCTTGAATCCTAGAGTTATTTGTTTGCTCATCTCTCTTTCCTACTAAATTGCGAATGTGATACCAGAGGCAACATCTTCGTCAACTCCATGCCATTAATTCATAAGCCAGTGTCAAGCACATACTGATAGCTCAAGCAATTATGATTAGTCATAAACTAATCAACAGTGTCATCTTCCAAATGATTATTTGAATTATATTGGTTTCTCCATCTGCTCTGCACATTGCCGTAGCTGTCTCTGCTGATAGTAATTTTTATAAAAAATTTATTACTTCTAACCTACCTCCTACATCCAAAAAGAATCTGATACAATGACATCAGTGGCAGATAAAACAGGGGTGACAGTAAGAGCATTAAATCTGTGGGAACAACTTACAGAGATTAAAAGAAAAAAGCAAATTTATCAGAACCTAAGATTATTGTAATTTAGAATTGAATTTGTTCCTGAGATTCCTGACTACCCAATGTTAAAGAGGAAATTATTGAAGCGACATATGGAACTGTTCCAAATCGTGTTTTACCGAACAGTTCCATAGGACACCAACAGGCTATATCATTGGGGGAGGGGAAGGCCAGAGCATGCCCTGGGGGGCCCTGTTCCCAAATTAGTATAAAAAGTTAAAGATGTTCTCTTTACTAGAAAACTTGTTGAGGTTGAATATGGCCAGGCGATGTCCTGAATCTCTCAGGGGGGATATTGAAACCGGTTGTCTTAGCACTTTATGAAATCTCCCAGAATGGTGCTCTATGGAGCCCCAGTCTGGGGAATACTGGTTTAATGCGGGCCGGAACGCTGCAGTTTCAGGAGAGGTGGCTAGAGTCTAATCATTAAGAGCCCTCAGGCAGATGAGCTGGTGCTCTATATGTACGGGCTGGTGAAAAAATTTCCCCTGCTGTTCTGTGCATTCTTTTTTCTTTTCCATTTTATTTAAGGTATAATTTAAATACAGTACAATTCCCCCCGCCCCGCTTTCATGTTCATTTCTGCCAGTTTTGACAAATGCATGCAGTTGTGTAACCACCATCACAACCAGGATACAGAACAGTTTCGTCAAACCAGCGCCCCCCACCCCCAATTTCCTTGTATCCCTTTATAGTCAACACTCTCCCCCACCCCTTGTCCCTGGCAACCACTGATCTGTCTTCTGTCTCTACTGTTTTGCCTTTCTAGAATATCATATAAAGGGAATCAGGCAGTGTGTAGCCTTTTGAGTCAGTGTAATGCTTATGAGTTCACATAAGTTCCACTTCTCAGTGGCACATTGTTTTTATTGCAAGTAGGGAGGGACCATATCCATTGACTATCCATCCACCAGTTGAAGGACATGTGGATTGTTTTCAGTTTTTTGACAATTACTAAGAAAATTCCTCTAAGCGTTAGTATATAGGTTTTTTGTAAACCTGAGTTTCAAATCATTAGGTAAATAGCTAGGAGTGGGAATGCTGAGTCATAGGGTGAGTGTATTTTTTTTTTTTTAACATCCTTATTGGAGTATAATTGCTTTACAATGGTGTGTTAGTTTCTGCTTTATAACAAAGTGAATCAGTTATACATATACATATGTTCCCATATCTCTTCCCTCTTGCGTCTCCCTCCCTCCCACCCTTCCTATCCCACCCCTCCTATCCCCCCCCTCTAGGTGGTCACAAAGCCCCGAGCTGATCTCCCTGTGCTATGTGGCTGCTTCCCACTAGCTATCTACCTTACGTTTGGTAGTGTATATATGTCCATGCCTCTCTCTCGCTTTGTCACAGCTTACCCTTCCCCCTCCCCATATCCTCAAGTCGGTTCTCTAGTAGGTCTGTGTCTTTATTCCTGTCTTACCCCTAGGTTCTTCATGACATTTTATTTTTCTTAAATTCCATATATATGTGTTAGCGTACGGTATATGTCTTTCTCTTTCTGACTTACTTCACTCTGTATGACAGACTCTAGGTCTATCCACCTCATTATAAATAACTCAATTTCGTTTCTTTTTATGGTTGAGTAATATTCCATTGTCTATATGTGCCACATCTTCTTTATCCATTCATCCGACGATGGACACTTAGGTTGTTTCCATCTCCGGGCTATTGTAAATAGAGCTGCAATGAGTGTATGTTTAACTCTGGAAGAAGCCACCACCTATTTTTCCAGGGTATTAGGCTTTTGTTCCATAGGAGGAGCCTCGGAGCAGGATGGTATTTCTGCCCCCTCCTCCTGCTGTTCCTTTCCTGAGGGGGCCCCACCAGGGAGACTTTTGAAGGTCTCTGGCCCCTAGTCTTTTGTGTGAGAAGCCGAGGAGGTCCGTGGAGAGCACCTGACGTGGGTACAAATCTCCCTTGTATCTGTGCTCCCCCCCTGCCCCACCCTGGGCATCTATAATCTCTTATTTTCCTACCTAGCCTTTAGCAACTTATTAACATGTTAGCTGAATTCTCCTCAATGGTGTCCAGTTACACAAGTTCTCAGAGAGCTGTCTGTAGGTGGAGGTACCAGTCTTTCCTCAGATGTCTGGTTAGTTGGTTGTCCCGTGACCTGGGCTCTCTGATGGGTTCAGGAAAATGTGTGACCCTGCAGACCTCCAAACCCCTAAGGGTGGGAGCGATGCTTTTTGCAGCTCTTTTCATCCTGTACAGAAGCTGGAAGTCCTGCAGGTGAAAACTTAAGCATGTAAACTTGAACCCTGGTGTATCATTCTCCTCTATCTCAGGGTATTCAGAGAAAGACCAGGTGAGGTCTGCTGGAAGATGACATTGTCATTCAATCGTTCATTTGGTCCTTCTTCATTGAACCCTACTTTGAGCCAGGTGCTGAGCTGGGACTGGAGATTGAATAGTGAGTTAAGAGGGGTTGCTTGCTCCCAAGGGACTTAGTCTAATAGAGAGACAGATCCATAGGCATCTGTCAGTCAGTGAGCACAGGGTGTTGCAGGGAATGTTATCCAGTGTGGGTAGGAGTTGGGAGTTGTCCAGGAAAGCTTCCCAGAAAGAGTGATGTCTGAGACCGAGGTGAATCTGGCCAGGGGGCATGGGATGGGCTGTATCAGTGGGGAGTGCAGTTCATGTGGCTGGAACATGGACACAGGGTACCAGGAGGTTGGAGAGAGTTGAGTCTGGTGTGCCAAGTAGGCGAATTCATGGAGTGGTCAAGAGCCAGCTGGGCTGTCGGGTCTGAGTCCTGGCCCTGCCACTTAGCATCTGGGTGGCCTCAGATAACTATTTACTTTCTCTCTTCCTCAGTTTTCTCCTCTTGGAAGTGACGATATGGCAGCACCTACCTCATACACGTGTGAGATGTGAGATGTGTGGTGACATGGAAGGCACTTAGCACAGGGCCTGTCATTGTGAGGGCTTCAGGATTAGCTGTAGTTAAGCAGGAACCAGACCGTGAAGGGTCCTGAGAGCCACAAGAACAGGTCTGGATAAGGTCTTGAAGGAGTTGCGAACATCGGAAGGTTTCAAGCAGGAGGGTGATATGATTAGCTTCGCTTCAAAAGATAAATTTGACTGCAGAACAGGTGGGGGGTTGAGAAAGAAAGAAACTGGAGTTGAGGAGGGCATTGGGAGGCAGAGATGACCGGGACCTGAAGCAAGGTGGAGGCAGGGGCTGGAGAGGGGAGTGGATGAATTGAAGGTAGAATGGACACACCTGGTGCTTGGCTTAAAGGGAACAGGAAGGCAAGAGTGATGCAGCCCAACTTTCTATGGAGGATGCTTACATACAGGAAGGTGTAGAAATGCTCTTAATTCTCATCAGCAGGCATCATGTCTTCTGAAGTTTTACATTCTCCAAACCTTGTGTAGTCCCTGGCATAGAGAATGTGCTCAAAAAATATCTGTCAGCAGAAGGATTGGCTTCCCCACTTGGTAAGTCACCAAGGTAAATCTAAGTGGAGACCTTTAAACATCTAACTGGGACCTTGCTGAACTTTTTTTTAACTCTTAAATCCAAAAGAGAAAGGTACATGTAATGAAGGGAATTCAAGAAAGTACAAAGTAGCAGTAAACTTAACTTCTCTGAAAAAAAATCCAGCACCTTGTAACAAAAATGCGGCAATCTCCTGCAACTAGCCTCTCAGCCATGACTTCGAGGTAACCTCCAATTTTATGCTGTGAAACTGGGGCAACTGCTGGGAAAACTGATAAGAAAATCATATCTTTGGAAGTTTGATAAAGAGGATATCGTCTTTTACTTTTCCCTTGAACTTAGTCAAAAACATTCCCCAAGACAAAAACGTCATCTTTTCTTTCCCTCTCTCCATCTCCAACACCCATTGTTCCCTCGGCCATCCACTCCAGTCAAATATTTCAGCTGTAAAATTGGCATGATTTCAAGGTAAAAAATGGGTTCATTTTCCCTCCCGTGAAAAGTCACACACACTCATTCAATTTATAAGAGGTGATTACGATACTTTGTCCTTCAAAAAGCCCTTCTGGCTTATAGCAGCACCAGAAGAAAACTCCTAAAAAAAACGTCTTTGAAATTCATTGTGTCTGAAGAAGGGTCAGATGCAGGCTTTTCCAACACAACATTTACTCTTGTGTTCAACAAGGAACAGTCATGGGTAAATCGAAAGCGAGACAGAGATACAGAGAGAGACAGGGATGGTGACAGACCAAGAGAGAGCTCATTTGAATTTAAAAGATGAGTATGTTCTGCCCAGGTTTCTCACTCCAAGTTCCAGGGCTCCTGACAGCTTGTTTTGAGGACTTTGTGTCAGGCACCAGCCAGGTGCCAGAGGGACACAGGCGTGATGGGCTGCAGGATCCTTCAAGAAATCCCTAGCATGTTGGCAGGGTAATCAGACATGGCTGAATGCCAAAGGTGAAAGGAATAGATGCGATCTGCAAGGAGACGGGCGGAGGAGGAGATAAGGGGTCAACTGGGAACCCAGGGAAGAGCAAAGGCAACTCACATCTGGGGAGCCAGTGATGCCCCCAGAGACGGGTGGAAGGGCTTCTCATACAGGACTCCATTCAATTCTCATAACACCTCTACAAAACAGATGTCACCATCCAGCTTGCAGACGAAGAAAAGGAGGTTCCGAGAGGTTAAGCAAAATACCCAAGTCAATAGCCAAACTGAAGTTTGTCTTTTCTAAAGCTATTACACGAGGTAGAGGCAGAATAATGGCCTCCCAAAGATGTCCACGCCTTACTCTCTGGAACCTGTGAATATGTTATGTTTCACGGCAAAGGGGAATGAAGGTTGCAGATGGAATTGAGGTTGCTAATCAGCTGACTCTGAGATGACACGATTCTCCTGGATTAGCCAGGCGGCCCCAATGTAATCACAAGGGTCCTTATAAATGGAAAAGGGAGACAGAAGAGAGAGCACTAAAAGGTGGCAGCTGGGGAAGGACGCCACCTGCCGTTGCTGGCCTTGAAGATGGAGGAAGAGGGTCATGAATAGGGAGGGCAGGTGGCCTCTGGAAGCTGGAAAAGGTGAGGAAACAGATTCTCCCCTAGAGCCTCCAGAAAGAATACAGCCCTGCTGATGCCTGATTTTAGCCCGAGTAAGACCCGTGTTGGTCTTCTGACCTCCAGAATTGAAAGAAAATTAATTTGTACTATGTAAGCCACTAAATTTGTGGTAATTTATTGTAGCATCAGTAGAAGACCAATACATTAGCCACGCTTTTAAGCTGGAGTTTTAAAATTCAATAGCGTTTCAACAGACATTTCGTGCCTGGAGAACCACGTAGACTAAAACAACAGAAGCAGGTGAGTCAGGCTGCCTGATTCAAGTCTCCATTCCACTCATTACTAGCTGTATTACCTTGGGCACATTGTTTAAATTTTGTAAGACTCTGTTTTCTTCTCTGTAAAATAGAGATAATCAAAATACCTGCCCCACAGTGGTGTTGTGAGGATCAAATGAGACAGTGCATAAAAATGGACTTGTGTGGTGCCTGCTGCAGACCAAGTGCTCAACGAACTGAAATTATCACATCATCACCATTATCATCCTCACTACCACTACCATCATCATCACATCACCACCATCACCATCACATCACCATCATTATCATCACTGTTGTTATTAAAGAGTCTCTGGATGGGGGGAAGGTACTGAGACATGTGAGCCTAGGATCGGAAGGGAGAATTGAAGCGCGCTGCCTTACCAGCCCCACCGCTTTCACTTCCTCCGCCCTCTGCAGGCATCTCTGTGTGGCATCCTCTCGCTGCAAGTGGAACCTCCCCCTGGGTTAAGTCTGGGTCTTTTGAACCTAGGACAGGCTCTGGGCTGGGTCTGGGGCACCTTTTGGCATGCACTTTTTGATATACACATCTGGGCTCTGCCCATCTGTAGCTCCTCCCCCCAGTGCCCCAGGGACCCAGGCCTTCATTGGCAGCAGCCCAAGAAGGGGTAGGGCAGAGATGCCTCTTCCAATGAAAGGGAGATGAGGTCCAAATTCTCAGAGAGACCATCTCTGGGGTTTTGCCAGCTTTTCCAGAGATCACACAACTGGACTCCAAGGCCTTGAGCTCAGCCTGCAGCATCTGTTCTGCCACTCCCCCACCCCTGCTCCCATCCCTCACGTCTTTGGCTCATGGCTTCCATCCAGCAGGACTTCTGGTGCTGTTCTGGGGCAGAAAGGGTGCCTGATTCAGCAAAGTGAGATTTGCAGAGAATTCCAGGAGAGGCAGTTAGGTTGCGAGGGATGGGAATCACAAGTTCAAGTAAAAAGAGGTAAAGGAGACCAGGGGCAGTCCTGTTAAGGTACCACAACTCCAAGGACAGAAAACCAAGTGCAGCCAGCTCTTTCACATGCTGGAACCAGCAGAAAGCTGCAGGGAGGCCAGTCTTCTCTATTACCTCAGACACAGTGTGTCTTGCCCGCCCTGCTCCTCACTGGGCATCTGCTATAGATCTCATCACTGCTATGATATCCTTGCCGCTAGGCCATGGATGGGACTGGATATATTAAATCATGCATTCATCCTGACACCTCCAATGCAAAGACAATGCCACAGGCTCTTCCTCACCTTCTGCCAACCCAAATTTGATCCTCCCTTTCTTCCACAGTGAGAACCCTGGTTCTAAATTGTCACTATGTTTGTTCATTTGCTCCATCCCATAATGTACATCCAATAGTCTCAGACTTACTACATTATTACCACTACCAACCACAAACCTGTGATATCTGCTTGCTGTTCTTTTTGTCCTTAGAATATATTGCAGTGAGGGTGTGCCTTCTGGGGGCTCTAGTCAAAAGCAAGGGCAGCTTTACTGCTATAAACCACGAGGCACCAAGAGATTCAGAAAATGAGGCACTTCCCAGTCTACCTATGCCATGGGTGTCTGTCCACCCTCTGAAGCTCAAACACAGCCCTGGAAGGCGTGTCCACAGTGCTGGGTGTAAAAAAACACAGGGTCATCCCCTCAGCAAGCTAGGTTGGTCAATGACACTATTTTACCTGGTGTCTGAAGCCAAATAGAGCTTCAAGGGCATAAAGCGTTCCCTCCAGTCCAGACGCAGGTCAGGCAGCTCTGGAGACACAATAAACATGCCTGCAGCAGTCAGGACATAGAGTTTCCTGGGGGTGTCAGAGACTACTAAGCAAGCTTCTCTACATTCATTGTCAGCCTCCTGCATTCACCGGGCAGCCATTGTGTAGTCAGCAACGGGCACATGGCCAAACTTGGCCAGCAGTTACTGAGAGTTGATTACGTCCCTGGCATGCTCTCTAGTGATCTACAAGCAACGTGCCACGTGATCCTCGCCTTATGACAACACAGGGGGCAGCACTATTATGAACTCCACTTTACAGATGAGGAAAGTACAGGCTTGGGGGCCAGGGTTTAAACTCAGGCCACCTGACCCTGGTCTCTGTCTTAGTGTAGGCAGCCTTCCATGTGGTGGAAGGAAACCACATCTACACCAGAGAGACTTACGACATGACTACCTGACCAGATCATCCTGGTTTGCCCAGGACTTTCCAGGTGTTAGTGCTGAAAGTCCCAATCCCAGGAGACCTCTCAGTCCTGGGCAAACCTGGGTGGTAGTTTACTCTCGATGCCTCTTGGCCTCATCTTTTTTCAGCTCTCATTAAATGGATCCTCAGGCCTCAAGGACTTTACAGGTCATCTTGTCTAGGTCTCATGCTACGCTTGACCCTCTCCCGCTGTGTCCCTGTGATGTGGTTTACTCACCTCTGCTTTTACTTCTCCAGAGGTCAGAAACTCACACCTGTCCCAGTCAGCCCTTGGTGTTTGATAGTGCTGACTCTGAGTGCTGACTCATCAGTTGGAGACTGACACCACACAGCCACCTTGTCAGAAGAGATTCCTCTCAACACTGTCACCTCAGGAAGGAAGCTTTGGGGTTGTCCCCCAAGGTCCCAAGGACATGCCTGTGGAACAGTAAAGACAGCGAGCTGGCAACACGCCAATTTTGTTCCCCGACTTTGGGCAAGAATGATGCCCAGAGATGCTCACAGGTCACTGCTTACGTTTCCTCCCACTCATCCCCCGCCTGGTGCCCAACATCAGAAGGATGACTCAGCTGCAAGAGGCTGTGGCCTGCGGGACACAGGTCTCAGGAGGGGCCCTGAGTAAGCATGCTGGCAAGGGGCCCGCTTCCTTAACATCCTGGCGCTTGACGGAGATCAGCCCTATTTTTCTCATCTTCTTTGTCAAGATACTGCCCTTTCATACCTACTTCTAACTGAGAGTTTTATTAGTAACCCAAATATTATCTGTGATTATCTGTAGGCCTTTGACAGGAGTGGGAAAAAATAACCTCATTAAGTCCCCTTTTTATTAAATGTTTAAATGGGATCCACTCAGAAGGATTTCAAGTTATGCACTGTTGAATCAGAAGATGAATCTTGACAGGCAAGAGGCACTTAAGTCCATTTACAAAGTTTTGTTTACTTGCTGTTGAGTTGTATACATTTTTAAACAGCCAAGTAAAACCCAAACCAGTCATTGCCTGAACTCGTGTTTGTGAAAATGGGGAAAGAATCTTCCCAATCAGAATGAGGTCATGCTCCTGAGGTTGAGGAAGGTCAGGAGTTTTGCCTGAATAATTTTATAAAGTGTATTTGAGATGGAAGATTTAACAATGTAAGCAAATGCTAGTTCAGTGATATCATTAGATGAGGCACCAATTAAGATGTTTGCCTGACTTCAGCTGACTTAGGCGGTCAGGGGACATTCTCCACCTGATGCCTCACCTGGGCAGAGACAGTGGTTGATTGCCCCCAGCAGGGTGGTTGTCCTGGAGGACAGACCTCCAGAGGAGAGGCAGGTCTGGGGCACAGTTCAGGGCCCTGCCCTGGCAGGGAAGTGGCCAGGCCAGTGGTGGCTTGAGATAGTTCCCTGAGCCCAGGTCACACCAGTTGGAGACAGGAGTCAGGGGACAGAAAGAAGGCTTTCTCTCTTCCCCAGCTGGCTCCTATGGGGTGGTCAGCAGCTTGAAGAGTTGGAAAGGGGCCGTTGGGATATTAAATAAAGTGAAATTTGGGGACAATTTGATCTAGTCACCTATGATCTTAGCGAAACAATGAGAGAAATTCCTCAAACCAAATATTTGGGGAATGTGTATAGAATCAACCTCACTAGCTCCCCAGCACCTACCTTTCTTTCTTTCTTTCTTCCTCCCTTCTTTCCTTCCTTCCTTCCTTTCCCCCTCTTCCTTCCTTCCTTCCTTCCTTTCTTTCTTTCTTCTTTCTTTCCTTCTTTCTTTCTTTCCTTCTTTCTTTCTTTCTTTCTTCCTTCCTTCCTTCCCCCCTTCCTTTCCCCCTTCCTTCCTTCTTTCCTTCCTTCCTTCCTTCCTTCCTTCCTTCCTTCCTTTCTTTCTTTCTTTTTCTTTCTTTCTTTCTTTCTCTTTCTTTCTTTCTTTCTTTCTCTCTTTCTCTCTTTCTTTTTTTCTTTCCTTCACCAAACCTTGAGGCTTGCAGGATCTTAGTTCTCCGACAAGGGACTGAACCCAGACGACTGCAGTGAAAGCACCGAGTCCTAACCACTGGACCACCAGGGAATTCCCTCTGTAGCACCTTCTTAGTAGAGCCAACCTCACCATCAAAGTCTTCAAGGCTCCCATGTGCCGTTCTGAGCTTTGCTCCTGCTTCCTGCACCTTCCTCAGGACCTGTCCTTGGCTCAGCATGCCTCCTTTGCCTGGAATATTTTCGAAGTGTTATCTCCCAAACTACATAAGTTGCCAGGCCAGCTTAGATGTGACTTCTTCCAGGAAACCTACTATGATTGCTCTATGGAGAGATTTTATCTTTCTCTTTTGAACTCCCATGACCAATCATTGCTCGCTCACTTTTTCTCTTTCTCTTTCTCTGAAAGTCAGGTTTAAGTGGGTTCTTGCTATTTTTATTTTTAGATCACTCCATCACAGTTTATTTCTATATAGGTTATATGTTCTCTACTATAATTATAGATTAACATACTATTTAAATCATTTCAGTAGCTTTGTAGTTAGACCTGTGTTGAAATCCTGGCTTCACCAGTTAGTGGCTGGACTTTGGGTCTACTTTTACTTTATGTCTCAGTTTCTTTTTCTATGAAGTGGAGTGTTATGGACTGAATATTTGAATATCCCCCCCAACTCATATGTTGAAGCCTCTACCACTAATGTGATGCTATTAGGAAGTGGGACCTTTAGGAAGTAATTAGATTTAGATGAGGTTGTCAGTATGGGGGCACCCATGATAGGATTAGTGCCCTTATAAGGAGAGACAGGGGAGCTAGCTAGCTCACTCTCTCTCCCCCATGTGAAAACACAGTGAGAAGACAACTGTCCGCAAGCCAGGCAGCAGGCCCTCACCGGGAACCAAATCAGCTGGTATTTTTATCTTGGACTCTCCAGCCTCCAGGACTGTGAGAACAAATTTCTATTGTTTAAGCCATGAAGTCTGTGGTATTTTGTTATTGTAGCCAGAGCTGACTAATACAGGGGGATAAGAAGAGTACTGACTTCCTAGGCATTCTATGAGGTCAAATGATATAGTCTGCTTGTGAAGACTTAGAAGTCAGAAGGGCATATGGTAGATGCCCAATGCATTCTGGTCATCACTGTCAGGTTGTGATCTCCTTAAAGCACAGACCACAGCTTATTAACTTGGCTTCTACACCATAATGCAATGCCTATCAGTGTGCCTTGCTCTTAGCAGACACTCAGTGACAGTTTGCTCCATCAAAGAGTGAGTTATCGGGCTTCCCCGGTGGCGCAGCGGTTGAGAGTCCGCCTGCCGATGCAGGGGACGCGGGTCCGTGCCCCGGTCCGGGAAGATCCCACGTGCCGCGGAGCGGCTGGGCCCGTGAGCCGTGGCCGCCGAGCCTGCGCGTCCGGAGCCTGTGCTCCGCAAATGGGAGAGGCCACAACGGTGAGAGGTCCACGTACAGCAAAAAAGAAAAAAAAAAAAAGAGCGAGTTATCAATTAATGATGAAACAACGCCCTTATCTGCTCTTCAGCACCGCAAGTATGTCTTCTCCCCGGAAATTCCATGGCTCATCCTAAGCTCTGTACCTCCAGCTGCAAAAAGCACATCTGGTCCCTGAGACTCGAACCAAACGCTGCCAGTGGGGCTTCTCCTCCACCGTTTCCCTGGGAAGTACTTGGACCCTGGCCCAGGGTCATTCTAAGAATTCGGGAAAGATCAGGAGAGAGGAAGGAAGTGGATATTGAATGATTTTCTACTCTGTTCTGAGCACTGTATATGCCAGTTTCTTTCACATTTCTTATTCATTTCAATCTTTAAAACAGTGTTATTATTCCCATTTTTCAGATAAAGAAACTAGAGTGCCAGAAAGCTAAGCAACTTATGTAAGGTCACACAGATAGGAAGTGGCAGAGTAGCATTTGATAACCATCGAGGTGACTCCCAAAACCTTACTCTACCTTCAGTGTGGGGCTCCGTGTCAGTGATAGGGTCAGCATTGGCCGCCTGATTAGCTAACCCACAGCTCAGAGCAGAGGTGGTCCAGGCAGAGGTGGAAAGAGGACAAAGCTTGTACCAGAAATGAGGGCCAAGGGTTGTTTAAACCAGCAGGCAGCAAGCTTGGTGAGTGGTGGGGATGCAGCAGAAACAGGGAAACAGTAAAGGGAGGAGGTGCGGTCAGTACCGCGGACAGCTCCCCAGCGCTTCATACAGCGGTACTGTGGGGAGATCCTGGCCAGCTCCATGCCCTCCAAATAAATGCCCAGAGTGGGCTCCTATTAAAGAGACTAGTGGAAACCCAGCTCCAGGCTTCCTGGTGGAGTGAATCAATCAAGTATCACTGAAGACTGGTGACGTCTGTACTTCAGAGCTGATGGTGGGTGAAGGGCTTGGCTGGGCTACTTGGAAGCCGGCAGGCTGGTGGATATTTTCACACACAGACCCCTGGACTCTCCTGCACTGGCATCCACTTCCTCCAGGGCCCAGACCACTCTTGGTCCAGGCAGGGGTCCCAACCAAAAGCCACTTAGCCAAGATCTTGTCACATAGAGTGTCAGGAGCTCCTGGGAAGTGTCAAACTTTGATTGAAAAGGTGGGATGAGTAACAAAAGAAACGTTAAATTCCCAGACTGAAAAGTGGCATCTGGCTACAGCTCCTTAAACAGCATTCCCAAACTTCTCCCTTAAAAAACCCACGAAATTTAGACGAAGACAACCAGTCACAATAGCATTGAAAACTAAGATTGACGGTATGTGAGCTGAGGCTAAAATCTAAGGCAGATGGAGCTCAGATAGCAAAGACAGCCCAGCCAGGCTTTGCCTAGTGGAAAAGCAAACTGCTGACAGTTGCCACACCTCACACCCCCCGCCATACACAAACCACACATACACACACATCACACACCCACCCGTACATCAGACACACCCCTACACCCTACACAAAAGCCATACATACACCTCCCATACACACTCCACACATCACACGCATCACACATACCACAAACAAAGCGAGGAGGGGTCTTTAGAGACTACATTTAGGTCATGGCCTCACTTATGATTATTACAGGGCCAGTTAGCTCAAGTTAAAATCTTTAGGTAGCAAGCTAATTTACTACTCAGTGTTTAGCCAGAGCTCCAGCTGGAAGCGAGGTCATCTGCCCCATAATTTCTCTTGTTGCCTGAGTTATACATTGACGGGTGCTTGGAGTGTGCATATTAAAGTTGACTGGAATTAATTCCTGAGGCCAAGCATTTCCAGGCAGACCTAAATAACTGCAACTACTGGATGTGGGGATTTTTCCACTGCATCAACCAGCTCTTTGAGCTCCCTGAAGGAAGAGATTGGGGAAGACATTCCTTGCAGATATTTACATAGAAAAAAAATCAAGGTGCACGATGTGCCCCCGACAGGGTCCCCTTGGAAAGGCCAGGACACCCTGGAGCTGCCCTTCCCTGGACCCAGATGTGATGCCGTGAGAGTGGTCATTTGCAACAGAGGCCAGCCTTGCCGCCCTCTCAGGTAGCACATCAGAAACTGTAATAACCTCACACAGCATTGTTAATCAACTCTACTCCCATAAAAAATTAAAACATTTTTAAAGAAATTGTAATGCAAATTCTAGTGTTTTCAAATGGCTTCAGAGATGGCTCCTAGGCTGCCGACGTGGGAGGGCTACCCTTAAGAGAGAAGGAGAGAGAATAGAGGAGGGTAACAGGAGGCTGGGGGCCTGGGAGTATGTTAAAGCTGCCTTCCCTGTTCCTCACCTGTCTGCGAATCCACAGGAGTTGTGGCCTCCAATGACGTCTCATAACAGCAAAAGCAGCATGTGGTGTTTGGGTGTTTGGGTGGCAGCCAGGCTTTTTGCATCATGGCACATCCATCATGTCAGTAAATAGTACTTACTGGGAAGTAATTAGTAAACTGTGTTCTGAACAAATGAAGGGCGCAGAGAGGTGTGGGAGCTCTCAAATAGTTGGCAGTCTGGATAAATTTATTTAAAATGGCTTATCCCACTAGGAAGAAATGGACAAATGCATTCTGCCCATCCTTGGTGGTAGTAGACCTCAGAGGAAGCCTGCTAAAGTCAGGAAAGGAGAGATCTTTCCCCACCTCTCTTGGAAGTCTCCTTCGTCTCCCTGGACTCCACCCCCATCCTCCACTGAGGAAAGTCAGAGTCATTTGGTCCAGGGCAAGAGGCCTGTTGCACATGGTCCTGTCCAACAGAATCAAGATGAAGGCATTTGAACCTCTCTTATTGTACCCTTTCCTGGTACCCTCACTCCTGGAAGCACTTTCTCTCTTAGAATCGTCTGCTTCTGGATTGCTCCTTTGCTTCCAATGCTTCCTTTGGTTTGGGAGCAGATGCTCAGCTCTTCCTTAGAAAGACAGGAAGGGACTGGCTGCTCACGTGGAGGAAAAGAGATGCTGTTCAAGCTGCTTAGGACCAGCAGAGGGGGTCCTTGCAGCTCTGGCGACCCAGCCGGGGTCACTAGAGTTGGGAACCAGAGAGGGACCTCAGGTGCAGTCAGGGTTTCCTCTGCACTTTAACGACAGCAGAGGGGGTTCTTACATTTTTAAAAAAATTTTTAAATTTATTTTTATTTTTTTATTTTTGGCTGCATTGGGTCTTCGTTGCTACGCGCGGGCTTGTTCTAGTTGCATTGAGCGGGGGCTACTCTTCCTTGCAGTGCATGAGCTTCTCATTGTGGTGGCTTCTCTTTGGCAGAGCACGGGCTCTAGGAGCGTGGACTCAGTAGTTGTGGCTCGCGGGGGTCTAGAGCACAGGCTCAGTAGTTGTGGCGCACGGGCTTAGTTGCTCTGTGGCATCTTCCCAGACCAGGGCTCGAACCTGTGTCCCCTGTACTGGCAGGCAGAATCTTAACCACCGTGCCACCAGGGAAGTCCCTTACATTTCTTACAAGGGGTTATTTCTCAGACTTGGTGCTAGGCCCTTTCCTGGATTTATCGTATGAATCCTCAGGGCGATCCTCTGGGGTGGGGATGCCTGTAGCTGTGGAAGTGTCGGGACACTGGCTCTCCCAGACCTATCACCTGGTCATTCTCAGGCCAGGCATTTTAAGCTCATCGGATCACCTAAGCCTCAGGACCACCTGTGGGTCAGGTATTTTAAAGATCAAGAAACTGATAGTCACAAGAGGCACAGGACACGCCAGGAGCCACGTGGACAGTAAGTGGCCACGTGGCTGAGCAAAAACTTGATTGGGGTGTGGCTGCCTCCAAAGCTCACTCTCTTTCTCCCTAATCCACTTCCCTACCCCCAGCTCAGTGCCCAGCTTGTCCCTACCACCTGCAACCTCAACTCCTTTCTGACCCCACTGCTGTCTCTCAGATGCAGCCGGGAACTCACTGGCTCACACACTCCTGCTCAAGCTGCCCATGGGTTTCTTCCACCCTACACCGTGCTGACTGGCACATAAACTGACAGTCTCCTTATCAATAAATACTCAATACGCATGAGAGAAGATGACATGTATATAGCACTTATTCCAGCATCTGACACATAGTTAATACTCAATACATTCTGCTGCTGGTGGAGTGGTTATTTTTATTTATTGCAGCTGTAGTTGGCAGTTCTATGTATCTGGCCTGTCCCAGCCTCACCAGCTGGATGCAGACATCAGTAAGCCCATTCCTACGTCTCTGAGACATTTTTACTGAACTAGACAGCTTAGTGATGTGAGGAAATCACATCCCAGAAATCACAGCTTCTAGCTAACCTGTAAGCTATAAAGGTTAAGAACAGTTAAAAAAGAAAGAAAGAGAGGGGGGGTGGTGGTGGTGGGGGAATGTCTATTTTTATGCCTCAAGACAGACAGCCTTAGGCAAAGTAACAGGTCCTCTGCAAAGTGCTCTTTGAAAACAAGTTTCTTATTTTAGCTTAATGACATTCCAGACTGAGCCAAATGATTAAATATTGAAACAGGACTGGCTATCTTGGGTTTCATCCGGCTCATCAATTTAAGATGAAGCAGCAAGAGAAAATGCAAATGTCAAATTACCAAATCCAAGTGAAGGCTGAGCCTTTGTAAAATGTCACGGAAGTTCCCTGGGGCATTTGTCTATTATTTTTAACCGAAAGGTAAAATACAGAAGGAAGCGATCAGGATTTCCTCCCACCAAGTTCTGCCTGGGAAGCCAGTGCTGCTGAGAAATGTCATCCGTGTTGACTAACAAATGTACACGCTAGAGGATCATTACTCAGCAATGAGTAAAGTGAGAGGAACAGACAAAACTTCTGCCTGAGTTTCTTCCTGCGAACCTGGAGCCAATGCCTGGCAGATATCAGAAAACTCAGGGCAGACAGGAGAGGAGCCCACCCACTGGGATTCACAGCTGGCCCCTGTGGCTTGAACCTTAAACCCAACAGCTTCTGTACCTGGGATTGACAAACAAGGAAAGCTAGGATAGCATCACCGCCATACCCCACAACTCTGCAGCAATGTTCAATGTGCCGAGAACACAAAGAACACTTTCTGTGTTTTTCCACCAGAAAGCACATAATGTTGGTTCTCTCCCATGTTGTGATGTTAGCCATCACTGAGAATAATTTGTTCTGGTTTCAAAGGACCAGGGTAAGTTCATGGAGGACATGAGGAGAAGGAAGGGAATTCCAGGCACAGGTCAGAAGGAAAAGTCCATGACCTGCCTGGGAGGGCAGGGAGCTCAGCATGGTTGCATAAGAGAATACAAGGCAAGTGGGGTAGCTCAGCGGGCCTGGAGGAAGATGCTCCAGAACCTGGTCCATATCTTGACAGTATGATGGAGGAGATGAGGGGCCATGGATGTTCTTCCACCCCAGAAAGAGTAGAGATGGCTCCTAGTTCAATCAGCTCTGGGGTCGTAAGAAGCAGGGGTCACACCTAGCCCAGCTCCACTCACTTAGACCAACTTCTGGACGGCACTAGACAGGACCACCTTCTTGCTAGGCTAGGCTTGTTCCTTGTCTAAAACTACTTTGATAGAATTCGATCCTCTCTCAAAAGCATCTTGCATCGTTGAGTCTATCTTAATCTGCTCATGGTGCCATACCAAAATACCATAGACTAGATGGCTTAAACAGCAGAAATGTATTGTCTCACAGATGTCACTTTCAGTCCCAGCTTCACCATTTATTAGTTCTGTGACCTTGTGCATTTAAGCAACCTCTCTGTACATCAGTTTCTCATTGGTAAGATTGAGCAAGTTTATTTTAATAGCATAGAATTCACATTGCATATTTTAAAATCAATTTTCCTGAGGTAAAGATTACGTACAACAAATGCATCCATCTTACTGTCAAGTTCGATGATTTTTAACAAATGTTTATACCCAGGTAACCACCACCACAACCAATATAAAGAACATTTCCATCCTCAAAAATGTTCCTTGTGACCCTCCTCAAGCAATTTTATTCCAAACCCCAGCCATAGCCAACCATTGATGTGCTTTCTGTCACTACATTTTTAATTTTTTTCCTAGAGTTTTATATAAAAAGAATTATATAGTTGGGCTCTTTGGCTTCTTTTATTTGGCATAATGTATCTGAGATTCATCCATGCTGTTGTATATCAGTAATAAATTCCTTTTAATTTCTTTGTCATATTCCATTGAATGAATATATCACAATCTGCTTATACATCTACTTGTTGATGTGCATTTGCAGTGTTTCTGGTTTGGGGCTATTATGAATAAAGCTGCCAAGAATACTGTATAAAAATCCATGCGGACTTAAGCTTTCATTTCTTTTGGGTGAATACCTAGGAGTGGAATGGCTGGGGTCATATATTTTTTAACATTTTTTTTTTTTTTTTTTTTTTGCGGTACGCGGGCTTCTCACTGCTGTGGCCTCTCCCGTTGCGGAGCACAGGCTCCGGACACGCTGGCCCAGCGGCCATGGCTCACGGGCCCAGCCGCTCCGCGGCATGTGGGATCTTCCCAGACTGGGGCACTAACCCGTGTCCCCAGCATCGGCAGGCGGACTCTCAACCACTGCGCCACCAGGGAAGCCCTATTTTTTAACTTTTTAAGGAAATTGCTAAATTGTGTCCCAAAGTGGGTGTATCATTTTACATTCCCACCAGCAGTACGTGAGAGTTCTAGTTGCTCCCCATCCTTGTCAACACTTGATATTGGCAGTCTTTTAAATTTTTTCTATTCTGGTAAGTGTAAAGTGGTATTTCAGTGTGGTTTAATTTCTGTTTCCCTGATAATCAATTGACCGTCCTTTTATCATTTATTAGCCATATATATTTTCTTGTGAAATGTCTTTCTAAATCTTATGCCCACTTAAAAAAGTGTGGGGTTGTGTTATTATTAAGTTAAAAGTGTTCTGGACGGGCTTCCCGGGTGGCGCAGTGGTTGAGAGTCCGCCTGCCGATGCAGGGGACGTGGGTTCGCGCCCCGGTCCGGGAAGATCCCACATGCCGTGGAGCGGCTGGGCCCGTGAGCCATGGCCGCTGAGCCTGCGCGTGCAGAGCCTGTGCTCCGCAACGGGAGAGGCCACAACAGTGAGAGGCCCATGTACAGCAAAAAAAAAAAAAAAAAGTGTTCTGGACACAAAAATTTTGTCAGAAATATAATTTTATAAATTTTCTCTCAGTATGTGGCTTGCTTTTTAAATTTTTTCTTAAAGCTGTCCTTAGAAAAAGAGTTTTTAATTTTGATGAAATTCACCTCAACTATTTTTAAAAATAGTCTGCGCTTCTGTGTTCTGTTTAAGAAACTTCTGCCTACTCCAAAGTGGTGAATATTTTTTCTTATGGGTTTTTTTGTGAAAGGTGTATAGTGTTTGCTTTTAAATCTAGGTCAATGATCTACTTCAAGTTTAATCTTTGTGCTTGGCATGAGGTAAAGTCAAAATTCACTTTTCTCCATATGTACATCTAGTTTTTTTCTACACAATATATTGAAAAGACCATCCTTTCCCCATTGAACAACCTTGGAAGCTTTGCCAAACTTTAACTGATCACATATATGTAGATAAATTTCTGGAATCTCTATTCTATTTATCTATGTATCTCTGCTTATGTCAATATCACAGTATCTTAATTATTTTATTACTGTAGCTTTATAGTGAGCCTTGAATTCAGGTAGTGCAAATTCTCTAACTTTTCCAAAATTGTTCTGGCTATTCTAGGTCATTTACCAGATAAATTGGAATTCCTTAAATGTTTAAGAACATCATCAGTAAAGACATCTGGAAATGGAATTCCCTTTGTGAAGATATTTTAAATTATTAATTCAATTTCTTTAATAGAAACTGCTCTATACTGCTGATTTCTACAGAAATGATGTTCGGATTGTATTGCATCTAAAGATTAACTTTTGGAGAATTGACACAGTAACAATTTTGAGTCATCTGATGCATAACCATAGTATATTTCTTCATTTATTTAGGTTATTTATTTTGCCTCAGTAATGTTTTATAGTTTTCAGTGTACAGGTCATGCACATATTTTCATAAATTTATCACAAAGTATTTTATATCTTTTGAGGTTAATACCATGTAAATGGTATTTCCAAATGTTTGTTTCTCATACTTAGAAATAGAATCGAGTTTTTAAATATTGGCCTTCTATTTTGTGACTATTCTAAACTCAGTTATGGGTTATAGTAACTTTCTCTATAGCTATGATATACAGAACTCTTTATAAACACAACTGTATTATTGACAAATAAAGATAATTTTACTTCTTACTTTCAATCTTTAGGACTTTTTTTCCTTGCCTTATTGCACTAGGGCCACTAGGACAATGTTGAATAAAAGATAGGAGAACAGACATTCTTGCCTTGTTCCTAATCTTAGAGGGAAAGCATTCAGGCCTTCACCATTAGATGTGACATTTATCGGATTTTTTAAAAGAATTTATCAAATTAAGGAACTTTCCTTCTTTCCCTCCTTTTCTGGGAGATTTTTTTTTTTTTTTTTTTTTTTTTTTGCGGTACGCGGGCCTCTCACTGTTGTGGCCTCTCCCGTTGCGGAGCACAGGCTCCGGATGCGCAGGCTCAGCGGCCGTGGCTCACAGGCCTAGCCGCTCCGTGGCATGTGGGATCTTCCCGGACCAGGGCACGGACCCATGTCCCCTGCATCGGCAGGCGCACTCTCAACCACTCCGCCACCAGGGAAGCCCCTGGTTTGTTTGTTTTTTCTTTTTTTTTACAAACAGATGTTAGATTCTCAAAAATTATTTTTGAGCACCTGTTGAGATAATCATATTGTTTTCCTTTTTTAGTTTGTTAATATGATAAATTACATTGCTTTCTAAATGTTAAACTAACCTTGCTTCCTTGAATAAACTCCACTTAGTCATCATGTACTATCTTTTTCAATATATTGCTGGATTTGATTTGCTAATATTTGTCAAAGATTTTTGTATCTGAGAGATGCATGAGAGATGTTGATCTGTGGTATCCTTGTAATATCTTTGTCTCTGCTTTGGCATCAGGGTAATGCTCACCTTTATCAGTTGAGCTAGGAAGTGTCCCCTCCACTATATTTTCTGAAAAATTTGTGTAGCGATGGCATTGTTTCTTCCTGAACTGTTTAAAAAAATTCATAAGATATCTATGATAGAAATTTCCTTTGTGGAAAGATATTAAATTATGAATTTAATTTCTTGAAAGGTATTGACTCACCCAGATTTTTTATTTCTTCTTGAATCTATTTAAGTAATTTTTGTCTTTCAAGGAACGTATCCATTTCATCTACATTGTCAATATATTGCCATTAGGTTATTTAAAAATTCCTTTAGTAGCTGACAATGTCTGTAACATCTTGGTGATGTCCAATGTTTACTTTCTGACATTGGAAATTTGGCCTTCTCTCTTTTCTTTCTGATGAGTCTAACTAGAGTTTATCAATCTTTAAATTTTTTTAAAAGACTATCTTGAGTTTTGTTCATTTTTGCTATTGCTAGATTTTTAAGTTGATTTATCTTCTTAACTTTATTGTTTCCTTCCTCTGACTTACCTTGGGTTTACTTTGTGGTGTTTTTTTCCCCTAGATTCTTAAGGTAGAACCTTAGATTATGTATTTGAGATATTTCTTCTTTTCTGTTACTATATAATTTAATGTTATAAGTTTCCCGATAAACACTGCTTTAGTTAAATCCCACAATTTTGATATTTTTAATCTTCATCATGCTCAAAATATTTATGAATTTCCCTTTTTATTTATTCTTCAACCCATAGTTTGTTTAGAAATGTGTTGTTTAATTTACAAATATTTGGCATATTTGCAATAGGAAATATAATAAAATAATATTAAATGTAATAATACAGAAAATAATGATAAAAAACAGAGCATGAGAGACATGAGCTAACATACATCTAAGAATCCAACAAGATTCTTACAACATAGAATAACACAACATACAACATAGGATTCAAGAAGATTAAGAGGAAAGGAGGGAAGAGCAATATCTAAAAAGGTGATGTCTAAGACCAGTCCAAAATCGATGGAAGACATTAACCTACAGGTCCAAGAAGCTTGACAAACCCCAAGCAGAATAAATTCAAAGAAAACTTCACTTAAGCATATCATGATAAAACTGCTGACAAATGAAGACAAAGAGAAAATATTAAAAGCACCTAGAGGAAAAAGATCCATTACCTTCAAAGAATGAAAAAAATAACAACAATGACTGGGTCCTCAGCAGTAAACAGGAAGCCAGAGGACAATGGAATGACATCTTTATAGTGCTGAATGGGGCCAAAATATCAACTAACAATCTAGAATTTTATGCCCACTGAGAAATCCTTCAAACATTAAGGGGGAATAAGGACTTTTTCAGTCAAAGCAATAGCTGAGAGAATTCAAGGATTCAAGAAATGCTAATGGGAGTTCTTCAACAAAGTTAAGTGAGCTCAGATGGAAGTATGATACTGCTGGAAGGAATTAAAGGCAACAGAAATGGAGACTGAATATACGTTATTTCTACATGAGCCATACAATGCCAATTTTGAATGGATTGTAGATGCTTTTACTGTAGCTTAGCGTCTCATATAATCCATAATGGAGCAATATTGCTTGGCAAAACATTTTCTACAAAAAGAGTGGTCATAATTATTTTGTAATAATACCGAATAACTACAGTTTTCAGAGGACTGTGATAACTGTTTTGCATTTTATGGTTCAGATATATTTCATTACAATAATCACTATTTGTGGAGGACTTATTTAAGCATTGTCCTCAGCATGAGGAATGTCTAAATAATATTAAGTGCTTCCCTATAAGTTTGGGACATTTACTTCATATTTTTCCATTTGTATGGAGTTGTATGTTGTAAGTAAGAATAGAAAAAATTAATGTAAATAAAAGTTGAAAATGTGTATATAGGAAAATGCTTACCTTTCCATGTATATGCTGAAGTGTTGCTTTGTTTATTTTGTTTTTGTTGCTTTTCCAGAGATGTTGATACTCTTGCTTTCCTGAGATATGGAAAAGATGTGTATTAGGAAAGCAAAAATGTCTACTACTTTTACATTTTAGACTTTAAATCCCTAGAAATTACTTTTCAAATCAGAATATTCTTAAAATATTCTTTTACTCAATATAAAATGCATTATATTTTCTGTGGTGTAGTTATAATACTTACTATGCTTTTCTATTCTGTTCCTGCAAGATATTAGATTCATGTGTTTTTAAAATTGTTGCACATTGGTTAAATTTGAACTTTACTTTGTAGCTGGAGTGAATGTAATACTTGCCTTTTTCCAATAGCTTTTGTCTTTTACAAAATAAGAAGGTGAGTCAAATCTGATTTTTAAAAAAACTGCATTTTTCTAAAAATGGTTGAACAAAGGTAATTTATTTAAAGCCTAAAAATATTGAGGAATTTGAACTTGTTAACTAATTCTGCTTCATAATTCCAAATGTTTATATCATAATATGTGGTAACATAAACAGAATTGATATTTTGTTTTTAATAAATATAAAAAATGTTTGTTTTTAATAAATATAAATTTGAAATGTGTAAAAATGCTTGATTTAGATTTTTTCGTCTCACAAAAATTCATTAGCAAAGTAGAAACAATGCTTTTATTATAGGCACTTATTTATAGTTTTATCATTTTTCTATTTAAGTGTTCTATAATAGTAGAGTTTTAGTGTCTATAGTAGTTAAGTCTTAGTTGTTCCCACAGTTCTCTCTGTCTCTTACTGGGTGCTTTTTTAGAATCACCTCCATCTTAAAAAGATGGACATTTTATTAAGCTCCTTTTCCTGGGTATAGAAAAATTACTGTAGGAAAGCATTGTGTAGCCAAACTGCTTACATAAGCTAAATGGAAAAAGAATATATAAGGTTTTTCCTCCATATCAGTTGAGTGTTGTGACTGAGTGGAATGATTTAATGAGATTTTTTTTAGCTATTAAGGAATCTTCAGTGGAAAATATAAGGTTGCCAAAAAAAAAGGTGAAAGTAATAGGTTAGGAATATATATATATATATATATATATATATATATCATGCAAATACTCATAAAAAGAGAGCTGGAGTAGCTCTATTAGTTTTAAACAAAACTAACTTTAAAGCCAAAAAAAAAAAAAAGCATTAAGGATAAAGAAGATCAACGTGTAATGGTAAAATAAAAGGTTCCCTGAGAAGAAATAACAATTCTAAATTGGTACCTATCTGGTCATATAGTCTCAAAATGTATAAAAAAATAAAAAATACCGCAACGGGAGAGGCCACAACAGTGAGAGGTCCACTTACCGAAAAAAAAATAAATAAATAAAAAAATAAATAAACTGAAAGAAGAAGAAACCTTCCATTAGTGTGGCAAAAGTTTTCATTTTTTTCCCCTATGTGGAGGATGGCTGAAGGAAGTCTAAGTGGCAGTAACTGGAAACAATTCAGCATCATTTACTAAAGCTGATGAAGAGAAGCCCTCCAGCCCTGGTTCTACTCCTGGGTTCCCTGCAGGGAACATGTCCACCCCTGCACGTGGGCAAGAACAAGGATGTTCATTCATGAAACCGTTCTTGAAATGGGGAAAAAATGCAAAGTGCCTAAGCGTACCTTGACAGGACAAACTGGAATATTCATATGACTGAATAACATACAGAAGCTAAAATAGATGAATGGAGCTGCAGTAACGAGTTGGATGAATCTGAAAAACGTAATGTTGAACCACAGCAAGAAGCCATCGTTGTTTATTGTGTTGCTTTCCCTGATGACATTCCCTCCGACTGACGGCACAGGGGTCCTGGCTTCCCAGGGAGTGTGATCAGGGCCTGGGCATGTGGGCATGTGCATCAGATGTTACCAGTGTGTCCTCTGGAGGTATGCCTCTATCAGGCAGTGTGCCCCCTCTCTTTGGAGTTCCCTGAACACAACAGCCTGGGAGTAGGCACTTCTGTTGGGGATGCCCAAAGTAGGTCCCTGGAGGATCCCCCCTTGGAGATTCACAGCATCTGGAAGAGACTTTCTAAATCATCCAGTGATCTCACCCTCATTCTGCAAGTAGAGAAAGAAGGCTTGGAGAGGATCCCCCCTAGGCCAACCAATGACGCAGAGTTTGTGTCATCAGGTCTGTGAGCAGCATGTGTGGATTCTCACGGTTAAGCCAAGTGGATTCTCATGGATGGCCAAGCTCTGGGACATATTCTGTATCTTGTACAGCAGAGGAGCTCACTTTGTCCCTTCCTCCAATAGAAGATCTGTACTGTCAAAGAGTCAGAACCAGCAATGTGACAGATGTCTCTCTGGGATGAGGAGAGAGGGGTGAGTTCTCCCCTCACCTCAGGGATAGGATGTTCAGCAAAGAATTCAGAAGATAGGTCACCCTCAAGCTGAGGGTTTAACCAGTGAGGAAGGTGGGGGAGGGAGAAGTGGGAGCAGCATTCCAGGTAGAGAGAATATTATATGAACATGAAACTCTTTTCATGTCGATCTGGGCAATGAGTAGGGTAGAAGGAGCTTAGTAAGGAAGTCAGCAGAATCAGGACCTCAGTGGCTCCTCTCCGTCCCCTCACCCGTGTCACAGTTGGTAAAGAGGTTCTCGGGAGAGTCTTTTTTTTCCCCTCAGAGATGGGGAGGGCCAGGGAGTCTGATCCATGATGGTACTAGGACAGGGACATCTGTGATCCAACAGGCCCCTCATGGCCCATTCTTTCTGATCCCACCTCTGGGTACTACAGCCACAGAACACTGCATTTGACCGGGGTGACACTGGGGGTCAGCAAACCAGCTGAAAACAAAGCCCAGGGCAGAGAGTCTGTGCCACAGCCTCCCACTCAAGGAAGAGATTTCAGACAGTAAGCCACATGCCAGCAGGAAGGGCACCATCTCCTCCAGGGATCTTAGGAATATGCAGGTTTGGCAGGGGACTCCTGAAGATATGTTATTTTCACCCTGGATGGTAGCATCTGGAAAAACATGACTGAGGAAAATCCAAGAGTGAACTGACGGCCCTTCCACGAAGAAGCCTTCCTGGTTGGTCTCCCCGCTCTGCTGACATTTAACTGGGCTTCAGTGAATTGATGGCTCTGATGTTACAAACCGACCAGAGTTTCTGAGCGTAGATGTATAAATAACGTGGGCTTGTCTTTAGATTGTTCAGGGCCTGGAGCAAGGTTGGATATGTCAGCTGAATCCTAGCATTTCCCAAACACAAGGGCATTCAATCATTTCTTCCTCGATCCGTGGGTCTCAAGCTTGCAGCCCACAACTGGCCCACCCATACTCCTGGCAGCTAGGACATCGGTGCCAGTGACCCACAGCAACAGTCCTTTCCAACAAGGAGGAGACGAGGGTTGCAGATTGGAGAGGAGAGACGTGCACCCTGGTGGGTGATCACTGCCTCAGAGCCTCCTTCCTGGAACCCTACTTTTGAAAGTGAAGACGCCACAGGATGGAAACCCATTGCTCTTGAACCTTGGTTTTTTCTCTGTTTTGAGAAAAACAGAAATCTCTTCCTTGAGATGAGACAGCTATCTCCATTTTACAGATGAATACAAAGAAATCCAGAGAACTGGCATGACTTGGCCAGAGTCATGCAGTAAGTTACTAGTGGAGCTGCTTTCACACTGTTGTGGGTTGGAAGCTAAAGCCATTTCTACCACACAGGCAGAGCCTACATCATGTACTGAATGGCTGTTGCATAAACCCACTGATAAGTGCAAAGTCTTGCAAGATCCAGTCTATCATTAAGGAGCTTTCAGCACAGCTGAAAAGAGAGGAGAGGTCAGAGTAATTGCATGTTACTCTCCAGCCATGAATCCCCACCTAAGGTTGAATGAAAGAATGAATGAGTGATGGACATGCTGCCTGCTCCAATACTTAGGGAGGGACAGATGGCCTTAGGTAAGGCATGTGCTGCTCGTACACGTGTCACACTTAGCTGTGGCTCCCTCCAGGAGAGCGGCCACATCATCTCTGTGTCTGTACTCCTGGCACCTGTCACAGTGCACCAGACAGGTGTTCAGTGCATATCAGATGAAATAAGGAACATACAAACGATTTGGGGGAAGGTGAGCTCTCTCACCAGACTCACTTTGAAGGCTTTTGCTGTAGTTATTCATGGCTTCTTTGCAAGGTTGAAATCATAATACTACCACCTCCCTGATCTTTGTGAGGCTCAAATGAGACCAAAAAGGAGAGAAAGTGCTTGACCATTACAAAGGTTCTCCCAGGTAAAGACTCATCCAGGACACCTGCTAGCCCCAGGTGACCTTCACAGCCCCCATAGAGGGATCAGACTTGGCATTAACACTCACCAGGTAAATGGCCTTGGCTGAGTGCTGCGTGTTTGCGGTTCTTCTAGACTGGTTCAACTTCAAAAGATATGCAAAGATGGTCTTGACTGGCCTTGTTCAAGACCATCACTCTTTAAATGTTTATGTCTTGTTTTCCCAACTGGACTCCTTGAGAGAAGAGGCTGTGTCTTATTCCTTGTACCATCTATTGAGGGAACTAAGCTGTACCTGCCATGGTGGTACTGAGGGGCACTCACCCACCTCTGCCTGGTGGTTCTGTGTAGGCACACACATATCTTCATGCATTCATTTATTTATTCATGGATTCAGTTAATGCATACTGATCACCTGCTCTGTGCCTGGCCCCAAGGACAATGAATAAGACATGACTTAATCTTCCAGGAGCACAGTTTAGCAGAAGATGCAGATGCACACAGACTTCTGTGGTGCCAGGATGGATGCTTCCAGAGTGTGAAGCTCAGTGCAGTGCAGCCCAGAGAAGGGGCCTGGGGAAGGAGGTCCAGGGCTGAGGGGCTGAGCAGGTGAGGAAAGCTTGACAATGAAAGTACATTTGAGTTGGGTCTTGACAGCTGGCCAACGGAGGGAAGGATAAGACTTTTGAATTACAGAGAAGTACATGAGATCTTTAGCTAGTGAACAAGTGCTTTTATGTGCAAGGAACACAGGATGGGTGACTGTGCTGGAGGGAGGGGGCGCTGGATGGGGAGACGAGGCTGGGCCTTTGGGTTCTTGGGTTGGAGCCACAGTCACCCAGCTGAGGAGGTTGGACTCTATCACATTGACAATGGGGGCCGTAAAGATTTATGGTTATAGAGGAGGAGGGACACAATGCAGTGATGGCGTGGGCAGTGGGCAGGAATAGGGGGGACAAGGGTAGAGGAGGGAAATCAGGAGACCACTGCACACATCCAGGCTTGAGACGATGAAGCTCAGAGCAGTGACGCTTGGCCAGAAAAGGAAAAGGTGATCTGGTAGGCTGTGGCCATCAAGAGACCACACTGAAGGATGACTCATCTCTTTAACTCCCTTGGCCTCTTCAACTACAAACTTAGGCTGGGTCAGCTTGACCCCAGGATGTATTCACTTAAAAGATGAAAATTGCAGTCATTTACTTAGATGGGGTAGGTTTGGGAACACATACTCTAGAATTATGGGTTGACTTTGCATCAGGTTGACCCCATAACGGGTGATTAATTAAGTTACTCTTTGCTGGAAGTTTTTGAGCAAAAATGATGTCCAGAAATTTGAGGAACACTTGAGAGCTTTTTCCACTGGGTGATGCTAAATTGGATCGACTTTAAAGCTCTAAAGCCGAAAATTCTGTGATTCTATTGTCCAGATAGATGGTAGAAAAACCCTGCTCCTGTTGGGCTCATGTCCTAAAGGCTTTAGCTTGTGGCTACAGTGTAAAGTTGAGTTTCCAATAAAATTTTATCTGTGTGATATGACTGTTCATGAAAAGCTTCCAAGTGGAAACCAGTGTTGCTGGTGACTCATGTTATTGAAATATCTTTTTAAGCCACAGCAACTCAAGGATGAGACACACAGTTCACTGCCCAGAAGGAGAAACTAGGCAGGGGAGAGTCTGTTGAGAACAGCTTCAGTTTTCTCTGTGCCACTTTTGATATATCTTTGCCTTTGTCAGCATTCCCTAAGTGTCATTCTTTTCCAAAATGAGGAAGAAACTCCCGGTGGGGCTCGAGGAGTCTGGAAGCATCACCAGCTTGATGTGGGGCAGGACTGTTCCCCTGGATAACTTGGATGATGTTTCTACACATAGGAAAGAGGCCTTGTGTCATTTGAGTAGAAATTACTTGGAAGCCAAATGGGGAAGAATCAAGATTCCCTCCCCACTGGAGGCAAGGTTGGCTTGTCTGGCGTTCCACGTTTTCTGGCCTCAACAGTGTGACCCAGGATAGAGCAGAATGGTCATAATTTTCTCAGATGATTCTCAAAACTCTCACCCTGGCTTTTGGATTCACCTCGGCGGGGGGGGGTCAATGCAAGGGCAACTATCCCCCAACTCCCAAGGGCACTGAGGAAGCTTGACGTTTGCCTCCATCCTCAGATGATCTGACAGGCCAATGATTGTCATGCTCCAAGTAGTGTGGGCAGGGCTGTCTCAGCATCTCAGGGCATCTGCCGTGCTTGCCACACTCTACAGCTTGCCGGGTCTCCTTTCTGTTATTCCTTTCATAGGACTGCTGCTCCCATCCAATAGGGCCATTGCTGTTCCACTCACACCCCCAGCACTTCCTAGCCTCTGTGACTCGGCTTCCTTGGCTGTCAATTTTGCAAACATTTGGTTACTTGGAGCTTGTCT
This sequence comes from Lipotes vexillifer, assembly GCF_000442215.2. Taxonomy (NCBI): domain Eukaryota; kingdom Metazoa; phylum Chordata; class Mammalia; order Artiodactyla; family Lipotidae; genus Lipotes; species Lipotes vexillifer. Next base: position 1,861,449 of record NW_006796565.1, on the reverse strand, counting down.
CTTTTTGCCTAAGACACACAGACCTTCATGCTTTTGTCCTTCTTTACACTGAGCCATCAGTCCCGTCCACATTTCATACTGTTGAACTCTGCCCCTCCTTCGAAGTGCAGGTGGAATGCTACCTCTTCCGAGAAGCCTTTTCCTAATCCTCAGTTGAAATGACACTTTCTTTGAGGCTCTCATAATATGTTCTACCTATAATGATGCAATGAAGCTGCTCTGCCCGTATTACTGTGATCCCAATACATGTCCCATATCTGAATCACAAGTTCCTTGGGATAATAAACAGAATCTTATCCAAACTGATATCTCTAGCTCCAAACATGGTGCTGAGTATATGGTAGATATTTCATTAAGGATTGTGGCATGCCTCTGATCCCTCTTGGGGACCAGAGCATTCTATTAAGGACATACTTTACGTGTGGACAGCTCCCTCCGAAGCTGCAGTGGGTTTACCAATATGGTCATGAACAGACTGCATTCTTTATATACAGGCTTTAAAATTCCTTCAAAAATACTAGCAAAATGAGTGTCCTTTCAAATTTATGAAAAATTCATTTTTCCTTTCATGTTATGAAAAATCTATTTAAAGATGATATGCACTCAAGGGAAATAAATATGGCAGAAATATCTTTGCAAACACCTCTGGGCTGGCGCTAGCTCTGCATAAACTTCAGCCCACGTGCTCCAGGCCTTTGGCCTCTAATGACAGAAACAAACAGCCTAATGAAAATGGAAACAGTCTGTCAGTTGTCTGCACTTTGAGAATTTGCCTAAGTATTTGAAAATATAATTGGCTAAATTTTTACAGGTCTAACCAAATGTTTTCTGTCCCAAGAGCCATGGCAGTACTGGGCACACACACACAAAAAAACATAGAATATTTGAGTATGCCAAACGGCGCACAAAGTTGGTATTTTTCCCCGGCATTAAAAATGGAAAATGATTGAAAACCAGAAAGCAAAAAGAAGCATTTGCCTGCACTGGGCAAAGAATAGAACCAAGTAGTTCAACTGTGGCCGCAGAAAAATGGAACAAGAAGGATGTTTGCAGCAGCTTCCTCATCATCTTTGCCTACAAATCCAAAGTCTTCTCTCCAGGTTTACTTGCTTCTTCTCAGACTGGAAGCTCGGGTGCCTCCCCAGGAGGTGTGAGAAGCAGCCACATCAGCACCTTCTCTGGGGCTGCAGGTCTGGTGCTCTGAGGTGGGGCTGGAACTGACACGTGTAATCAGCTCCCCAGCTGTTGTTGTTCTTGGTGAAGTTTGAGAACCACAGCCCTGAGCTCCCTTCTTGCTGTCCAAGCAGGCCCGAGGGAGGATACTGTTACCAGCCAGGGAAGAGGCCAGTGTCCTTGCACCGGGCTTTGGCACTGTGGTTTGAGCCTCTGTCCCTTTGCCTGCCAGGAGAGAGAGAGACTGACATTTACAGAATCTAAGACGATTCCTCCCTCATTGCCCCTGACAAGCTCCTCTCAGAAATGAATGCCGAGTTCCTGTCCTTTTAAAAGAGATTTGCCCCTCACAAACCTCAGGGATCAAGTTGTTGGATTTTTTTTTACCCCTAATGAGGGAAGTTTCAGCTGCTTTAACAGCCAATCTCTGCAAATTTAATTGGGTTGGCCAAGCTGTCCATCTAATTTATGCCCTCAGATTGCTGGGCACGCTGGATGGGCTGGCATTAAATATTAGGAGGTTTTCCCTGGATTCCTCTCATCTCTAGTCTGACATGAGGCTCTGCTACCAACCCTTAAGTGGAACTGCTGGATCAGATGACTTCCAACCCTGGGGAAAGCTCTCTTGGGGAACGTAGAAGGGCCTTTTAGGTGGCTCCACGTGGCATCCAAAACTTTCAGAAGCAAAGGAAGAAATAGGGGCATTGTGATTCACCAGCAAGCCTCCAGTATAAAGTAGGAAACAAGAGCCACACGGAGACAGCTCTCAGTGTGTGTATGTGCCGTGCTCAAGCAACTGGACACATGGTAGACCCAAGCCATGGAATTGGTGACATCAAAAAGGCCCCATGCCCCTCAGATCTTAATGGAAAGTCAGTTCTTCTCTAAAAAGAGCAGGAAACAGACTGTGGGCTACAGACTCTCTGCTGGGGTCAAGGCTGATGGGCTTTTGTGATCCATTCCAGTCTTGCTCACTCAAAGTAAATTTACAAATAGCTCAAATGAATGGACAGACCTCATCGCTGTCTGAGGGCAGCAGGACAAAGAGGCAAGAGTGGGGTTTTTGAGTCATTTTGCCCGAGGTGGAATCCCAGCTCCATCCCTCACTAGTGGAAGTGACCTTGGGCAAGAGACCACCTCTCCCAATCATACTTTCCTGATCAGCAAAAGGAGATGCTAATGCCTCTCTTGCAGTGTTGTAGAGAGGATGATGTGGAAGCCATGGAATCTAGGAAGAGCTCAAGTAAGGTTAGTTTCTGCTCCTCCCTGGCAAAGCCTGGGTCAGAACTGGGGGCCAGCTCCATGGGGTTGGAACATGGTGTCCCAAAAGCTGGGGATGGAGGTTGCAGGTCAAACCAATATCCTCCAAGACTGGTGACAGCCACCCAATGGAGGGGAGCTGCTCCAGGGGCCTTGGGTCATGCCCTGAAATTAGGGGCACTCATCTATTCACTCAACTGTTATTTAATGAGCACTTTTTATGTGCCAACTACAATGGTAGCTCAGGGAATGCACTGGTGAGTAAGACATGATGACCAGCCTCATGGGATTTACAGGCTAAGGCATATTTGTAAAAATAAAGGGTTACCTCTAAAAGGAAAGCATTGATTTAAGTTACTCTTATTGTAATGTTATTTAAATGTATTCAAATATAAAACTACATATCAATTCCTTAATTTTGTAGGTAACTTTTAAACAACTAGGGAAATAAAACAAATTTATGAGTAAAATATAGATAAGATAATAAAATGAATAACATTTAAATTATCACCATTTGATGGGACAGATGATGCTGTTTTGCTGAAACCGAACCTTCCCTCACGGGGAGGGAAGTGTGGTCACACGATGAGAACCTCCCTGAAGCCTAGATACGGAGACGACCAGCACCCTGGAGCATCTCCACCTGCAAAGACCCGGGAGATCCGACCTTCTGATGTCACTGGCCCATCTACCTGATGCTGGTGGTTCTATAAACGTCAGCACCAACAGGACCGTTGGAGGGCTTGCTATCCACACACGTGTTGTCCCAGCATCCTCTGTACGTGTGTTTAACATTATTTCTGCAGTAACGTATTCCTGAGAGGTGGTTATCATTACCCATTGTACAACTAAACAATGGAGGTTGAACTTGGAGAGATGAACCACACGCCCACAGGCTCAGGAGGTCTCTGTCTCCTGGCATTGCCGCTGGGTCCTCAGAGCCCACGGAGAGTGCAGACAGAGCCGGAGATGCCATCTCTACTTCCCTTCCCCTCTCCTCTCATCCAGCCTCCTCTTTCCTCTGCCACGTTCTATGCCAAGCTCCTTCTTGGGAACAGACTCCATGAATAATTTTTCCTAGGAACAGAGTCCCCAGGAGAAGACCTGCTGCCCTTGTGGAAGGGTCCGTGCAGCTAAAGCAGATCAAAAGCTCGGGGACTGGGATATTTTTGATTTTGAGGCAGGTGGCCGAGGCAGGGTAATCCCTACATTTAGAGAAACGTGTAAAATGTATGCGTTAGACTCTTCTTGGAGGAAGACTCCCTGCCCAGAGAACAGTGCATCTCTGAGTCCCTCAGCTGGCAGCCCAGCTCAGCATCTCACCAGGGGATTTGCAGTCAGTTTCAGGTCAGTGAATGCCCATCCTTCATAAGTGGTTCAAACGTTAGGGTCATGCAAAGATCCCTCCATATTCCAGAAGGGGCTGGATGGCAGTGTCCAGCCTATATAGGAAGAAAGAAGAAGCCAGAGAAAGACTATCACATCTCAGAGGGGAGAGGGAGAAAAACAGAGAAGAAAATGACTGTATTTGTCAAGAAACAATAACCAATATTAAAGGGAAAAAATATGGTTATAAGAAAGCCAGGAGAGAAGAGAATAAGTTAATGACATCATGTGGAGGCAGCTGGAATCCAGCTGGTGGGTTTGTTTGCAGGGAGCCTGGCCTGGTTTCCTCAACAAGTCTGTGTCACGTAATTGGGACTTTGCGGAGTTAACAGAGACCTAGGGACCTAGTAAGATGCCCTGAGTGGTCTTGCATCCAAGGCTGCTTTGGACAAGTCAGCTCTAGAGAACATTGTTGGGTCAATCAGGGAAATTAGAAAATGGTCTGGGTATTAGATGGCATAAAAATGTTCCAAAACCAGGAGCAAAGTGGAGATTGTTTGCTGGAAAAAAAAAATCAGATTATGAAACATTTTGTGCAGAATGATCTCATTTGAGTGAAGTAAAAAAGGAAGAATATGTACTGAGGTGTTAATGGTGGAAAGCTCTGGGTGGTAGGAATGTAATACCTTTCCTTTTTACTTTTGCTTAACCATATTTTCCATTTTCTGCAACTCACATACAGGGAGACGGGTCTGGCCTCTTCAACAAGTCTGTGTCACCCTGCTGAGCTACCGGGGACCTAGGAACATAACAATATGCTCTGAGTGGTCTGCAGAGCTTCTGAAGCAATGAAAGATGAATTTAAAAATGAAACAGTTTGGGCGACATTACTAAGCATGGCAGACGAAGGGTTAATAATCCCAAGGAAAGCATTCTTACAGTCATAAGAAAACATCAAGGAAAGAATGGAGAAATGGGCCAAGGATGCAAATAGAAAATTCACAAAGAAGGAAATGTGAGTGACTAGGACATTTGAAAAGGTTCAGCCTCATTAGTAATCAAGGAAATGCAAATTAGAACAAGGAACCAGATTTCTCCCCATCGAATTAATAAGCACTGGAAAGGAAGAGAATACCCTGTGCGTCTTCCTGGCTTCTGGAAGTGGCAGGCCATCGCTGGTATACTTTAGCTTGTGGCAGCATCACTCCAGTCTCTGCTTCATCTCCACATCCGTCTTTCCTATGTCTGTGTCTCTGTGTCCAAATCTCCTTCTCCTTACGAGGACACCAGATGTTGGATTAGGGCCCACCCTAATGCAGTATGACCTCATCTTAACTGATTACATCTGCTAAGAACCTATTTCCAAATAAGGTCACGTTCTGAGGTTCAGTGTGGACATGAATTTGGGGGGGGGGACATCATTCAACCCCATACAAGTGGTGAAACTAATCACCTACCTGATGCAGTTGTTTGAGCTTTAATTGAGTTACTGTATATAAAGCACGTAGAACCATGCCTGACATATGGAAACCAGCATCTAAGTGATGATGGTGATTTTCGTTCAGCTTGCATCTGAAGCTGGAACATTCCCCACACATAAGCAGATATTCAAAGCTGCAGAACAAATAGTCCAGTCATAAACATTCCCCCAGTTCTACTGCGATTGATGTTTTCTCTCCGTTTTGGATTGTGCCCCGTGCTCCACAACAGCTTGAGCCCCTACAAGCAGGAAGTGGGGAAATGGGAGGTGGGGAGCAGGGTGGGGAGACGATGGCCACCAGGGAGCCTCTTTGGTCCCTGGGCCTGTGTTTGGCCACCCTCACCCCTATGGGTGATGCGGCCCAGCATCTCGGGCCGTCCTGTTCACCTCTTACAAAGCTGTCACTTCCTATTGGCATCCACCCTTTGCCAGTGCAGCTGACTCAAGTCCCAAGGAGCTCAGCTGCACCGGGTCTTCACAAAAAATCACGACCTTGAAAGGAAATTATAGCTGTCCTCTTCATCCCAGCCATTGCCACACCCTGTGGACTGTAGGTGATCCAGTTAGAAAAATCACCTCTGACTTTTAGCTAAATTGGGGACACATATACTTTACACTCTGGAATCTCCTCTCAGCCCTTAAGAGCTCCCATTTGTTGTTTTGTCCACCAAATATGCACGAAGTTGAGGTGGAGAAAGCAGCAGGGCGAGAGGTGGGCAGAGAAGGTGTAAGCAGAGAGCAGCGCTCCGGGTCCATCTCTAGGAATCTGCGAGGCTCAGCTGCTCCCGGACTCAAGGTGACGTGGCACCCAGTTTCCTGCCAGTAAGTCTCCGCTTTTGCCAGACTAGTTCAGACTGGGATGCTGCCCATTACAAACATGATGCCAGTCCTAAAATACCTGGCTATGTGCTTGGGAGTTGAGGGTACTGCCTGTCCGCTTGGGACAGATTTGGAGCGGGTCGGGGGGAAGGAGAAAACTGAACAAATATTCTGTGACCAGAGTTATGAAAAAGAGAACCATTAGAGACAGTGAGGTCTGATGCTTGGGTTTTAATATATTCTTTTTTGTTTTAATATAGCAGCTTCTTATTAGTCATCCATTTTATACACATCAGTGTATACATGTCAATCCCAGTCTCCCAATTCATCACACCACCACCTCCACCCCCCACTGCTTTCCCCGCTTGGTGTCCATACTTTTTTTCTCTACTTCTGTGTCTCAATTTCTGCCCTGCAAACTGGTTCATCGTATATGCATTAATATAAGATATTTGTTTTTCTCTTTCTGACTTACTTCACTCTGTATGACAGTCTCTAGATGCATCCACGTCTCTACAAATGACCCAATTTCATTCCTTTTTATGGCTGAGTAATATTCCATTGTATATATGTGCCACATCTTCTTTATCCATTCGTCTGTCAATGGACATTTAGGTTGCTTCCATGACCTGGCTATTGTAAATAGTGCTGCAATTAACATTGGGTCCATGTGTCTTTTTGAATTATGGTTTTCTCTGGGTATATGCTCAGCAGTGGGATTGCTGGGTCGTATGGTAATTCTAGTTTTAGTTTTTTAAGGAACCTCCATACTGTTCTCCATAGTGGCTGTATCATTTTACATTCCCACCAACAGTGTAAGAGGGTTCCCTTTTCTCCACACCCTCTCCAGCATTTATTGTTTGTAGCTATTCTGATGATGCCCATTCTAACTGGTGTGTGGTGATATCTCATTGTAGTTTTGATTTGCATTTCTCTAATAATTAGTGATGTTGAGCAGCTTTTCATGTGCTTCTTGGCCATCTGTATGTCTTCTTTGGAGAAATGTCTATTTAGGTCTTCCGCCCATTTTTGGATTGGGTTGTTTGTTTTTCTGATATGGAGCTACATGAGCTGTTTATATATTTTGGAGATTAATCTTTTGTCCGATGATTCGTTTGCAAATATTTTCTCCCATTCTGAGGGTTGTCTTTTCGTCTTGTTTATGGTTTCCTGTGCTGTGCAAAAGCTTTGAAGTTTCATTAGGTCCCATTTGTTTATTTTTGTTATTATTTCCATAACTCTAGGAGGTGGATCAAAAAAGATCTTGCTGTGATTTATGTCAAAGAGTGTTCTCCTATGTTTACCTCTAAGAGTTTTATAGTGTCCGGTCGTAACATTTAGGTCTCGAATCCATTTTGACTTTATTTTTGTGTATGGTGTTAGGGAGTGTTCTAATTTCATTCTTTTACATGTATCTATCCAGTTCTCCCAGCACCACTTATTGAAGAGACTGTCTTTTCTCCATTGTATATCCTTGCCTCCTTTGTCATAGATTAGTTGACCACAGGTGCATGGGTTTATCTCTGGGCTTTCTGTCTTGTTCCATTGATCTTTATTTCTGTTTTTGTGCCAGTACCATACTGTCTTGATTACTGCAGCTGTGTAGTATAGTCTGAAGTCAGGGAGTCTGATTTCTCCAGCTCCATTTTTTTCCCTCAAGACTGCTTCGGCTATTCGGGGTCTTTTGTGTCTCCATACAAATTTTAAGATTTTTTGTTCTAGTTCTGTAAAAAATGTCATTGGCAATTTGATAAGGATTGCACTGAATCTGTAGATTGCTTTGGGTAGCAGAGTCATTTTCACAATATTGATTCTTCCAATCCAGGAGCATGGTATATCTCTCCATCTGTTGGTATCATCTTTGATTTCTTTCATCAGTATCTTATAGTTTTCTGCATACAGGTCTTTTGTCTCCCTAGGTAGGTTTATTCCTAGGTATTTTATTCTTTTTGTTGCAATGGTAAATGGGAGTGTTTCCTTAATTTCTCTTTCAGATTTTTTATCATTAATGTATAGGAATGCAAGAGATTTCTGTGCATTAATTTTGTATCCTGCAACTTTACCAAATTCATTGATTAGCTCTGTAGTTTTCTGGTGGCGTCTTTAGGATTCTCCATGTATAGTATCATGTCATCTGCAAACAGTGACAGTCTTACTTCTTCTTTTCCAATTTGTATTTTATTTTATTTCTTGTTCTTCTCTGATTGCCGTATCTAGGACTTCCAAAACTATGTTGAATAATAGTGGCGAGAGTGGACATCCTTGTCTTGTTCCTGATCTTAGAGGAAATGCTCTCAGTTTTTCACCATTAGAGAATGATGTTTGCTGTGGGTTTGTCATATATGGCCTTTATTATGTTGAAGTAGGTTCCCTCTATGCCCACTTTCTGGAGAGCTTTCATCATAAATTGGTGTTGAATTTTGTCAAAAGCTTTTTCTGCATCTATTGAGATGATCAGATGGTTTTTATTCTTCAATTTGTTAATATGGTGCATCACATTGATTGATTGGCGTATATTGAAGAATCCTTTCATCCCTGGGAAGGATCCTACTTGATCATGATGTATGATCCTTTTAAGGTGTTGTTAGATTCTGTTTGCTAGTATTTTGTTGAGAATTTTTGCATCTATATTCATCAGTGATATTGGTCTGTAATTTTCTTTTTTTGTAGTATCTTTGTCTGGTTTTGGTATCAGGGTGATGGTGGCCTCATAGAATGAGTTTGGGAGTTTTCCTTCCTCTGCAATTTTCTGGAAGAGTTTGAGAAGGATGGGTGTTAGCTTTTCTCTAAATGTTTGACAGAATTCACCTGTGAAGCCATCTGGTCCTGGACTTTGGTTTGTTGGAAGATTTTTCATCACAGTTATTTCATGACTTGTGATTGGTCTGTTCATATTTTCTATTTCTTCCTGGTTCAATCTTGGAAGGTTATACCTTTCTAAGAATTTGTCCATTTCTTCCAGGTTGTCCATTTTATTGGCATAGAGTTGCTTGTAATAGTCTCTTAGGATGCTTTGTGTTTCTGCGGCATCCGTTGTAACTTCTCCTTTTTCATTTCTAATTTTATTGATTTGAGTCCTCTCCCTCTTTTTCTGGATGAGTCTGGCTAATGGTTTATCAATTTTGTTTATCTTCTCAAAGAACCAGCTTTTAGTTTTATTGATCTTTGCTATTGTTTTCTTTGTTTCTATTTCATTTATTTCTGCTCTGATCTTTATGATTTCTTTCCTTCTGCTAACTTTGGGTTTTGTTTGTTCTTCTTTCTCTAGCTCCTTTAGGTGTAATGTTAGATTGTTTATTTGAGATGTTTCTTGTGTCTTGAGGTAGGCTTGTATAGCTATAAACTTCCCTCTTAGAACTGCTTTTGTTGCATCCCATAGGTTTTGGATCATCGTGTTTTCATTGTCATTTGTTTCTAGGTATTTTTTGATTTCCTCTTTGATTTCTTCAGTGATCTCTTGGTTATGTAGTAACGTATTTTTTAGCCTCCATGTGTTTGTGTTTTTTACTTTTCTTCCCCTGTAGTTGATTTCTAATCTCGTAGCATTGTGGTCAGAAAAGATGCTTGATATGATTTCAATTTTCTTAAATTAACTGAGGCTTGATTTGTGACCCAAGATGTGATCTATTCTGGAGAATGTTCCATGGGCACTTGAGAAGAAAGTATAATCTGCTATTTTCGGATGGAATGTCCTATATATATCAATTAAATCTATCTGGTCTATTATGTCATTGAAAGCTTCTGTTTCCTTATTAATTTTCTGCTTGGATGATCTGTCCATTGGTGTAAGTGAGATGTTAAAGTCCCCCACTATTATTGTATTACTGTCGATTTCCTCTTTTAGAGCTGTTAGCAGTTTTCTTATGTATCGAGGTGCTTCTATGTTGGGTGCATATATATTTATAATTGTCATATCTTCTTCTTGGATTGATCCCTTGATCATTATGTAGTGTCCTTCCTTGTCTCTTGTAACATTCTTTATTTTAAAGTCTACTTTATCTGATACGAGTATTGCTACTCAAGCTTTCTTTTGATGTCCATTTGCAATGGAATATCTTTTTCCGTCACCTCGCTTTCAGTCTGTATGTGTCCCTAGGTCTGAAGTGAGTCTCTTGTAGACAGCATATATATGGGTCTTGTTTTTGTATCCATTCAGCAAGGCTGTGTCTTTTGGTTGCAGCATTTAATCCATTCCCATTTAAGGTAATTGTCGATATGTAGGTCCCTTTTACCATTTTCTTAATTTTTTTTTTTTTTTTTGTGGTACGCGGGTCTCTCACTGTTGTGGCCTTCTCCTGCTATGGAACACAAGCTCTGGATGCGCAGGCTCAGCGGCTATGGCTCAGGGGCCTAGCCGCTCCAAGGCATGTGGGATCTTCCCGGACTGGGGCACGAACCCGTGTCCCCTGCATCGGCAGGCGGACTCTCAACCACTGCGCCACCAGGGAAGCCCTGAGGTTTGTTTTTGTAAGTCCTTTTCTTCTCTTGTATTTCCCACTTAGAGAAGTTTCTTTAGCGTTTGTTGTAGAGCTGGTTTGGTGGTGCTGAATTCTCTTTGCTTTTGCTTGTCTGTAAAGCTTTTGATTTCTCTGTCGAATCTGAATGCGATCCTTGCCGGGTAGAGTAATCTTGGTTGTAGGTTCTTCCCTTTCATCACTTTAAGTATATCATGCCACTCCCTTCTGGCTTGTAGAGTTTCTGCTGAGAAATCAGCTGTTAACCTTATGCGAGTTCCCTTGTATGTTGTCATTTTTCCCTTGTTGCTTTCAATAATTTTTCTTTGTCTTTAAGTTTAGCCAATTTGATTATTATGTGTCTTGGCATGTTTCTCCTTAGGTTTATCCTGTATTGGACTCTGCACTTCCTGGACTTGGGTGGCTATTTACTTTCCATGTTAGGGAAGTTTTTGACTATAATCTCTTCAAATATTTTCTTGGGTCCTTTCTCTCTCTTTTCTCCTTATGGGACCCCTATAATGAGAATGTTGTTGTGTTTAATGTTTTCCCAGAGGTCTCTTAGGCTGTCTTCATTTCTTTTCATTCTTTGTTCTTTATTCTTTTCTGCAACAGTGAATTCCACCATTCTGTCTTCCAGGTCACTTATCCGTTCTTCTGCCTCAGTTATTCTGCTATTGATTCCTTCTAGTGTAGTTTTCATTTCAGTTATTGTATTGTTCATCTCTGTTTGTTTGTTCTTTAACTCTTCTAGATCTTTGTTAAACATTTCTTGCATCTTCTCGATCTTTGCCTCCATTCTTTTCTTTTCTTTTTTTTTTTTTTTTGGAGTACGCCGGCCTCTCACTGTGTGGCCTCTCTCGTTGTGGAGCACAGGCTCCAGACGCGCAGGCTCAGCGGCCATGGCTCACGGGCCCAGCCACTCCATGGCATGTGGGATCCTCCTGGACCGGGGCAGGAACCCGCGTCCCCTGCATTGGCAGGTGGACTCTCAACCACTGTGCCACCAGGGAAGCCCTTTGCCTCCATTCTTTTTCCGAGGTCCAGGATCATCTTCACTATCATTGTTCTGAATTCTTTTTCTGGAAGATTGCCTATCTCCACTTCATTTAGTTGTTTTTCTGGGGTTTTATCTTGTTCCTTCATCTGGTACATAGCCCTCTGCCTTTTCATCTTGTCTATCTTTCTGTGAATGTGTTTTTTGTTCCACAGGCTGCAGGATTGTAGTTCTTGCTTCTGCTGTCTGCCCTCTGGTGGGTGAGGCTATCTAAGAGGCTTGTGGACATTTCCTGATGGGAGGGACTTGTCTTAATATAATCTTTTGTTTCTAGAGGAAAGAAAATAAAGAAGGAAGTGTGTGTGTGTGTGTGTGTGTGATAAAGAGAGAGAGAGAGAGATTAAACACAAAAACAGCATCCTGTCTGCCCCAGTTGAATATTCAGAAATAGACAAAAAATCTTCAAAAACAACAATGTGCTAAGTCGCCCAGAATTTTATTTCTCAGGTATTGGTGGGTGACAGGTGTTCTCTAAATCCAGCTCTCTTTTCAACTCTTCAAGGTGTTTCTGACCATATTTCACAGGGAAAAGACTGGTGATGGAGTGGAACCTCTCCTGGGCCAGCCGGGGGAGGGGGGTGTCACCTGCTGATTGGAGCGGCTCATGCCTGGGGGCACTGCCACCCGTCACGATGCCCAGGCAGCTGAACCATGTCCCGGCAGACTGTCTGCAGTCCAACAGGAGTAGAAAGCAACTGTTTGTGCCATTTGTGTGTTTAGCTTGCCCCTATTGAGTAAATAGGGCACATTATAAGGGATAATTAAAAAGGTTGATGGCTGGGAATGAGTAGAGGAAGAATGGAAATTTAGACCTAGTTCTCCCCTGAGAAATCTTGTTAAACATATTAGGTAGTCAAAACAGTAATCTTTATCATATCTGCTGTACTAACCCCTATGTGCATAATGACCAGGCAGTGTTAAAATGCATTTTTAATTTAGCTCTCCTTTCAACTGTTCTCATAAAGCACCTGGGAAAACATTTTACCTATTAGAGGGAAAAAAAGAAATGCAATAACATGTTAAATATATTATTATTCAGACATGCTAAACAAATATTTAGTTTTTAAGCAGATTTCTATATTGTATTACATTTTTGAAAATAGATTTGGTACCATTCTAAAGTTTAGCTGTCAAAAACACTCACCATTATGAAGAATAGTTGATAGAGTCTGCTTTTACTAAAAGATTTAACTTATTCAGGTTTAAGATTCTGTTTATTTTTAATGGCAAGCAGGTCATATCTTTATAATAATTTCTGTTAATTTTAAAATTCATTTTATTCATGTGATGTTTATAGTACCAGAGTGATTATTTCCTATCAATGAAATCTTACCTTTCAGTGGTTGAAAAGCTGGAAGTTATTTGCAAGTACTTATTTATCAAAACCCACATAACCATGCTTCAGATGATCTCTACTCTTTCTTCTTTGTCTCTTACATTCAAATTATCTGACACCTACCAAAAATACTTCATAATTATTATGTTTTAATAGTCCAAAGGATATGGTTAACCTCAGGCAGCTGCTTTTGCAGAAGTACTAAATAAAGCAAATGTTTTGTGCCCCAGGAATTCCCTTATTAATATCTCCAAGAAGAAGAACCTCTTGGAAATCTGGATGGAATAGTTTGGTGTATAATATTGGCTAAAGGGTTCTCTCTTTCTTTCCCTCTCCCTACCCCACCTCCAGTGTCTAATTGGAATACACAGCATGTTTTAATAGGCAGTGAATCAATACTGTTTCTGGGGAAAACCATTCTTGAAGGACCAGGGTTCCCTGAGCGCACCTTACCTATGACCCACATATGGTCAACTCTTGGGATTTCCATGACCCCACTGTCTGGACCCAGTATACAGACCTCATCCCTATAACTGTCTCACCTCTCCTCACACTCTTATTTGCCCAAAATGTCAGAGACCAATCTGGAAATTAGAAATAAGTTACTAATACCCAAATTTTCAGCAAAATGTATTTTTAATAGGCTCTCAGATTTTAAAAAAGTCCATATCCATAAATATTTTAACCTTTTAATATAATTCCTACATTCCTATGCCCATGTATTCCATTAGCATAACAATGGCACTTCTGATAATATGTGCCTCTACTCCCTGAAGAAGTATTATCACGATAGTGTCAATATTAATCGACAGTTTTTCTTTAAAATTTCTGCTTAACTGCCTCTGGAATTCTGTAGTATACAGGCAAGTTTTCTTTAAAGACCTGTGTTAAATTTGCCTAATTGATATACAGATATGCTTTAATATTTTGACACAGCTACCTTGTCATTTCATCTGTGCTTTGGTTCACAGTGGGCTCAAGGGACTCCTTTGTGTATTCACATGATTTGACCTGGATGTGAGCTACCAGTTAAATGTTTATATTCCCGTGCAGGTATAGAATTCCACATTGTGTTTGGCGAATTCCTCTTTTGATTGTTCACAAAGTAAATAAATGATGTTGCTGTCCTAAAAAAAAAAAAAAAAAAAAAACAATGTGCTAAGTCGCCCAGAGTTTTATTTCTCAGGTATTGGTGGGTGACAGGTGTTCTCTAAATCCAGCTCTCTTTTCAACTCTTCAAGGTGTTTCTGACCATATTTCACAGGGAAAAGACTGGTGATGGAGTGGAACCTCTCCTGGGCCAGCCGGGGGAGGGGGGTGTCACCTGCTGATTGGAGCGGCTCATGCCTGGGGGCACTGCCACCCGTCACGATGCCCAGGCAGCTGAACCATGTCCCGGCAGACTGTCTGCAGTCCAACAGGAGTAGAAAGCAACTGTTTGTGCCATTTGTGTGTTTAGCTTGCCCCTATTGAGTAAATAGGGCACATTATAAGGGATAATTAAAAAGGTTGATGGCTGGGAATGAGTAGAGGAAGAATGGAAATTTAGACCTAGTTCTCCCCTGAGAAATCTTGTTAAACATATTAGGTAGTCAAAACAGTAATCTTTATCATATCTGCTGTACTAACCCCTATGTGCATAATGACCAGGCAGTGTTAAAATGCATTTTTAATTTAGCTCTCCTTTCAACTGTTCTCATAAAGCACCTGGGAAAACATTTTACCTATTAGAGGGAAAAAAAGAAATGCAATAACATGTTAAATATATTATTATTCAGACATGCTAAACAAATATTTAGTTTTTAAGCAGATTTCTATATTGTATTACATTTTTGAAAATAGATTTGGTACCATTCTAAAGTTTAGCTGTCAAAAACACTCACCATTATGAATAGTTGATAGAGTCTGCTTTTACTAAAAGATTTAACTTATTCAGGTTTAAGATTCTGTTTATTTTTAATGGCAAGCAGGTCATATCTTTATAATAATTTCTGTTAATTTTAAAATTCATTTTATTCATGTGATGTTTATAGTACCAGAGTGATTATTTCCTATCAATGAAATCTTACCTTTCAGTGGTTGAAAAGCTGGAAGTTATTTGCAAGTACTTATTTATCAAAACCCACATAACCATGCTTCAGATGATCTCTACTCTTTCTTCTTTGTCTCTTACATTCAAATTATCTGACACCTACCAAAAATAGTTCATAATTATTATGTTTTAATAGTCCAAAGGATATGGTTAACCTCAGGCAGCTGCTTTTGCAGAAGTACTAAATAAAGCAAATGTTTTGTGCCCCAGGAATTCCCTTATTAATATCTCCAAGAAGAAGAACCTCTTGGAAATCTGGATGGAATAGTTTGGTGTATAATATTGGCTAAAGGGTTCTCTCTTTCTTTCCCTCTCCCTACCCCACCTCCAGTGTCTAATTGGAATACACAGCATGTTTTAATAGGCAGTGAATCAATACTGTTTCTGGGGAAAACCATTCTTGAAGGACCAGGGTTCCCTGAGCGCACCTTACCTATGACCCACATATGGTCAACTCTTGGGATTTCCATGACCCCACTGTCTGGACCCAGTATACAGACCTCATCCCTATAACTGTCTCACCTCTCCTCACACTCTTATTTGCCCAAAATGTCAGAGACCAATCTGGAAATTAGAAATAAGTTACTAATACCCAAATTTTCAGCAAAATGTATTTTTAATAGGCTCTCAGATTTTAAAAAAGTCCATATCCATAAATATTTTAACCTTTTAATATAATTCCTACATTCCTATGCCCATGTATTCCATTAGCATAACAATGGCACTTCTGATAATATGTGCCTCTACTCCCTGAAGAAGTATTATCACGATAGTGTCAATATTAATCGACAGTTTTTCTTTAAAATTTCTGCTTAACTGCCTCTGGAATTCTGTAGTATACAGGCAAGTTTTCTTTAAAGACCTGTGTTAAATTTGCCTAATTGATATACAGATATGCTTTAATATTTTGACACAGCTACCTTGTCATTTCATCTGTGCTTTGGTTCACAGTGGGCTCAAGGGACTCCTTTGTGTATTCACATGATTTGACCTGGATGTGAGCTACCAGTTAAATGTTTATATTCCCGTGCAGGTATAGAATTCCACATTGTGTTTGGCGAATTCCTCTTTTGATTGTTCACAAAGTAAATAAATGATGTTGCTGTCCTAAAAAAAAAAAAAAAAAAACAACAATGTGCTAAGTCGCCCAGAGTTTTATTTCTCAGGTATTGGTGGGTGACAGGTGTTCTCTAAATCCAGCTCTCTTTTCAACTCTTCAAGGTGTTTCTGACCATATTT
This sequence comes from Lipotes vexillifer, assembly GCF_000442215.2. NCBI lineage: Eukaryota > Metazoa > Chordata > Mammalia > Artiodactyla > Lipotidae > Lipotes > Lipotes vexillifer. The sequence goes on along the minus strand of NW_006796565.1, from coordinate 1,845,213 downwards.
CACAGGGAAAAGACTGGTGATGGAGTGGAACCTCTCCTGGGCCAGCCGGGGGAGGGGGGTGTCACCTGCTGATTGGAGCGGCTCATGCCTGGGGGCACTGCCACCCGTCACGATGCCCAGGCAGCTGAACCATGTCCCGGCAGACTGTCTGCAGTCCAACAGGAATAGAAATCATCTGTTTGTGCCATTTGTGTGTGGTTAGTGGCAGCTCTCAGCACAAATCTGAAGCAAGGCTAAAGAGAAACGAGTGTGGCTCCCTCCACCTGGAGTGCAGGCGGTTCCTCAAAGCCTTCAGGTGTTCTATCTTTGTGCATTTGCGTAAAACATTCCTTCTGCGGGAGATGCCTTTCCTTGTAGGAAAGGTTCAGGACTCAGCCCAGACATTACCTGTTTCTTGGACAGCTGACACAACCTTAGCAAGTGCCTTGAAGGGCAGGCCTGTAGCGTCTTTGTCTCTGTGTTTTCAGCGAGGTCCAGAGGCCCTCTGTACTTTATTGAATGAAAGGATGGATGGATGGATGGATGGATGGATGGATGGATGGGTGCCATGTGGAAAAGTGAATGTGATTGCTTTAAGACGGCTTCTTAGAATTAGCTTATGGGCACAGAACTGATGTCCTAAAGAATCAGTGAAAACTAACTGTGAGCTTCTCAAGTGACAAACACAGACTCTTACGAGCAAGTCTTTCACAGATACTCCAGGGTCGATACCAAAGCCCCATGCCCTGAGGAACCCACCCCAGCCCACATGGGCCTTTCCGTAGGAGCTCAGATCTTTCCACAAGAAAAAATCCTCTTGATTCCCCTTTGGATCTGTACAGCGAGCCTCACCATAAAACAGTCCAGCCCAAGGGAACCAAGAACCTGGGTCTTGTCTCATCGTGTGACTCAATGCGAGGGCTTTGGGTTCCAATAGTTGGAAGCTGCAGTGATGGGGTGGGGCCAGTCCAGGATTTCAGGACCATGGGGTTGAAGTTCATTAGCCCTTTGCTTGTTTTTCTATTGTGGGCACCGTGCCCACTGACGGAGAGGATATAATGTCTGAAACTGCCTTCAAGTCCACGTGGATGCAACTCACCGGAACCTGGACAGAGTGAGTGAAAACTCCCGGAAGCGGCCAGCAGCAGTCAACCTGCTCTCCCCAATTCACATGCTGACCCTTCTGTTCCCTCTTTCAATTGACCAGAGAGATGGCCTGGGGACCCCTTGGGTGGCAAAGAATGTGGGCTTTAGAACTAAACAGACTCTGGTCCTGATGCTAGACCTGCCACTTCTTATTGTAGAACCTGGGCCAGTTGCTTGACTTGTAAAATCCCTCTGTAAAATGGGGATAATAATGTGCTGTGAAGTGGAAGGATGAACCAGCATGAAGACAACCAGCGTGCTGCCGGCACCTAGGAGGTGTTCCCCCAGCCCTTTCCTCTGTTATGACTTTATACTGATGAGAAGAAGGGGGAGCTGAGTGTGCTCTCCTGAGAGGACCTCAGCTTCCTGAACAAAGCAGGGGAGGTTCTGAGGGCTGGGCATGTAGGAGATAAGAAGCGGGGGTGTCTTCAGGAACAGAAGGTGCGGCGGGCATCCACAAGAGGCCAGGAACTCGTCTCCTGGGCTGCGGCGAGGGGAGCACCTCTCAGGACTCGGGACTATCTCAGCCAGGACAGCATCACATCCAAAGTGGTTATATTTAGTAGATAAATAAGGAGTAAAAAGATAGTCAATATAATTATTTGATATGAAAATGCAAATTAAAACTGCACTGAGATACCTCTATCCACTATTACAATGGATATTTTTAAATCACTGACAATACCAAGTGCCAGTGAGCATGCAGAGAAAATTGAACTCTTGTACATTTCTGATAGTAACGTGAAAATGTCACAACCATTTTGAGAAACAGTGTGGCAGTGTTTTATAAAGGGGACATTTCACAAGTCTTTCTATGAGGCAGCATAACCCTAATATCAGAACCAGACGAAGCCAGTAGATGAAAAAAAAACTCGGGCTGGTATTTCTCAAAAACACAGGTGCAGAAAAACCTTAAAATCTTAGTGAAAAAGAATGGCTAACTAGGAATGCAGAGCTGGTGTAGCATTAGAAAGTTTAATTAACGTATTTCCCTAGGCTAACATTATAAAGGAGAAAATACAAAGAATGACACTTTCCCCAGGTTAATCTATGGATTTAATGTCACCCTAGTCAAAAGTCCAGCATGTGTTTTGTTTGTTTTAGTTTTTGTTTTTTGAAGATGGTAAGTTTAATATAAAGAATTATTAACTACAGTTAGGCTACTAGGAACTCAAGAATGGAGGAATAGCAGATGTTTTTTGAAACACGGTAAGCAATTTAATTTCTCATTCACTTGTGAAGATACATTTCCCATTAAATAATAAGAAAACAAATTGTCCAAATTGTATGAACTTATATAGGCATTTCTAATGCAAACAAAAAATTATAATGTATGCAAATATCAATTGTCCCCTCGTCTCCCTCCATAAGCCATCCCACTAAAATACCCACTTTCCAGCATGTTTTTTAAAAAACTGAATTGTCAAGCCAATTCTAAAGTTTATATGCCATCAAAGGACACTGGAATAGATAAGCCATGGATTAGGAGCGTAGCTGCACATATAAATATAATAAATGTCTTATATCCAGAATATATTTTTAAACTCCTACGTTCAATAAGAAAAAGACAAACAGCCTACTTCAATGTTAGTTGCATTGTCACATTGTACAGATACTTTGGAAAACTGTTTGGCAGTTTCTTATAAAGTCAAATATAAATGTAGGTATTTACCGAAGAGAACTAAAACATATGTATACTTTAAAAAAATAGTACAAAAATGTCCACAGCAGTTTTATTCAGAATATCCCCAAATTGTATATAAAACAGTTGTTCATTGATAGGAAAATGGCTAAACGAAATGTGACATATTCATGCAATAGATTTCCACTCAACAACAGAAAGGAATGAACTAGCAAAACACAGAACGTGTTTAGCATGGCTAAACCTTAAAAATATTATGCCGAGTGAAAGAAGCTTGATATAAAAGAGCACACACCGTATGTTTCCATTCATATGAGGTTCTAGAACTTGCAAAAATAATCTATGATGGTAGAAAGCAGAACAGTAGTTAGCTAGGAGGTGGATTGACTGGAAAGGGGCCTGAAGAAACTTTCTTGGGTGATAGAAACATTAGGTGTCTTACTAAGTGTGTGGATTACAGACGATGCGTTAATCAAAACTCATCGGTGGTACCGTTCGGATTTGTACTTCTCACTATGTAAAGCAAACCTCAGTAAGAAAAGGAATTCTTATAATAAAAAATTTTTAAAGTGGATCTGCACAGGAGAAAGAGCTGCTTCTGGTACTGGAGCCACAGCGTATGGAACAGAATGACTCAGGTTGACCTGACTGGCTGCTGGACCACCTCACGGGTGGAGGGGTGGGGTAGAGGGAGGACCCAGTCAACCACTCCCATCTGCCTGGGTCAGGCTAGTGTGACACCCTTGGCAGGATCCTCAGGAGCTAAAGCTACAATATCTGGTTGAGAGAATAACTCCTGATGCTGACAAGTGGTGTTTGAGAACATGTGGTCAGCCTTGGGTCTGAGAGAGGCAATTTCTTTCCTGTAACAGCCCCACACTTACCTCTCTGCCATGAGCCAATAGTTTGGTTTTCCATAAAGTGCCCCTTAGTATTCAAACAAAGTAAAGAATTGATTTTTCATGCTTTTTAAATCTAGCTAAGCCTCAAAAAGAGTTGTCATTTAGTAAAAGAGATTTATGTCTTCCTCAGTTTCCCTATGTTCCCAAACCAATTTCCATAAGAAAATATCACCTTGATGTCTCTAGCAAATCTTTCTCTTTCTGTCTCTCTCTTTCTCTCTCTCTCTCACACACACACACGCACACACACACACACATGCGCGCGCGCGCACACGCTGTCTCTGTCCCTGAATGCATATACAGAGCAGGGCCTGATAAGCACACACAGACCCCTTAGGTGTGGCGAGCTGAGTCCCGTGATTGTTCTGACCAGGGCACAGTCAGGAGGAGTGAATCCTGCCCCCCTTCCCCACCATATCCTCACAGACCTCCGAAGCTGCAGTGGTGCATGGGCTTCAGCTGCCACCGCAGCAGAAGGGATTGAATTCCAGCCAGGTGGGGAGGGAAGGCCCCACGATACTTGTCTCTGCCCTCTTTTTCCTGCTTCCTCTCCCCTTATCAAGTCCCTGGTGACATCCATCCTCAAGCAGCCTAGATTCACATGTGAGATTGCCTCATCTACCCAGTTCATTCCACCGATGGGGAAGTCTGAGTAACGAGAGAGGAAAGAACTGCCCATGTGCCTAGAGTCAGTTAGGGGCAGTGCCTAGACCAGAATCCTGAGCTCCTGCCTTCCAATCCAGGGTGTTGTCTGCTGCATGATGCTGCCGGTCCAAGGTGTCTTTCCCATCAGAGAATCGGGCTCGTTCCTATTGGACAGTAATGGAAAGTATACTCAGGTCAGGGGCTCCTCCCATGCTGAGGGTATCATGTGACTCTGCTGCACCAGTCCTGGGGATGGGGACACAATTAGGGTGACTTCAGAATCACCGGTAAAGGGTGTCTCCCTTTCGGACCCCTGGGAACATACACACAAAGGTAAAGACCCTGGAAACAGCCTCCAGGAAGCCCGGTGGAAGCCAAGTCAGGCCACACATAGGATAGCGAGCTGCCTGGCATGTGCTCCGTTGTATATGACCTATATACTATATGTTACAGGAACTGTGAGACGGACAGAGGAAGTAAAATGGTTTCAAAACATTCCACACCCCAAAATGATTGGGCAATAAAATTCAGTGAATACGAGCATGCGTGCTGGAGTCCGACAGACCTGGATGTTGCCCCTCACTAGAACTGAGCCTCAGTTTCTGAGTGTGCTAAATGGGAGGAAATGGCCCAGAATCTGCTCAATAAATGGCAGCTGGAGCTGGCTCAGTTTTGAAGACCTGGTTTCAGAACTCAGTAGACACTTGGAGGCCAGCTCTGGGCCTCCACAGCCAGTGTTTCTTAAAAGTGACCAGAGGACAGTAGAGAGATTGGGGAGAGAGGAGCTGTCCACCGTCTCAGTGCTGATATTCCTGGAACTCAATCCCAGCCAGGAGCCTCGTGGCTTCCAACTGCTCAGGATCCCTGGTTCCAAGCAGCAGTGTGGGAGAGTAGGGACAGGAGTGGGACAAGGAACTGAGAGAAACAGCTCTTCCTGAAGGTTCTATTCCTGGGGATACACGCCAAGCTCCTGTGCTCCACTGCAGCTCAGAGAGAGGAAATGAACAGAGGCTAGTCATCCTCAGAAGTCAGTCCAAACTCCGAGAAGCCATTGTTCATGGACTGCTTCAATGCCTCACAGTCTAACACTCAGGAAGATCAATCACACACTTTTGTCTTTTTGGAGCTGGTACAGGTTGCAAATAAAAAAGCTTCTGCTCCACGGGCAGGGTTAGTGCATTTTCAAGGCAGAGTGCAAACCTCACTGGCTGGCTGTGTGGACGTGGTAAGCCCAGTGGAAAAGCTCCATATCTGGGCCAGGCAGACTCTAGCCGGACCGCAAGTCCTTCTGTTTTCCCAGCTGGTGGGGGCAATTGTGGTGTAGGTGGTGGAGCCCTGGCCTGGGGACGTCGGTATTCCAATCCCAGCTCTGCCACAGGCGATGAGATCTTGGGCAAACAAGCAGCTTAGCTGCAAGCCTCTGGCACCGCATCCGTAAGTGGGATGGCAGTCCCTCTCTCCTATGAACCGTAAGGCCTGGCTCTCAGGGAGCTCTCAGACAAGGTTACACATATCACACACTGACTTCCTACACCACCCAGGTGGCATGCAGCCCAAGGATCCAGTTCAGAAAGGGAGGTAGAGGAGGGAAGGGTGGGAGTGATGGTTGATTGGGCATCACCGGGAGAGAAGGAAGCGGGGGAGGGGCGCCCAATCTGGGAACAGGAACAGAGTCATGGTGATTCCACACATAGGCGCTGCGTCAGACGGGAACCCCCCAGCAGTTCTGACACCCTGGGCAGCCGCTTGACCTTTCCAAACTCAGTTTCTTTATCTGTATGACGGGGGTAACTACAGTCTCTCTCGAACAGGACTGCTGTGAAAATTAAATGAGATTAGGTAAGGAGAGTGTCTGGGTCACCCCCAGCCTTCGACAAGTGACATCCTGAGTCCCATCAGACGGAGGTGGCTTAGCTCCGCCCAGGAGATCACCAGCAGAGGCTGCTGGGTAGTAGCCGTCTTCTTCCCTTCCCTTGGCCCACCTCCTGCTACACCTGGCCTATGGGGCCTGGGACAGCCATGGAGACTCAGGAGTGACAAAGGCCCTGTTCAGAGATCCAGTTCCTCTCCTCACCGATAGCAAGCAAGTGAGCCAGAGGCCTGATCCTGTTGGAAAGATTCTGTTCAGTCGATTCTGCTTGCCCAGCTTGAGGGCTGGACCAGGAGGTGTGCACAAACAGCCTGCCTGGAAAGGAATCACCAGCCCGGGAGTGGGCAGCAGCTGGCAGCAGAGACAGCACTGGACAGTGAGTCAGGGCCCTGTGCAATGGGAGCATCTCTGCGTCACTCCCAGACCTCCCAGTGTTCCATAGGGTCACGTGAAACAGCAGGTGTGTAAGCGCTTTGAAAATAGAGACCTGCTGGCAGGCTCAGGAGGAGAGGCTGGCAGGGATGTATCCCTGAAACAGATAGAGGTTCCAGGTTCTGGAAGTCATCATCTGAAAGGGACTGACCTTTCTGTCCTTCAGTCTGGCATTGGGCTGGCATCCAGGATTTGCCACCACCTTTCTTTCCAGCCTTTCTGCAGGCCCACCTTTGCTCCAGAGCCACAAATACACACTAGGCTCCGGCCTCTGGATGTTTGCTCAGGCACCTCCCTCCCCTGGAACACCGGTTCCCAGGCTGCCCCTCTACTTACAGGAATCCTGAATCCTCCATTCTCCAAAGGGATGTGTTCTCTGTGTCTACATCCCCAAAGGGATGTGTTCTCTGTATCCACTTCAGTTGGACCTCTCTTGGGGCATTGGTGACGTTTTGGTTTCTGTTCAGTTTATATAAATCTTTCATCCCTTTCTAAAGATAGCTGTGGAAAGGACCACTTCCGTCTCCAACATCTCACTGGTAGGTTATGAGTCATGCATGTGTGTGTGTGTTCAAGCACATGTGTGTGATAAACACAATGCAAAGAACATGAGTTTTCATGTCCAGTAGATGTGGATTCCAATTCACATGATGACTCCACCTTCTTAATCAGCTCATGCTACCCTATTTATTGATGCCAACTTGGAGTGACCTGGAGCAAATTAAGGAACTTTCTGGGTCTCAGCTCCTTTACTCATCAAGATGGAACCATGATGTCTACGTTGAAGGGTTGAGGCAAGAATTCCCAATGACGTGTTTATGTGCCTGCCTCTACCTGGAACTATATTAAACCATCTAAAGGGATGAGACTCAGTCCTGTTTTTGAGCCCCTCCTCAGGGCCCAGTTACAGCACTTCATGACTCATGTTAACACCGTTGTGAATATCCCATCACTTCTCTCCAGCTCCCATCAACATGACATGCAGGTCCGGCCGCAGTGTGGCCCCCTGCTGGGCGCACTCCAGGCCCTGGATACTCAGCTGCCCGGTCTTGTGGGCCTCAGTTTACAAGGAGCAATGGGGACCCTGTGTCAAGGCCTGGACAGGGACAGGCGTCTTGCTTCTTTGGTGAGTGCGACCTCATTGCTTGTCTGGAGATGTGTCAGAACCTGTGCTCAGTGAGGCCCAGCCTGGGGGCTGAGGACCTGGTCCTAAGGAGGTCAGCCCTCCCAGACCCCCACTGGGAGCAGGAAATATTGCTCACAACCAGAAGAGAGTGAGTTTCTATTCTTTAGAAAACTGAATTAAAATATTCTGACTGTCTTTCGGCCATGTTAACCTTTCAGTGCTGCCTTTAAGGAATCAGAAAGCAAATGATCTTCAAAATGATGTGAGTGTGTGTGTGTATGCGTGTGTGTGTGTGTGTGTGTGTGTGTGTGTGTGTGTTCACTGATTTATTACTGCTAAACCCGGTTACCTGGTCACCAACATCATTCTGATGCTGCAAAGTTGAGATACCTTCAAGTTCCAGACCAAAGATACCTGCTTGAGAAAGTGACTGAGGACCTCTGGAGTATGCAGAAGGGGCCAGTCGATGGTGCTAGAGGTGCTGGCTTCATCCCTAACCGATTCTGTCACTTAACCTCTTTGAACCTCAGTGCCCTCATATCGAAAATGTGGATGAGAAGCTTTTTTTCTTGTCATTGTGACAGGGATGAAATTTGGACGTGTTTTATAACCTCTTATGTGCTGTAAGAGATTAGTTGACACTTCACACTGCGCTTCCTACACACACTGATGACCCTCCAGCAAGAGTCTCCAGGCCAGGGCAGCAGGCCACGGTTGGAGGATATACCCACGTGATGAGTTGGCCTCCAGCCGCTCCACCTGACCGCTTCTCATAGAGTTGGCTCTTGAGGGCATGATCATGGACCACCCTCATCAGAATTACCTAAAGAACTCACTAAGAATGCAGAGTCCCAGACCCTGGAAGTATGGCCCAAGAATCTCTTTAGCCAGGACCCCAATTTATCAGGTGATCCTGATAAACACTAAAGTATGAGAATCGTGGATCCAATGATGCTCATAGAAATGTGTTAACTCGGTCATTTATTCCACAAACAGTTACCTGGTCACCAGTCTCTCGCCAGGGGCTATTTGTGGGGACAAAGTCTTTGGGAGCAGGGGAGACGTGCAGGTGAATAGCTCACTCTGATGCAATGCCAAGTATGTAATGAAGATATATCTAACCCTGAAGTCTGTAGGCCACATGACAGGCCAAGAGATGAGGAGACTGCTGGCTTTCCGTTCCGTTTCCTCCTCTGCAGGGCGACGCTAGACACACAGTATCTTAGCTACTTCTCCCCAGAACTCTGAGAGGTACAGAAGGACACTGAGACTCCTCGAGGTTCAGTAACTTGCAGGATGCTGTGAAGTCAGTGGTGTGTCGGTAAGTGTTCGGTCTCAGGGTGGGAAGGGGGGCCCTGATCCACACACCTTCCCCGGGGGGTCCTGATAGAAGGACAGAAGGGCCATAGTCCCTGCGCCATCTCCTGAGGGGGCTGGGCCCCGCCTGCCCAGAGCTCCTGGGGTCCTCAGCAAGCCACTGTCCTCCCCGTTTTCCAAGGAGCCCCACACGGTACATCATTTAGGCCTCTCACAAACCGGGACTTGCTGCCTCACCAGACCCGGAGCAGGTGGCGTGTGGGCTGACAGACGGCCACAGTGGAATCCAGGCCGGGAGTGCTGAGTATCAGCCACACCAGGGCTCTGCTGAGACTGGCCGTGCACAAGCAGGCCTGTCCACCTGTGAGCGCTCAGGGTCAGATAAAGGCCTCTCCTGGCTGAGGGAACACCTAGGGGGTGTCACGGTGTATCTCAGCGTCTACCCCCCCCCCCC
>NW_006796565.1:1828505-1835516 GCF_000442215.2 Lipotes vexillifer | reverse complement strand
ACCTCAGCGCCCCCCCCCCCCCCCCGCCTGCTGGCTTGAGGATGCTGCTGAGGCCCCAGCTGAAGGGCACCGTAAACCAAGCGCCCCCAGGAGTGTAGCAGCTGCCCTGGGGACAGGTGGGGGAGGCCTTGGAGATAGCTGGGGCCAGGGTCTTGATCATGGAGGTTGGAGAGATGTGCGTTCCTTCCCCTCTCAGCAAATGCAGCTTACCTGAGCTCCCCCAGCTCAGCCCAGAGAGGGAGAGGCATCAGCTCTGGGAGGCCCAGCTAGGACAGGTGGGGTAGGACCTCCAAGGTCTGGCCAGGCTGGCCCTTGGGCTGGGACGGGTGGCCCTGAGGCATGAAGGTGCCCAGACATCCCTCCCTTTTCTCAGGCAGACTTTCTTGACTCACACGTAAGGAAGGATTCAGGGGTGGGGGTGGGGGACAGGAAGCTACAAAGAGCCAATCACCCTGCACCGGAGGCTTCAGGGCTGGTTCTTTCCGAGTGTGTGCGCGCGCAGTGGCGCGCATCAGCGGGAATTCTGTGGCAGAAGCAGCCAGATTCTGGAGAGAGAGACGAGGAGGAGACAGAGCGGGAGAGACAGACGGAGAGAACAGCAGTGGGAGAGAGAGAAGCGCCAACACACACACACACACACACACAGAGGGAGGGAGGGAGGGAGGGGGAGGGGGCAAGTGTAGGGGAGAGCGGAAAGGGAGAGCGAGCAGAGAGGGGAGGAGGAGAAAGCAAGGCTGTCGGAGAGGGCGCGGAGCGGGGCCGGAGCGCGGAGGGAAGGGACGAGGGCAGGGGGAGCAGAGGCGGAGCCGGGCAGCAGGCGCCCGCCCGCAATCCGGGATCCCAGGGCGCTCTAAGCTCTCGGTTCGGCGACGCACCGGCGCTTGCCTGGGAGGTGGCGCGGGCGCCAGGGCTCAGCCGAGCGCGCAGCTGCCGGCCCGGGAGGTGGCGCGGGGCTCCGGGGTGGCCGCGCGCCCCCCGGGGGTCCATGGCGGCGGCGGCGCCGAGGGGCTGAGCGGGCGGCGCCATGGCGGCGCCGGGGTGCGGGCCCTGAGGGCCGGCGGCGGGCGCGCACCATGAACTCGTGGGACGCGGGCCTGGCGGGTCTGCTGGTGGGCACGATGGGCGTCTCGCTGCTGTCCAACGCGCTGGTACTGCTCTGCCTCCTGCACAGCGCCGACATCCGCCGCCAGGCGCCGGCGCTCTTCACCCTGAACCTCACGTGCGGCAACCTGCTGTGCACCGTGGTCAACATGCCGCTCACGCTGGCCGGCGTCGTGGCGCAGCGGCAGCCGGCCGGTGACCGCCTGTGCCGCCTGGCCGCCTTCCTCGACACCTTCCTGGCTGCCAACTCTATGCTCAGCATGGCCGCGCTCAGCATCGACCGCTGGGTGGCCGTGGTCTTCCCGCTGAGCTACCGCGCCAAGATGCGCCTCCGCGACGCCGCGCTCATGGTGGCCTACACGTGGCTGCACGCGCTCGCCTTCCCCGCCGCCGCGGTCGTCCTGTCCTGGCTCGGCTTCCACCAGCTGTACGCGTCCTGCACGCTGTGCAGCCGGAGGCCGGACGAGCGGCTGCGCTTCGCCGTGTTCACGGGTGCCTTCCACGCGCTCAGCTTCCTGCTCTCCTTCGTTGTGCTCTGCTGCACGTACCTCAAGGTGCTCAGGGTGGCCCGCTTCCACTGCAGACGCATCGACGTGATCACCATGCAGACGCTTGTGCTGCTCGTGGACATCCACCCCAGGTGAGGGCTCTGGGAAGGGCTGCGCGCACTCGCTGGGGGAGGGGTGTCTTTGTGGGAGGAAGGGCGTCCTCGTCTCCCCCAGGCTCTGCCGCGTGGCTTTGGGCAAGACCCTTTAACACCGAGCCTCCTTTTCCTTTTTGGAAAACTGAGGTCGGGGAGAAGGGCCACCGTTGCCCGTCTCAAGACAGGTGCTTAGAGCATCAGCAAAGCAGGACCACCAAAAATCGTGGGTGAAACAAATAGGTACATTTTTGAAGCATTAGGGTAGAGACCACAGAGGAGCCGAACTTTGCTGGGCTTTATACTTATTTTATGCTTGTCTTCACTTTAAGTAGCATATGGAAAGGCAGTAATCTCTGTTCACTGCTCTGCATGGTTCTAGTCAGGCCCTGAGAGCGTGGCCTGGATGCTGAGGGCGCTCCTGAAGAGCTCTTCAGACAGGAACGTGCTGCTCTGCGGGTCTTTCCTTTCTCTGGTGTCTGGCACTGCCTCTGTCTCCTCCTGTGTGTGTGAGAGTCCTCGGGCTGCACCTTCCTCTGTGGGTCCTTAAAGGAGTGTCTGAAGGGCTCTGAGGGGACGGGGGTGCTCTTCCTACCCTTCCCAGACAGCACTGTCCCGTGTCTCCTGGACTTGAAGCCTGGGAACCCCTGCAGAGGGAAAGCGTCATCCTGAGGCTCCGGTGACAAAACCTGCCCACCTTCCACATTCACCTGGCCTCTGTTTCTCAGGAAGGCAGCTCGGGGCGGGCAGTTCAGGTTCATGTACCGCGCCCCCCCCCCACCCCTGCCCCTGTCCCTGCCCCTGGGAAGTCCTGCCATCCTTCGGAGCCTCTGGGGAGAGAAGGGGGAAACTCTTAGCTGAGGTGTCCTGAGCTCACCTTGGCTTTCCCCCAGAGAAGAGGGGAATGGCTGCTGGCGCACCTGCAGTAGACTCTGCTGTTTTATATCCTGGTGCCCCAGACGCTAGAAGGGAGGTTTTGGTGTCAAGATGGTGTGAAAAGCGAGGCAGGCAGAATGTACCAGTGTGGAGGAGGCCAGCGGCAGGGAGGGAGCTCGGCCCCTGTCGTGCCGATGCCTCCCCGGCCAGGGAGAAGCTTGTGGCTGAGAGGGACAGACACTGGACAGACCAGTGTGACCAAGAGCTCCTTCAGTTCTGGGGTTTTTCTGCCCACGAGCAATACAAAGAGAAGACCTTGAACTTCACTGCGTCTGAACACAGGACATGTACGCGTGTGTCCATTGTTCCCCTCAGGATGGCCCTTCCAGATTACATGCTGGACCAAAGCTTCTAGCCACAGAATCTTCCTCCCAGAATCATGTACAATATGTACATGTAAATGACACCAGGGCATATGAACCATGTATGAAATTGTGTGAGCCTCACACACACAGTCCTATGTGTTCATATATCAACTGCATGGGTAACAGATCATTCCATGTCACAGGTGTGGCCCTCCTGCACACTGACACAAAGGCATGCACGGACTCACTGCATGTGGCCATGCATGGTTCAATGTCATTTAAGGATCACAGAGCTATTCCCCTTCCTATCACCTTGGGGTGGGAGGACCTCACTTTAGAAGGTGCATCATTCCTAGGACGTGCACGGGGACTGCTCTAGAAGCTGTAGGCAATGTTGTTTAACTCTCGGAACTTGGACAATTTCTACAGTAAGCCCACTTGCCATGAGTCTAACAGCGGAGGAGGGAATGAGATGGGAAAGGAATCAATTCTTATCTAGACCAGTATAAACCCCGTCCCCGCTCTCCCTCCAACTTCCAGAACAGGAGGGCGGTGGCTCCTTTTCAGCCCATTTAGGATGTAGGGTCGGCTCCAATCCTGCCGGTCTCTCATGGACTCCAGGCCAGACACTACAGAGAGAGCTCCCAGGGGTATCAGGAAAAGAGGCGGTTGCTCGGCTGCCCTCCGGTCCTCTCTTCTGTCCTCCACTTCCCTCCGGGGAAGTTTGACTGTTCTGAGCCCAGGAGGCTCTGAGGAGACCCTCTTCCCAGAGCCACGGACAGGGTCCTGCAGGGCCAAGGAGCAATGCGGGCCTACGCTGGGGAAAGGAAGGGCTTCTGGTGGGAGGATTGCCCTCGGCCAGTTCAGACAGGCCCCGCTGGCTGAGGGCTGGCCTGAGCTTATGGAATAGTGGGCAGATGGGACAGCACTGCCCCGTCAGTGACCACAACCTGCCCTTCTCTGTGGGGTCGGTTCCCAGAGTGAGAGCATGGGTGGTGGGCCACACGGGAGGGCACCAGCTCCCTGACGGCGGATTCACAGGCTTCTTTCTTGGCGTCTCCAAACTCTTCCTTCCCACAGATGAGAAACTGCAGAGCTAAATTCGGGGGGGCTGCCCCTAGGTCCCCCGAGCCTTAGGCACTAAAGCTTCAGGAAATTTCCTGGCCAGTTGGTGCTGGGAGCTGGGGGGCGGGGAGGGTGGGGGTCCAGTCCCAGATCAGCAGAAGCCAGGCTTCCTTATCCGGGCAGCCAGGGTGGCAGGTGGAGGTGACTTTGCTCACTGGAAGATTCACTTAACAGCCACCACACTGATGGCCTCCTGGGACTTAATTTTGAGTTCCCTGAGGCCCAGGCTGGCATTTGTCGGGAAGCTCCCTAGTTTAACCCTCCTGCAGAGGGTTGAACGCAGTGAGTGACAGGCTGGACTCCTCTGCTTTACCCCACCCCCACCCCAAAAGGTCAGAGACCCTCTGCTCTAAATTAAATCAGGGACCTGAGAGACGTCGCCCACTCCTGCCTTTCTGGGGTGGTTTCTCGAGTTACTATAATCATAAAGGAATTGGGAACCCACCTGGTCTCCAACCGCTCAGTGTGCTTGGTTCAGTTCTCCCAAACCACAACTCCAGACCAATTATAACCGTATCCTCTCCCTGGTGCCACCAGAGACATAGAAGGGGAGCCCGGACATTGGTGCTGCAGCCCGTCTCTCCCTGTCCAGCTGAGGGCGCCACTCGCCAGCACAAGTTAATGACTTCAGACCGGACTGTTGGTGAAGCTTACTCATTCTTGTGATCAAGGGCTACAGGGGGCTGGCTGAGTGCTGAGCCGGAGGGTGTCAGAATTGTGCCATAGTAGGTGGAAGGGCTTTCACTGTGCCCTTGACTTTGCAGATGAGGAAGCTGGGAGCCCCGAGGAAGGGGGACACTTGCCGTATTTGATAGATCTGGACTCTGTGGCTTCACCCAAGACTCACACCTAGGTCTGCTCCTAAGGTTTACCGATGGGGCGATCGTGCCAATGCAGTTTCACAAACCATCCACATGAATCGTTAGGATTTCTAATTCCAGCTTACAAACTGTTAAATGAAATATGTTCTATCCTCCTACCTTATAACACTTGGCAAGGCTGGGTTCAAATTTAGAGTTCTTGGGCTCCTTGGAGTGCAGCCTTGTACGTGGCAGGGGGAGCTGAGCTGGCCCCATGCCACAGCCCACCTCACGCCCCCCCGCCCCGACACCCCAGTACGGAAAGGGGCGTCCTCACGCCAAGTGGACACTGCAGGCTATGCCTCCACATGTTACTCAGAGATGTCTCCCCTCCGGTCTCAAGCCAAGCACGCAGGTGGCACAGCCCTTCCTCAGGAGGGTGGGCCCAGGGAAGATGCCTGTGCACTTTCTGGAAGCAGGATCAAGGCATTTGAGCAAAGAATTCCGTGTCCCATGTACCTAGAGCTTGGTCTAGAGGGAGGATGTGGGTTCTGGGCGGGCACATCCCCTTGGCCCTATGAAGTCTTCATTTCGTGGGGAGGTGTGGGTCCCTCAGTATCCAGGGCCCAGGACATGGCCCCCTCTGGCCAGGTCGAGGGCAAGACTGCTCACGTCAGTCCTAACCCCAAACTCAAGGCTCTTCACCACCAATCGGTCAGCTCGTTCCTTTTGCCTTTTGTTTCATTCTCCAAAACACCAGAAAGCAAATCTGATGTCTCTCTGAGTACTCGAGAGCACGGCTCTCGACTGGCTACCGTCCTCTGGAGATCATTCAGGACCCACCCAGACCCACCGTCTTGTAGCCACAATCGCCTCATTTACTGACTTTTCAGATATTCCCAGTATCATCCCTCTGCTCTATTACGGAAGCCTCCTGGGGAACATGTCTTTGACCCTACATGTCACAGTGCTGGAAGGCTCATCTCCTTTTGGCTCAAGGAAACTCCGTGTCTCGTCTCGGCCCTGGGGTCACCCCACACTGGTACAGTGCTTGCACTCTGAGCAAATGAACCCGGGCAGGAGAGTTTTGGGCCTCTCACCCTCTGCACTGCAGATTCTGCTGGGGAGTCCAAGGACTCCAGCTGCCACCATCAGGCCCGGGAATATCTGGGCGTTAGCATAGCTAGACACAGCGTGCCCATGGCTCAGTGACCCAATGGGGCGACACCCCAGATTTTGGTGTCAGGAGACCTGGAAGGAGTCCTGGTCTGTCTTGAACTTACTTTGCAGCCCTGGGCACAGGATAAACCTTTCTGGCTCTCCGTGTCCTCTTCTGCAAGTGCGTACAGTGACTGCTTACAGGGCTGCAAGAGCTCAAGGAGCTCAGTTTTGCAAAGCTACGGCGGGAAATAAATGACAGCAAGTGCAAAATGATTTTATTATGTTGTTGTTTTCAGAGCTGGTGAGCTGCTCTCATACTGGGCTTAAACAATACTAATGATAAGCCAGAGAGTTGCACTGCTCCCCTCGGAGCCTGGGAGACTGCCCTGCTGTCCTCTTGCTGCCGCCTCCCTGGTCTCACCTGGAAACGGGGGGTGGGGGGCACTGGGCACAGAAGTTGGATCCATTCCCTTCCTTTGCAGGAGTTCAGGGATGCGGCCACATGGTTCCAGACTGGGTGTCAGGAACTGGTGCTAGCCCTGCCTGCAGCCCACTCTCCAGGTGGGCAAGTCCCTGTCTTCTTTGAGCCTCAGTTTCCCCATCTGTGAGCTGGGTTGGGTGGGTGAGAACATCTTTCATACTACACAGGACTGTAGAGCCTAGCCAGCCCTCTACCCAGAGCAGACACATGACCAGGCCCATGTGGATGTTAGCCAGGCACAGCACCCATCCCACACACCCGCTGTGCTCCCACAGCATGCCAGGTGTCATCGAAATTAGGGAATAGCATCCGTCGCGCCCTGGAGACCCAGAGAGGGTCACAGAACCAGCACGAGAGCCCAGACTCAAGCTCAGACCTTGTCTGGCACAGTTCCTGGTCACAGCGCTCTCTCTCTCCCTCCCTCTCTCTCTCTCTCCCTCCCTCTCTCTCTCTCCCTCTCCC
>NW_006796565.1:1823463-1827903 GCF_000442215.2 Lipotes vexillifer | reverse complement strand
CTCTCTCTCTCTCTCTCTCTCTCTCTCTCTCTCTCTCTCACTCTCTCTCTCTCTCTCTCTCTCTCTGTCTCTCCCAGCTACCCTTGTAAATGCAGCAAGAGAATTTTTGCCGTGGGAGGGATCCCAGTGGTTTGGGGGTTCAAGGTAGCGCTGGAACATAGTCGTTGTTTTATAAATAGATGCCGAATGAATAATAATTAGCATCTGCACTTAAGTGCTTACTCTGAGTCAGGCACTGTCCTAGGTACTTTCTGGGTGTTGACTCAGTTAATCTCAACAGAACCCTACCAGTTAGGTACTCGTATCATCCTCATTTTAGAGATGGGGAAGCTGATGCACAGAGAGGTTGGGTAACTTGCCTAAGGCCATACAACAAGTAAGTAGGGAGGTCTGGATTTGAACCCAGAGATCTGGCTCTGGCACTGCTCGCATGCTTACCCACTTCACTGTCAACCAGACAGGACTCATGGAAGTGTGCATGGCCTGACAGCCACTGACGAGTCTTGCTTTGTCTGAAAAACTCAAGATTTTTAAGTCTCACTTTAAAAGATCTATTCTAGAGCAGATTTCTACTATCATCTCTTTTGAGAAACTCACTTAAAAATGATTGAGTCTCAATTTTCCTAAGATGTTTTTAAGGGTTGTTCATTGATTCAAAGACATACACTCATTAGGTGTTTTCTGGGTGTAAGATGTTGAGCTTTGTACTGCGGGAACCCAAAGAAGGAACGTGCGTACAGAGTGCTTGCTATTTAATCCTTCTCTCCTGTACAAAGCTTTGCAGGAACAAATAAGATTAATTTCCTATAGGACTCTACAGCGTAGAAGGGTGACATTGATTATTCTAGCCTCTAAAGCGTCCGTTTTATTCCTGTAGCGTCACTGAAATGTTTCTGTTTATCCTTCTGAAGACGTTCAAAGCTTTAACCAACATCTGTCTTTAAATATTCCTCAGGGCTTTGGGGCAGGATTGTCTGGTGTGGCAGGGTGGAGGGCTGCTTCTCCTGGGGAGACAGCTGAGTCCTCAGACCCTCCGCAGGAACCCAAGTCCCTTCTTGAGGGCAGGGGCCGGGGAGGGCAGAGGAAGCCCCTCATTCCTTAAGAGATTAGTAGCTGGTGAGTCACTTCAGTCCCTGATAAATGGTAGCTCTAGTTATAGTCATAACTATGAAATCTTCCACAGATAAGTGAGGAGCCGAATTCAGAGAGGTTGAGTGACTTCCTTGAGACCACACAGCTATGAGGGCACAGCTGGGACTAGGACACATAGCCAGCACTTGTTCAGTCCTCAGGGTTATTCTAAATGTCTGGGAAATGGATAACATGGTCTGGGCCACAGACTGGAGGAGGGCCCGGCCCCAGTGCACCACCAGTTTCTCTCGTGTCCCCTTGATTCATTTACGATGACTTTGGTGCTCATTTTCAAGGAGATGCCCAGAATGCTGTACTCCTCTCGCGGGGTGAGTGTACCATGATGCCTCAGGACACCCAGCTCATGCCCCAAATCTCCAGCAATTCCTACATGGATTGCACTGAGAGTTTTGGGGAAAGTATTTTAATATTAAACAAGCAGTCCTGTGTCATGGAGAATGTGCCAAACACGCTGCTAGGTTGACCATTGTCCTGATTTTCCTGGGACTGCAAGGGCTCCCAGGATGTGGGACTTCGAGTTTGAAAACCAAAACAGTCTCAGGCAAACCAAGATGAATTGGTCACCTCACTGAACACAGACCTCCAGGGTGGGGACCTCTGCCTTCTCTCCATGCCACCTGTGTTGTGCGTATGTCACAAGAGCCACAGGACTTTGGGGGAGGACACTGCAGACACCCAGTGTAAATGGAAAGGGAGGAGGCTTCAGACTGACTCTTGCTGTGTGGCTCTAGGCAAAGTCGCCCCTCTGTCCCCGCCCCCTCGGCTTGTATGTTTCAGATTTTCTGAATGAGGTGATGCCCCAGTGCCTCCCCAGGGATGTGTAATGACCCCAGTGAATTGACAGATGACACTCAAGGCTCCAGAGTCAGATGGTCTGGATTCAGCTACTGCCATCACTTAGGGAGACCAGCCATCCTGGGTTGCCCGAGATGGAGGGGGGATCCTCAGACGCAGGCCCTTCTGTTTTTAAAACCAGGACGGTCCTGTGTAAACCATCCAGGCTGCAGGACTTTTAGTGCCAAAACTGGGACAGTGCTGGTTATCCGGGACAAGTTGGTCACCTACTGCCACCCCTCACCAGATCACTGTGTGATCCTGAGCAACTTACTCAACCCCTCTGTGCCTCAATCTCCCTCCTTATCTGAAAACATGAAGATTGCAATTGTATCAGCCCTTTGCTTATAGAGATGTGAGTGTCAAGCAACAAATGCATATGAACCCCCATCACAGTATCTAAGATGGCACATATTTAAGACTCAAGAAATGTGAGTTATTAATATCAGCTATTAGAAATTAATTCATAATGTTAGTCATGAGCAAGACAATTTCAGCCAGTATGAAATCTGTCTATACTGGGCCAGACTCCAGTTCCCAACTCTCTAAATTCCTGGAAAGACACAAGCCAAGGGAAAAAAAAACATCCTGCAAGAATTTCAGGCGGCTTCAGTCCAAACTAACATAGCATTGTCCCTCTGTGATCAGAAATCAGATAAAGAAGAGTCTCGATTAAGTATTAAAATGACAGTTCTTGTGGAAGGAAGGGGAGGCTGCCCTGGCATTCATGCTGCTCACGGACCTGGCTCAGGAATATTCTCTCCACTCCTTGCTTCTTTTGAACAGACTGACCTAATTGCGGTGCCAGGTCACTGCAGCCCAAGCCTATCTCTGCCAAGTTATCGTCACTCCTGGGCAACTCTGTCCACAGTCCTCCTCCCCGTCCAGTTTTGGAATCATATGATTTATTTCAAAAGTAAACAGTAGAAACACATGCCCACGTTGGGCCCCATGGTCTGGAGCATGTGAATCCTTACGGCTGGGCTCGCCTTTACGTGCGTGCGCCTTGGCTCTGGAAATGGACAGACTGGCTGTTGCTTGTGCATTTCCCCATGGCTGCAGGAAAAGGGTTGCAAGAACCACTGCTCCCAGGTGGCGTGAGATGTCAGTTCTCGAAAGGCCGGGAGCAGAGTGGAGTCAGGAACAGGGTGTGGTTAGAGGCGTAGGTGGCCATCCGCGGAGCTGTGGCCCCGATTCTCCAGGAACCTGGCCGTCCCGTAGCTTCACCGAGCTTCGTCTCTGAACAAATCAAGTGACTTCTCCTTCGATCACCTCATAGTGCGTTACCTGTAGCTCCGGGCAGGGCTGAGGCTTTGGGATGGAAGAAACAGGGGCTGAAGGTGTGGAGGAAAGGAAGCCCTGGGCCACACTGCACACAGAGTCCAGGCCATCCCAGCTGGAGAGGACCAGCTCTCAGGACACAGGTTCAAATCCCGCCTCCACTTACCAGCTGAGCAAATCATTTGGCCTCACTGTACTCATGGTCTTCATTGTAAAACAGGGCAGGTAAAATCCACCTGGCAGGTTCAATTGTGGTAAAGATAAGAATTAGAGATATTACTTACGGAGTGTGGACTCGGGCTGGCCCATAGCACATGATAAGTGAAGGCTATGAGTACTAATAATGAGTTTATATTTGCACTTGCTTGGGTACTGTGCTAATTGCTTGATGTGCTTCATGCATTTAAT
Organism: Lipotes vexillifer; assembly: GCF_000442215.2. Classification (NCBI taxonomy): domain Eukaryota; kingdom Metazoa; phylum Chordata; class Mammalia; order Artiodactyla; family Lipotidae; genus Lipotes; species Lipotes vexillifer. The sequence continues at coordinate 1,824,228 of NW_006796565.1, read as the reverse complement.
TCTCAAAGCAGCCCTTTGCGTCATCTTATTATATTACTATACACATTTTACAGATGATGACCCTTAGTGATGTCGCACAAGGTGCCCAAGGTCACGTGCCTACAGCTCAGACTTGAGCTCAGGTCTTTCTGGCTCCATGGTCAAGTTCCTACACTCGCGGCCACTGCCTGCGTGTACAAATAGTAACTCGCTGTGACCTGGCAGGCCCCCCCCATGACTCACCTGACCATGACCCCACTTTTTCCTCTCTCACACGCAGTGTGCGGGAACGCTGTCTAGAGGAGCAGAAGAGGCGGCGGCAACGCGCCACCAAGAAGATCAGCAGCTTCATAGGCACCTTCCTCGTGTGCTTCGCACCCTACGTGATCACCAGGTGAGCTTGGCGAGCAGGACACGGGCTTGTGGCAAGTCGGGCGGGCATGGGGCTCTGGAGAGCGAAGCAGGGCCTGCGTGGCCTTTAGCCGTGGCCAGCCTTGCTTGGCCACATGTCTTCCAGAGGCTGGATCAGAGGATAAGAGTGAACTTGACAGGTTTAATGAGAGGGGCACACACTTTTTCTCTTCAGCCTCAAATTCTTTTGGATTAGACTGGACCGAAAGGCAGTGAGACTCTCTCCCACTTGATCTCCAAATCACATCATTCTAACCCTCAGCCCCCAACCCCAGGAGACCCGAAAGGAGAGGACAGGAGAGAAAAGACAGGGGATAGCACCCTGCAGGGACTGGGTTCTTACTGCCCACTGAGTGCAGGAAAGCCCAGCTCGGC
>NW_006796565.1:1823180-1823442 GCF_000442215.2 Lipotes vexillifer | reverse complement strand
CGGCATTCTCAGCCCAGACACCCTGCAGAGCCAGTGCCACGTGCCACCTGCACAGGGACCAGGGAGCATGCCGCATGCCCAGCCAGGTAGGCTCACCTGTCCCACGGCTCCAGGGATCTGCCCCTGTTAGTTCAGGCAGTGTGAGCTTGTCACATTCTCTCCCAATCCCAACCCCCCATGCCAGCCAAGGTTGCAGTGCTCTGGCCTCAGGGCTGTACGTTCCAGAAGCCAACCTGCTCCAGCTACAGAATTTTCCTCACAC
>NW_006796565.1:1789877-1823170 GCF_000442215.2 Lipotes vexillifer | reverse complement strand
AAAAAAAAAAAAAAAAAAAAAAAAAAAAAAGTATCACCCACTCAGTTTTGCTCACTGAGGGGAAAATACCCATACAAATTTGTATCCAAAATGGTTTAGCTGTTTGGGAAGGTGACAATAAAAAGGACTTTGATGTTCTATTAGGAGGTGGAGGTGGAGCCTGGGAAATAGGATCTGTGCAGGGTTTTGTGTGCATGCGCGTGCCACCGTATGAAAGAGAGAGCGCACGGCCCATCCCCCTGCATCCCCCGGCATCCTCAGTTGGCAGGGACATGGAAGGGACGCCCTGCCTCAGCGTCCCCCAGAGTCATGCTCTGGAGAGGAGGGGCTCAATGTGCCCAGGTCGCCCTGTCTTTTCCTGTCCCTACTCATACTGAGCTGAAGCCTGGTCCCCCATAGCTCCACCTATGCCCCCCATCCTGCTTTCTGCAGCCCAGGAGAATGTCTGTCCTCTACTAACAGAGGCCCTGCCAATTTGCAGACAGTGAGCTGGGGTTCTCCAGAGCAGCCCCCATTCTCCAGACACCACAACCCGGAGTGTCTGTTGCTGTCTTTTCTGTGCATGCCACTCTCTCCGGGGGAAAGCCAGGGGGCCTGCATTTCACTTTAAACATAGGACATAGGACTGTGTGCAGGTCTCTTCATGGGTCTGCCCCAGGCAGAGAAGAGCCATCAATTCTTCCTTCTAGAACTGCCCGCTAGACCTCAGCACTCCTGACATTCTCTATGGGAGACCGTCCTGTGCGTCGTAGGATGTTAGCAGCATCTCTGTCGTCTACCCACTACCCGCCAGCAGCACCTCCTCCCTCCTGCTCCCCAGTTTTGACAACTAGAAAATCTAGGCAACCTGGGGACCAGAATCACCCCCGGGTGAGAGCCCCTGGTCTAGGCCCGCCACGTCCAGCCAGGACGCCGAGTACCGTGTCATAGCATCTGATAGGGAAGTGTCCCAGGCTTCTGAGGCAGGAGCGAGTAAAGTGGGCTTGGCTCTGCAGGGGGACAATCCCAGCAGAAGGGACAGCATGAGCCAGGTCTAGAGCCCTGCACGGGAGCCACCAGACACAGGTCCCTTTGAAGCACTTGAACATGGCTTGTCCAAACTGAGATGTGCTGTAGGTGTAACATGCACACTGGGTTTCCAAGGCTTAGCATGACTGTACATATATATATATATAGATATATATAGATATATAAAATTAAAACTTTTTATATTGATTCCATAGTGAAATGGCGAAATCTTGGATATATTGGGTTAAATAAGATTTGTAATTAAAATTAATTTCACCGCTTTCTTTTCCCATCTGTGGCTCACCTTCTCTTTCTGTTGGGCAGGGCTGGCCTGTAGTCAGGGAATCTGGGGTCTAGGTGTGCCGATGCCCTTGCTCCCAGCTCCTTTTTTCCCTTGGCCTCTAGCTGCCCGTATCATCCTTTTCTGACCAGGACCCCATTGGTTCCCAGGATCGCCCTTCTGGCCGCGCTGCAGGAGTGCTCAGAAGTCCCTCCCTCCCTTCTCTCCTGTCCAGCGCCCTGCTCGATTTTGGAGTTTCTAAGCAGTGGCCAAATCAGTGTCTTCCTCTGTGGGGTCAGGTGCATTGAGGCAGGAGTCCTCGGAGGGTCTGAATGAGGGGACATCAGGTCCCAACGCTGGGTGACAGTGTTGCGGCAGAAGGTCCTTGTGCTTAATCCCCTTGAAATCACACCCCTCTGGGACCACCTCCCTCTGTCCACACCCCCATACCCCCCCCTGCCGTGACGGGGGGAGAAGCGATTCTGATGAAAGACTAGGCAGTCTCTGTGGTAGCTGGGCCCCCAGGCACACCTCAGGGAGATGCACACCTGTGAACTTGCTCTTTGCATGCAGGGGAGCCCTCTGGGCACCAGGTGTGTGCTGGGCACGGCCAGGATCACACCAGAGCTACACTTCCACCACTAGGGCCGCGAAACTGCCAAACAGGGTGGGCTGGGGTGGGGGTGAGGCAGGATTTGCTCTGACACCCGTCTCCGAGGAGCCCGACCCAAACTCTCCCATCTTACGCTGAGTCCGGGCTGAGAACCACACATTGATTGTGAGGGGAAATCAACATCTAGTAAGGAATCCATAAAATAACCCATGCAAGGCATTCACCCTGGTATATCCTACTATCGCCAGCACTGGAATCGGGACCATGCACACTCTGGGCGGCAATTGATTCTCCTGCTGTTCTCAAGCTGGTTTCCAAGTGTAGACAAAATCACCCCAGTCTCAGAAGAAGCAGAAATCAGACTCTGCTCTGGAAATGTAGTTGAGAATTTAACTTCTTGCAGGAAGTGATTCCTTATGGAGAACCTAGAGCTGTGGGCTATGGAAGTGGAAGTTTCCTTAGCAGTGTCTCATCCAGGGAGGGCGAGCTGATTGCAGGCCACCTGGGATCCGCTGCATGGGGCAAGCCAGCGCAGTGTTGATAGGGATTCTGAAGCCAATCCAGTGAGTGACTCAGCCAGGGTTCCAGCCCGGGTCTGCCTGGAGCCAAAGCCCACGTGTGGGGCCCCTTGCCCTGCACTGTTCTGCTTCTCTGAGGGCATGGGGGTTCCCTCCCAGGGGATATAGGAGGGCACTTTGTGCCATGACCCCCTCAGAACCAGGAAGCTGCAGCTTCTGAGATGATAAGGTCAAGGTGTTCAGGTGTCACTTAAACCCCTCACTGAGCTGTCAGTGCAGAAACCGCTGTTTCCCGAGGCTCCCCAGTGACAACTTCTGTCCAAGCAGCCCGCCTTGCTACTCCCCCCATTGGAGCCTTATAGGTGGAGACGTGCAGAAGCATGTGGGTTCACCTCAGGCCAACCACCGTGGGGAATGCTGGGAGCTGGCAGAATCAGAACGTCGAGAGAGAGAAGGGGCTTGTGCTGTGACACCTGCCATCCCTCTAAGTTGATCAGGAAGGTCCGGCTGGCAGGGAGGAGGTCCCTTCTCTTTATTCCCAGTCTATTCACATCTGCCTGATAACTTTCTCAGACTGGGAAGCAGCATTCTTGGGTCAAGAACCATTCAAGTCTTGCAGTAGATTCTCAGGCTTCCCTTACTGGAGAACGTGGAGTCTTTATAACCATACCTATCACTTATTTGACACTTGTAATCTACCCAGGAGGTGCCAGTACATACCTGATCGCACCTAGTACAGCTGTCCTGCAAGGTGAGTGCTAGAGTCCTCATCTTACTGAGGGTCAGCGAGGTGAGATGAGTGGCCCAAGGCCACAGGAGTAGTGACTGGCAGAACCAAGGGTTAAAGGTCAGTGCCAGGTCTATTGGCAATAATTTAGCCCTGTGGGCATGTTACATCTCCGAAGCCTGGGGACCGGGCACTGAAAATGTAGAAATGCTTATCTGCAGGCTTTTGATCCAACTTCCTGTGCCCAGGCATCTTGGCATGAACCAGACATAGTATCCAGACTCCTGGGGGTAAAGGCAGGTAGGTGAGTGAGTTCTTTCACCAGAAGCAGCGGTGGGTTCACATGGAGTCACCTCTGACCTCCCACCTGGCTGACAGCAACTCGTGTGGGCCTGGAGTGGGGCTCAGAGGCCATCAATGCTGGCAACTGGAGCCATCATCAGACTCGGTGGACTGACGCTGACCATGAAGCCAACACCTCTCAGAAAGACAGTTCCCCCAACTGCACCAACCAGCCAAAGAGCCCCTTGCACCTGCACTTTGTGGCCTGTCAGATGACAGAGGGACACAACCTCCACCCTCACTCTTAATAGGAGTCACTACCTTCTATTCACACACTCACACCGGTTCCCAGGTCCTCAAAGCCCTAGTGGGTCACATCAGGCTCTTTCCAGAGTGTTTGAGCATGGTCTGAGGATTTGCAAGACATTCGCATCCAAAAGCTCTAATTATGTTTTTCTGAATTAAAACGTGCACGTCTAGAAGCATGTGTGAGGCTATTATCTCTGCAGCGGGTCAGGCTTACAAATAATTACGGTTGTCCCAGATCATCGGAGTGGGGCTTTGAGGCATTTGTGGATCAGACAGCACCATTATTGTGGCTTTTCAGAGTCACAGAATTATGTCAGAGGGGCTTAATATGCAGGTGGCTGTCCGGTGTTAATATTCTATTAATAAAATGCCATTTCCCTGCTAATGTCTCATGAACATTTAAAGCTTCAGCTTATTACTTACAGATCTTCAAATATGCAGACCGGATTCTCCAGAAGTCTTCTTGGGAAGACATTGGGCTTGCTTCCCAAAGGACATTCTGTGGCCCACGTTGTGTGTGTTGCACAGCGTGTGTGTGTGTGTGTGTGTGTGTGTGTGTGTGTGTGTGTGTGGCAGTGGGGAGAGATGATGGACGCACAGGAGGTGTAAAGAGGGGGTGTGGATTTACCACTTTAAATTCAAGGCCTTGACTGCCCCTTGGAACCGAGTCAAGGAGCTGGGAGGGGCAGCCTGGCACCAGGAAGGCCTGTGGTCTCTGGTGCCCACAGTCCAGGGTTCAAATCCTGGCTCTTCGACGTCCAGGCCGTGTGGCCTTGGCCCGTCACTTTGCCTGGGTTCCTCCCCTTTCGTGTGAAGCGCAAGCAACACTGCGGAAGGGGGCTGGTGGGAGGTGCTTGAGACAATGTTTGTCAAGCGGCTGCCAAAGCACTGAGCCTCTGGGGACACAGAGGAGGAGCTGGGTCTGGGGCTACTGGTATTACGGGTCTTGTTCTCATCCCCAGAATTTAGTTTCTTTGGAGAGTCCATTGTCGAGCAGAATTGAGACATTGGTTTCTCTTGGGGTTCCGAGAATGCCTGAGAGTTCTGGCAGGTGTACCCCATCTTCCTCCCGGGACCAGGAGGGTCAGGCTTGCAGGGGCGGGTGAGAGGTCCCTGTGGCTGAGGGGCCAGGGGGCCGGCTTCCTGGCCTGTCAGCCCTCTGCTGTGACAGCCAGCACAGAGACTTCCCGTGACCCAGATCAGAGGGCCCTGTGCTAAGAGAAAGGACATGGCTCCTTGGAGGAGTCCCCCGGAACAAATACAGAGCTACGGGGTGCAGAGGTGGGGCAGACACATAGGACTTGGGGTGGCGAGAGAGGATGGGTATCTGTTCCGTGTCACCCTGAGTCAGAAAAATACCTATCTCTGTGCTCTGCTTCCGATGTGGTCCCAGGCCACACCTGGCAGCATTTCACACCTCCCACCCCAGCCAGGCTCTGGCCAGACGTCCCCAGGTGCTCACAGCGCGTCTCCGAACCACCTGCCTCAGAGTCACCTGAGATGCTTGAGAAAGCAGACTCCTGCCCTGGCTTCCCCTGCCTTTGTCATCCCCCCCATCAACCCTCTGCCTGACCTCTCAGCCCAGGGGATCCTCGGGGGAGCTGTGTCAGGCTGTCTGGGGCAGGCATGTGTGCATTGTGAGCACGGAAGCATAAATGTTTCCCCCTGAACGGAGCCTGATGGCTGAGGTTTTTCCAGCACATACCTCAGGCGGTGCATGGAAAGTCACCTTGGTGCTTAATGGAAGGGGAGGGCAGGGAGGGGGCAGTGCCCTGCTCCGGGGGCTGCTACCTCTGCAGACCCCAGGGACTACCCTTAGTGCTCACGGGCTCCAGGAACTCCATGGGGCTTGGTGCCATGTTGGTGTTATGACCAGGGACCCACAAACAACCAGATCCTGCCTAACAACCCCCTGTACCCCCCCACGGGGCTCCTTAGCGGATGTGGATCTGTTTCCCAGCACTGCCACCATAACTAGCTTCCACTAAGTGGCTTAAACAATAGAAATGTATGGCCTCAGTTCTGGAGGCTGGAAGTCCAGGATCAAGGTGTTGGCAGGGTGGTTCCTTCTGAGCCTGTGAGGGAGAGTCTGTTCCAGGCCTCCCCGTGAGTTTCTGATGGTGAACTTGCAACCTTTAGTGTTCCTTGGCTTCTAGAAGCATCACCCCATCTCTGCCGTCATCCTTTTGTGGCATTCTCTTGGCGTGCATCTGTGTCCAAATTCCCCCCTTTTATAAGGGCACGGTCACATTGGGTTAGGGGCCCACCGTTCTCCATTAGGACCTCACCTTAACGAATTACACCTGCAACTACCCTATTTCCAAATAAGATCACATTCTGAGGTGCTGGGGGTTAGGACCTCAACACATGAATTTGGGGAGACATAGTTCAACCTACAACAGGGAGCTATAGCAAAAGGAAACAAAGTCTCACTTTGTTAACACCTGAGCCCAATAACCCCTAAACGCAGGGCTCTTGGGGCAGAGCTGGGGGCAGGGGCAGGAGAAGGGAGTTCAATAATCCACCATGATTCGTAGCAGAGAGAGAAGAGGCAGAGCATGGCAGGCACCTAGTAGCACACAGTGACCCTGCTCCCGTGGAAACTGTGACTGATCAGAATAATAATGGCCGTTGCTTGGAGGGGAGGGTGTTTGGAGGGGATGAGCAGAGCTGGATCTGGCATGAGAAGATGGGCTGCAGTGTTCCCTTTCTAAAAGGTCATCTGGAGGGGCCCACGCGATCATTCCCTGCCCAGATCTAGCATTAGAAAGAAGCGGTTGTAGCAATACGGAAGTCCCTGCCCCTGCCCAGTCCCCTTAAACAAGTGGGGACTTGGAACTGTCAGAGCTGGAACAGAACAAAGCCGGACACAGCAGGCACATGGCAGAGGGGTCCACGTGCCCAGGAAAATTAAAAAGCAGGTCAGCCAGCCACATCCGGTCGCGGAAGGGAGCATGCTAGCTTCAGCCTGGCCCGGGGGCCACACGGGAGCAGTGCCCGGGCCCAGACTGATCCAAAGCATCTCTTTTGATGCCTTGATGGAGGCCAGATGCGGGCTTTTCAAAGCAGAAGTCATGTACACTGTGGACGGGGCAAGTGACAGAAGTGCTGGGTAGCCCATAACCACTTCATGGAAAGGGGACTCTTGGGGCTGGAAGGGACCCCAGAACGCATCCCGTCCCATCTGCAATGTGGAGATTTGAATCCCATCATGGCACCTAGACAAGGCATGGGCTGCAGTTCGAAGGAACTGGGTTTCCCCGTGGAGGAGATGCCGGCTTGCTGCTCAGTCTCTTAGCCTTGATTTCTTCGTCTGTAAAATGGGACTAACGATGCCCATTCTGCAGAGAATAATTGTAAGGTTAGAGATTGTGCACATCACGTATTTGGCCCAAAGGAGATACTTAACTGGGAATTATTATTACTGAGCCAGGCAAGTTCAGATTTTACATAAAATCTCTGAGAAGCAAATGCGACAGATTTTACCTCTTAATTATCTAAATGGTGAAATTTTAAATTGTCCCAAATAGTTTTACTCTGTGAAATCTGCAGAACCTGCAAATAATCATTTTGATCCTGCTGGATGGTTTGATGATATATGACTCTTAATAAATCCTCCTGGGAGAGCCAAAATGCTCAGACTGAATTTAGCAATGTAGAGAAGACCAGACATTCTGGAAAAGTAATTTGGCATCCCATAGTATTCAGCTGTTTCACTGTTATTATTAGGTGTGAATTCTAAACTCGGGGGGGGGGTTTGTTCCCTTAAATTCATCACTTCCCAAAGTAGATTTCTTAAAGGTACAGATTTCTCAAATGCCAACAGCTCCATCTTCCCATTCGGGCTCCCAAGGACAGGAGCAAAACCATGATGGCATTACCCCCTCGGAGTTGGAGGGCAAGGGTGCATAGTGGGGTCCTGGAAATGGGACGCCTAAAAGAAGGGCCTCAGAATGGATTCATTAAGGATCTATTCGAAAAGGGGGTCATTGCAGTGGGGGATCTCACCCCCCCAGCTTCCTCCTCCTTCCTCGCCTGGGCTCGTCCTCACAGCCTCAGCCCAAAGAAGCCTTCAGGAAAATCACTGAAGTTGGCAGCCCAGAGTCACAGCCCAAGCTCACTCCTCTCCGTACCTGGGTTCTCACCTGGGCAGCCCTCCAAGCTGAGAGCCACCGCTGCCTTCCATCTTGCCGACCTCCATGCCCTCTGCCCGCCAGGTGGAATACAGGTGCTAGATCCCAGTCTGAGCACAGATGCTGGATTTTCCTCTACCACTGACTTGCTGTGTGATGTTGGGCAACCCCCTCCCCTGTCTGGGCCTCGATTTCCTCATTTGACGGTGGATAGGGAGAGGGTAATTTATAATCTCTTAAGTTCTCTCTCAGCTCTGTGGCCTTTTCTACCTTATATTAATGCTGGGTAACGTCCAAACATGGCCAGGGGTGCTGGACACACTTGGGAGAAAAGAATAAATGGCTTGATTTGGGAGAATTCCGTTTACACAGAGGAGGGCTTTTGCTATCTCGCAGCCTGGCCTTAGCACCACTGAATGGAGCTGTTCGATGGATACCTGGAGGACTCTCAGAACTGTGCCCCTTTGACACAGGAGCTGCCTCTTCCCTCACTTTCTTCCAAAGAACGAGGGTCACTTTAGGGTGCCCTGACTGCTGCTGGAGCCAGGGGCCACCAGAATCCCAGCCCTGGGAAGAACCTTTTTCCACCAGCAGATTCTTTCCTGATGCCAGACATACTTTGAGCTTTGATGAATATTTGCAAAATTAATCTCAGCCCCTCCTCCCAGGCAAGCTCCGCTGGAAGGCAGAGCTAGGATCTGAAGCCAAGGATCAGTCTGTCCTAGTTACAATGATCATAGACGTGATTTTATTCAACTCCCCCTTTCTCGTAGAAAACACCCAGGCCCCAAGAAGGGAAACAACTTGCCCAGGGTCACACAGCAGGTCAGCTGCACAGCCGGACCAAATGGCCAGGGTGCAATTAGCTATTGGTGCAATTCTTAGATCAGCTTGGGTGCCTGGGTTCAAATCCCTGCCTTTACAGTTTACTGGCAAACTATCAGTACTTAACCTCCTTGGACGTCTATTCCCTCACATGTAAAATGGAGATGTCTAATCTCCCAGGGTTCCACGAAATCACGTGTAAAGTGCGTCCTTAGCCGAGTACCTGGACTAAAAGAAGTGCCTGGAGAACGGCCACCATAGTTATGGTTGTAAATTGCTGTTGTCATTGTCGTGGGAGGAGGAAGCCTCAGAGAAACTGAAGCGTGGCCAGGAAGCTGGGGTCAGGGGCTCGGGCTGGAGCCTGGGATGCGCCCAGCTGCGCTCTCGTAACAAACGCCCTCCCCGTCTCTGTCCGCAGGCTGGTGGAGCTGTCCTCCGCGGTGCCCATCAGCTCCCACTGGGGGGTGCTGTCCAAGTGCTTGGCCTACAGCAAGGCCGCATCTGACCCGTTCGTGTACTCCTTGCTGCGACACCAGTACCGCAAGAGCTGCAAGGAGATTCTGAACAGGGTCCTCCACAGGCGTTCCCTCCGCTCCTCCGGCCTCACCGGGGACTCCCACAGCCAGAACATTCTGCCGGTCTCTGAGTGAAGGACGCCGCTCCTGCTGGAGAGCTTGGAATGAGACGGCTGGTGAGAAGAGGGGGTGGGAGGGCTTGGGGCGCCTGGGCGGACTCCACCGGCCGCCACCATCTGGCGAGCCCAGGGATTCCGGTTCCCTGGCTTCGGGGGGGATCTGAAGCCTGCTTCCTGGTTCCTCGAGGGCAGATGTTGAACTGTCCCTGTTTATCACCAAAGGATGACCGAGGGACATGCTGTGCTCTGGCTTTTCTTTTGGAGAAGCTCCTTTGAGCTCCTAGACTCACCAGAGACTCCCCAGGAGTCACACCCCGTCCGGTCATGATCAAGGACACACAGTGCTGGTGGCAGGTGGGGAAGCATGGCGTCCACCTGCTCACTAAGCCCTGGACGCTGGGCTCCATGCTGAAGAAAAGCGGTGACCCCCATGGGGCATCAGTCACGCTGAGAGTGAGGCTGGCAGTGGCCATTTAGCCCCACATCTGGCATGGCCACCCTTCTCCACATGTAGTGGTGGCTGCTTTAACCCAAATATCATTCAGCTGGAACTAACTGACTTGTTCTCGGCTGGGACCCTTGGGCCCCCATGTCCAAGGAGAAAATGTTTGCCGACTAGTGTTACCCAACTGTTGCGGACAAGTTGTCTTAGAAATGGCTATATTGGATTCAACTTTTATCCCTCTCTTGCCTCCCCCTCCGCCCCAAAGCTAACATTTGTGTGTGTAGACAATCTTAGCATGAAACTGGTTTAAATAAGCAGTTATTACTACATGTAATAACGTTCTTTGAAGTCTGACCCGAAGTCACCTTCTTCTGGTTCACATGTCATAACTGTTGGAGCAAAGGAGAGGCAGGAGGACAGTGTCTGGCAGGTCCCCCACGCCGGTTTGTGACCTGAATTTGCAGGAAGCGTTTCACCCTGTCTCACACATCTTGTCCAGCGTGTTCTCTTAGGTGATTGGACAACAGCTGACCTGAGCAGGGTTTTAGCCTTGATTTTAAGGCACTGGGTTCCATTATCCTAAGGGTTCAATATCCTAGTTTCTGTAAGTCATCAACAAACAGTAGAGGCTTCCCAAGGTGATCCAGAAAGTGCCCTGTGCCCATGATGGGAGAGTGAAATTTCTATTGAAAACCGTAACTCTAAAACATATGCCAGTTCACTAGCAGCCCCCATCTTGATTTAATAAAAACCAAGGTGAGTGGACCTTGAATTAAATTAAATGCTTTCTGCCCATCCATCTTTTTTTTTTTTTTTTTTTTTTTTTTATCATTTCAAATATTGTGTGAATGCTAAGAGCAGTTCTTTCTCCATCCTCCACTCTATGTGATTCCTCCAGGGTGGAAAGGATGGGAGCACAAGACTTAGAGGGCTCATTCTCTCCTTCCTGCTCTGCAAAGCCTAACTTTGGAAACATAGAAGGGAGGACCCATTTCAATAGGGACCAACCAGGAAGACCCTGAAGCTTTTCACTGCCAGGTGGCCCCAGTGTTGAAAAACGAAGTGTGTGCATGTTTGAAAAGATGGCGTCTTACTAGCTTTAGCTCCTCATTTAGAAAACAAATCACTGAGCCTGGCCTACTCTTGTCTAGTTGCTAAGTTTGCATGGAGACAGACATAGCCTTTGAAGCCTTGCCACCTTCCCGTTGCAGCTGGAGGTATGCTCACGCCTGCTTGGGGGAGCCAATGGCACACACCCCTTCCCAATTCTGTGTTCTGGGACATAAGCTCGGTAGCTTGAAATCAGCTGTGATGGGCATATTTATACCAAGAAAGTCAGTAAAGGCTACAAATCGGGCCTTTTTCTCCACTGAGAGCTCATTGCTAAACATCTACCAGCACATCACTGCCCAGACAGGACTTTGTGTGTTACCGAAACCAAACTGCTGGGATTCAGAGCACATTTGGCCACTCAAGTTTGAATCACAGCAGACATTCTTTTTTGTGGCTCTTTCCTGGCGTCAGGCAGCTGTTCACCCTTCATTGTCCCAACATCAAAAGAACCAATGAGGTCGAGGACAAGCACAGAGCCAGGAAAATATGCACAATTGAGTCTGACCATCTCCCTTTCACGCAAACACTCCTTGGGCAGCGGAGGCGTAGTGGCCCAGTGGAGGAGGTCAATAGACAGTCAAGTTCAAGCAAACAAATACGTTTTCATCAATGTCAGGTTGGAGGAATAACTGTCATCTCCTCTTCCTGCTCTGTCTGTGGAGGCAACAAGTTATACTCCCGGAAGCAACTCTGTCCCTTTCACCTCTTCTTTAGTGAAAAAACAAGATCTGTCACCTACAGTGCCACATGTCTTGAAAAGATGCATTTCATAAATTACACTGAACCTTAGGACTGCCAAAACACCAATAAAACCAGTTGTATTGGCATCGTGGTGAAAACGCCCCAGATATGCCAGTCGGCTGGGTATTTTCATTATTATTTGAACACAGGCATCAAAACCCTAGGAGAAGTGAGAAGAAAATCGCTGCGTTGGCCATCAGTGTCAACCAACTCTGCTAGAATTACCTTTAGCTAAATGTTTATATACAGAGTCCATGAAATTCTCCCAGCTTCTTTATTCCCAAGAGAATTATCTACCTCATTTGGTAACTTATCAAACGTAACATGGTAATGTGGATTTCTCAGGTAGAACACTTAGAAATGTCCAGATCAGCATCTATGTCAAGGGCCTGGGATAACTTCCTTGATGTCAGTCTAGAATAAGGCTTGATATTGAAGGCCCGAACTTGGGTAGACAGCTGGGTTCGGTGTGAGAGCAGTTTAAGAAGATAGAAAATAAAGCCTCAATGGAGAGGCTCTCAAATTCCGAAACCCACATCCGGGGCTCAGTTTCTAGCCCTACCTGATCTGAACTTGTAGGTTTAAACCCCATCTGTGATGGCTTTTGCAGTCACTCTGCAACTCTAGCTTTTCTTTATGCTGCTTCTTAGAGGGGATTTCAGGGCCCTGGGAGCCACTGAGGGAAAAGTGTTGTGGCATTTGGGGTTTGTGTGTCTCATGGTCCGCTGACCTCCCAAAGATGCTCCCCTAAGAGCCTGCCTATTTCTACCATGAAGTTGGCTGGTGGGGGACGGGAAGTTGCCTTGACTCATCTCACACCAACTGTACATTCCTTCTAGGGCTCAGCTCAGACTTCTGCCACCATGAGCAATAAACCTCTCTCCTCATGTTTGTGAAGCTAGTTTTCTTTTTCAGGATGCCCTTCTTTCTGAGAGAAGATGGAAAGAACAGGCCAAGTCCAGGTCCTGGTTGCTGTCCTTTTACATACTTTGGTGCAGGTAGATGATGCCTTTGCAGGGCTGCAGTGTGACCCTCGGGGGGGACCGCAGGCTGTGCATTTTTAGAATTTACCCAAATTCCGCATCGACTAATTTGCCTCTGATTTCAATGAGGATATTTTATCAGGTGCCAGAAATTCCTCACATCTGCTCATATCCTTTGGAGCACTTGCACCACAGGCGAGAGAGAAGTCCTGGATATATTTGAGGCTCCCACTACCTTTCTGGAAGGTCAACAGCGTCTGCAATGAAGCCATTGGTTCCTGAACTTTACTATCCACGAGAATCACCAAGAGACGTTGTTTAAAATTCAGTTTCCTGAGCCCCTTCCCTGGAGATCCGTCTAAGGAGGTCTGGCAAGGCCTAGGATTCTGCATTTTCAGACATCAGGGCCCAGGTGACTGTGGCAGGTGGACTTCAAAGTCCTCCCTGAGGAAAAATGATCTTAGACACCTGGATAAGCTCTATGGAAAACTGGGTCTTTCTAAATATTTAGGTTTCAGTTGTCTTCTATGGTTCCCTGACATGCCAAATAGTTCAGTCTCCAGCTCACTCATGATCACGCCATGAAATTTTTAAAACCTGTTTTCACGAGACTCTGGTGGAACGGGAGAAGCTGCCCACTCTACCTCCGAAGGCCTTTGCAAAACAGCCTCCTTCCTCTCTGTGGGGCTCCCGGCTGGTAAGCACGAGATGTGTTGGGTGTTGGCAGGGTGGCAGCACTCACTGGCTCAGACACTGTGTAAGAGAAAAGGGAGCCTGGCACTCAGAGGGCCCCGGAGGGATGCTTGCTTGCATCCTGACACAGACTCTGTCCGGGCAGCCTGGCTGGGGGAGTCGATGGCTTCTAGCCTCTTCGCTACTAACCAGAGCCCTCACCCCTGCCCACTTCCGACCAGCTTCAGACCCGGGGGGCCGAGCCAGCCGAGGCAGGGCCAGAGAGAGACGGTGCTGGATGCCTACCCTTGGGTGTGGGTCTTTTGTTGGTTCCCCGCTTCATCCAGCATGGCTGACCCAGCTGGGTCCCCCACGAGCAGCTCGTAATAATGACAACCTAAGAGCCGGTGTGTCCTGAGTGAAGACTAGACACCAGACAGCACGCTGAGAGTTTGGGGGTAGCGTTTCCACGAATCCTCATAATAATCCTATGATGTCAGTACTATTACTCTCTCCTTTTTACATATCGGGCAAAATCTGTAGGTCCTCGGGCAGCATGTAGAGAAATTTGAGGGGCAGCACAAAATAGGTCTCCAGAAGGGTGGGCTGGTACTGATGGGAAGTCCCCAGCTTCACCCGACTCTGGGCAGTTCAAGGAGGAGCAGGTGACTTTCCATCAGCAGCAGAGAACCCCGTGATCTCAGCTCCTGAGCTGACACCCACACCGGCCAGCTGGGCCTTGGGCCCCTCCCGTCACGGCCACCCCTGGTCTTCTCTTTCTCTGCATGTGTTTCTCGGGGTGTTCGAGGGGAAGATGCTCGGCAGCAACCTCTGTACCAGAATTTATGGTCCACAAGTCCTTTTCAGCTACAGAGAATCTAACTGACTAAACGTTGTAGGTGTTTGCGGACTCATCGTCCAAAGAATTTTTCTGAAACTCTGGGCCAGTAGCCTTCACGAGCATTAGTACAACACAGCAGTGCCTGGCACTGAAGCTGACCTTTCCCCTTCACACAGATGCCGAGAGGTTAACATGGAGAAGCCTGTGCTGACCTGGTGGCTATAGTGGGGAGAGCGTGGGGAGAGGGTGGGAGGGGCTGTCGCAATACCCACCTGTCACTCCTCTGACATTTACGGAGCGCCTTCTGTGTGCCCGGCCCTGGGCTGTGTCAGACTCCGGGGGAGACCAGAGATTACAATGCGGAGGGCGGGGCTGCCCTGGAGCAGTGTGCGCAGTGTTGGGGGTGCAGGAGGAGGGCTGATGCACTTGGCGGGTGGGGGAGGAGCGTTCTGGAAGGTTTCCTAGAGGTGGTAGCATTGGGCCTGAACCTGCAGTAGGGAAGCGCCTATGACGAGACATGAAGGAGGTGTGAACAACGTGCCCAGTGGGGAGTCTAATGGGGCGGGAGCTTAGCGTGTGTCCGGGAGGGCACCTAGGAGGTGACATGACTCCTGAGACAGAGTGGATGTGATCTGTGGTCCTGGGGAGAGCACCGAGGTCTTGAACTTGGGAGTTTCAAAATTAGAGCTGTTTTAGAAAGAGAAAACATGGGGGGAAATCCACATATATTTAGCTATTGACAAAGAGAGGGAAGAAAGAAAAGAAGGCAGAAGGGAGGGAGGGAGGGAGGGAGGGAGGCACTAAAAGCATTGCATTTAATTTGTGGGGCGTGTACATTATACAGTGAGCGGGAAGGGGGCATGATTCACTCTTAAGAAACCAACCTCATTCGGCCAGGGCATATCCCCTGATAATACACCCGAGTGGGAATAAAGGTATGTCTTCAGTAGGGAGTGTACACATTCCATAGTAACACAGGGTCCTCGTGGCCATGGCCCATACCCTGGAGACAACTGGAAGAACCCACAGCAGAAACAACCATGTGTTTGCAAATGTTACCCTTGTCCCAAGTAACAATTCAGCCGCCCCCGCTTCACACCCATCTCCGGGGCTCGTACAGCTTACTCATGCAGTGCGTCATGTAAAAATGCATTGAGCATTGAGGCTCCAACGTTATGCATCTACTCAGTCTTAGCAGTGTGATAGTTTATCACGTAAAAGGACTTTTAAATAGTTTAAAACTTTTAAATAGTTTAAGGACTTTTAAAATAGTTTAGGTTGTTGACTCCAAAGACTGTGTGTGCCCCTTGTGGAATGCGTGTGCTCTTAGGAACACTGACTCAGGGTGTCTCCTGTGGCCTTTCTCTCGCAGTCCTGGTGATTCTCTAGTCAGTATCTTAATTACTCGCTGGCGTGGAAGAGTGGTTGCACGTGTTAAATAGAACCTAAAGTTCACGTTTTGAAGAGTCTGAAATCTGTATTTGGAGACAGGAATCCCACTGTGAATTTTGAGAGTCAGATTAGAGTCATCAAAGCCTCGGCAATACCCCAGACTACTCATAGGAAATGTGTTTGGGGAGCGTCAGACACCATCGCAATGGCACACAACTGATTGGTTGACCTGAGCTGGTCAATTTCCCGATGACCAGATCAGAGCCTGGCAAACCAGCTCCTGCCTGGCAAAAATACCAAACACCCAGCCCCCAAGGGCTCTGTCCACCACGGCCCGGCGTTCAAGCCATTTAATACCAAATCTTTGCTTGAATTATTAGTAACCAAACCCCATGCTGTATTTGAATGCCAAGTCCCCTCGTAAGCTGAAATCATTCCAAACCTCAACAATCCTGTTTTATAGCAAGTTTGTAAATATAATCTCTTCTGGAACATTTGAGGGACATTTAAGGAGTACAGTGTCTCACCAACCCCATCAGGATTTCCCCAGGGGGAACGTTGAAAGTCCAGTGACAAATAAAAGAGGTGCCTTGCCTTACCCTCCTTACCACATGGCACATTTTTATAAACACAGGGATAGGCTGGTCTTTATTTTCTTAGGCTAGCTCGGGAGAAGGAATTCAAACCTTTGCCATTTGGATGTGCATGTCCATTGTAGTGAGGCAGCTCCTCGGAAGACATAAATCTGTCCCTCTGCTGTGGTGCTGTGTTGAGCGGATGCCAGCAGACAATTTCAGCCACGCTTATCCATCCTCCCTAATGGAGCACTGCCATCTCCCACACAGAGCTTCATCCGGCCCTGTGTCCAATGGGAGAACCACCACCTCCCTGAAGTGAGACCGGTTAGATGCTACCCTTTGAAGCCCAGAAGCTCCAAGTAATGAGCGCACCCAAGTTTAATTCTTTGCACTCCTTCAGTTTTCACAAATTTCATTATTTGGGGGGTTTGTGCAAAGTGGGCTGCGGGGACTTACACTGTCCATAGCTTGGACATCCAGAGCACAGAAGGGAGTCTGCACTAAGGAAACCTAGGGCATGTGCCAGCTAGTTCAGCATATCCCACATGGAAATGTACTTTATATTTGGATACGTCAAAAATACTTTTGGAAGCCGAGATTTAGAAAAACTAAAGATATTTCATTCCCGGGGGACAGAGGGATCTGCAAATGCCTGGCTCCTGTACAATGTTCTGTTCCTAAAGTCAGACCCATAGGAAAATGGGTGGGACATCTGTGACTTTATGTTGGAGCAAATGCACCTGTCACCGTGTGGCCCCGTGACTCTGCTTCCCTCTGTGTGCCCTTATGGGTGAATGTTCACCAACAGCTGCATACTAAGCATAAAACAAAGCAAAATGTTACCATCCTCTAGTGTTTGTTTACATGGTAGTTTTTACTTTATTTTCTCCTAATTTATTAAACAGAAGTACAGCTCTATTAAAACACACACACACACACACACACACACACACACAAATTACCAGAAGCCCTCCCCATGTGGCACTGTTACCTTTTGTGTGATACACTTGCCAACAGCTGTTTACTATTGCAATGGGACTCAGGACTGATGAATCCAAGGCCAATGTCGCCTGCTCTGTTTACAATGGCTTGTGTTTAGTGACTACATAGCAAATATTGTAATAAATTTTTATGAGAGAATTATAAAATTCCTGTTATAAAATCTCATCCACACTTTGTTGACCTGGTGTGAAAAATTTTTTATTAGGCACAAGGTAATTGTCGGAAATGGTGGTTTTATAATTTCATGGTGGGACGTAAGTTTATATTTCTTTTTATCTTTCTATATATTTTCCTATTTTGTACCTCCTTTTCTCTCCTGCTCCCACTGCCCCAGACACTCCTGACTGTCACACAGCCTCCTAGGGTTAGGTGTTCATCCTTTGGGACCATTTCTTTACTACCCAGGCTCCCCAGCAGTCACCCCTGCCATACACACCTGCCCAGGGACTGACTGGCATGGCCCCCACCCTCCTAAATACCAGGCAGCCTTTGCCACTTTTGACCCAGTTCCTTAGGCTTTGCTAGATGACTAATTGCTGCTCAAATCCCAGAGAGAGAGCAGGAAGGGCCTCAAAAGGGAGGAAGTCCCATATTCATTGACTGCTGCAGTGTGTTGGGCCTTGTGCTAGGGACTTGCCACACACTGCGTGTGCGTGTCCCCCCGGAATTCGTATGTTGAGACCTAATCCTCAGTCTGATGATGTTAGGAGGTCATGAGGGTGGAGCCCTCATGAATGGGATTAGTGCCTTTATGAAAGAGGCCCTGGGAGCTCCCTTGCCCCTCAGGCACTGAGGGACACAGCGAGAAGACAGTGTCTATGAACCAGAGAAGCAGGCTCTCGCTAGACACTGAGTCTGCAGGTGCCTTGATCTTGGAATTCCCAGCCTCCAGAACTATGAGAAATAAATTTCTGTCATTTGTAAGCCATCCAATCTATGGCATTTTTGTTATAGCAGCCCGAATGGACTCAGCCACAGTTCCTCATTGAAGAGTTCCTGAGGTGGCACTCTCATTTAGCAGCTGCAGAGACTGAGCTCAGAGAGGTTAAATATCCAGCCCAGGATAACACAGCTAGTAAGTGGGGCATGGAGGGTTGAACCAGGTGGCTGATGTTAAACTCCTGTTTTCACTAAATCCATGAAGATGTCTCCAAAACGTAGGGATGATTCAGCAAAACCTCTCTTTTTACAGTTGGGGAAACTGAGGCATGGAGGAAGAAATTACTTCCCAACATCAGACATTAGACCTCAAGTGTCCTATGATCTTAGGCAAGCAGCACAGAAACTCACATTTAGAAACTCTCAATCAAAGTTCCAACATTACTTTTGTCCTGGGGTCCACTGTGCCCCAGCTGCTGCTTCTTTAGAATGTAACCTCCTACCTAACCAAAGAATTAACTTGTAAAATTAATATCTTCATTCAAGCAATGTCTAAGAGCCAGATCACATGTGATGAAATACCAGCTTTGCACTAATTTACTGTGTGACCTAGAACAGATGACTTAACCTCTCTGTGCCTCTCTTTCTTCATAGGTAAACTAGTGATAACAGTAATACCTGCCTTGCAGTCCTGTGGAGTCATCGTGTTCTAAGTGCTTAGAATGGTGCCTGACACAGGATTAACAGTTCAGTCAACATTGGAGGCTAATATTGGACTTATCTTCCCAGATAGCATCCTGTCCCTGTGAAAGGGGATCTTGGACTCACCTGGGAGGAATTCCTAGGAAAGGCAGGCGTGAGGGAGACATCGTGGGTGAGGGGGCTAGGCCAGGGCCCCTTTATCTTACCCCCACAACACTGCAGCTTTATACATTTCTGGGCAGATTTGCACGGCAGTCTCAGGCTTGACACTCACTCCAGGGATTTTAGCAGGAAGACCCAGACATGATGCAGCAGGTGCTGTGTGGCGCTTGGCCTCCCCAACACCCCCTCAGGACCCACAGTCCCTGTCCCCACCTCACTGGGCCTACTGAGGCCTCGAGAATGACCGTGATGCATGACGCATCACTGCCCTGCGTGTACCTGGGGTGGGCTCTGGAGATATCCTCTTGGGTGGGGTCCAGGCCACTGCTCTGATCGGGCTGAGCTGACACCCAGCTGCGTGGAGGAGGGCTGGAGTGTTCTCAGGGGAGTTGCGTGTGGGTCACCACCCAGCCCCCAGGAGAACAGGGAAGAAAGCGGAGACTGTACCTGGGAATGGGATGCCCAGGCCAACAGGGGCTCCCTTTGCTACCAGGGGACATCTCCAGGGTCAACGCCAGGAGAAAAGACCCTCATGCAGCCTAAGGGTATGAAGAGTCAGTCTCCTGAGCGCCCACTGTGTTCCAGATGCCCCACTAAATACTTCCAAAGCATCACCTCATTCAATCCCCCAATACTCCTGTGAGGCTCTTATTGTTCGTACCCCCATCTTACAGTTGAGGAACTGCGATGGTTAATTTCATGTGTCAACTTGACTGGATCATGGGATGCCAGATATTTGGCTAAACATTCTTTCGTTTTCTTTCTTTTTTTTTTTTTGGCGGTATGCAGGCCTCTCACTGTTGTGGCCTCTCCCATTGTGGAGCACAGGCTCCGGACACGCAGGCTCAGTGGCCACAGCTCACGGGCCCAGCCACTCTGCGGCATGTGGGATCTTCCCGGACCGGGGCATGAACCCGTGTTCCCTGCATCGGCAGGCGGGCTCTCAACCACTGCGCCACCAGGGAAGCCCTAAATGTTATTTCTGGGTGTGTCTGTGAGAGTGTTTCTGGATGAAATTAACATTTGAATAGGTGGGCTCAGTGAATTGGTTTACCCTCCCCAATGTGGCCGGCATCATCCAATTCGCTGAGGGCCTGAACAGAGCAAAAAGGAGGAAGGAGGAACTTGCCCTTCCTGCCTGATTGCTTGAGCTGAGACATCAACCTTCTCCTGCCCTCAGTTCCCCTGGTTCTCAGGACTCTGGACTTGGACTGAATTACACCACCGTCCTTCCTACTTGCAGACAGCACATCGTGGGGGCTTTTCAACCTCCACAATTGCATGAGCCAATTCCTTATGATGTTCCCTTATACACATACAAAGATATGTGCGTGGTTCTGTTTCTCTAGAGAATCCAGACTGTGTGGATTCAACCAATAGGGATGGAGAAGCTTGTGTGAGGTCACAAGGCTGCTCCGTGAAGAGCCAGCTCCAACTCTATCACTCCCACTGCCTCTCACTTCTGCAGGGACCCCATAGTAAGGCTGGGAAGCAGTGTCCAAGGAAGCATTGTTTCCCAGCATCAATATCCACACTGCTATTTACTGTGTCCCTCTTTGCTGACTTCCAACAAGAGTTAAAAATGAATATTTAGGGCTTCCCTGGTGGCGCAGTGGTTGAGAGTCCGCCTGCCGATGCAGGGGACACGGGACTGTGCCCCGGTCTGGGAAGATCCCACATGCCGTGGAGCGGCTGGGCTCGTGAGCCATGGCCGCTGAGCCTGCGCGTCTGGAGCCTGTGCTCCGCAACGGGAGAGGCCACAACAGTGAGAGGCCTGCGTACCGCAAAAAAAAAAAAAAAAAAGAATTGTATCCAAACTAAATAAGAAGACAACCCAATAAAAAGAGGCAAAGATTTAGACAGACTCCTCCAAAGAACATTCACTCATGACCCCCACACACAAAAAGATGTTCAACATTATTAGCCATCAGGACAGTGCAAATTAAAACCATGATGAGATGCCAGCACACAGGGAATGGCTGGAATTAAAGACTGAGAATACCAAGTATTGTGAAGAATGTAAAACAACTGGGACTCCCATACATTGTTGGTGGGAATGCAAAATGATGGAAAGCAGTTTGGCAGATTTTTATAAAGGTAAACATACACTTATCATATAACCCAGCAATCCCATGCCTAGGTTTTTTCCTAGGAGAAATGAAAACACGTGTCTGCAGGAAGACTTGTATAGCAATGTTTTTAGTAACTTTATTTGTGATACTCCAAAACTCAACACAACCCACACATCCATCAACAGGTGGAAAAACGATTGGGGTATATTCTGTAGTACCCCATGTATGTGAAATGATTTGTTAAAAACAGACAAAACTAAGCTGGAGGAATCAGGCTCCCTGACTTCAGACTATGCTACAAAGCTACAGTAATCAAGACAGTATGGTACTGGCACAAAAACAGAAACATAGATCCAAGGTAGAGGATAGACAGCCCAGAGATGAACCCACGCACCGATGGTCACCTAATCTATGATAAAGGAGGCAAGAATATACAATGGATAAAAGACAGCCTCTTCAATAAGTGGTGCTGAGGAAACTGGACAGCTACATGTAAAAGAATGAAATTAGAACACTACTTAACACCATACACAAAAGTAAACTCAAAATGGATTAAAGACCTAAATGTAAGACTGAACACTATAAAACTCTTAGAGGAAGACATAGGAAAAACACTCTTTGACATAAATCACAGCAAGATCTTTTTTGACCAACCTTCTAGAGTAATGAAAATAAAAACAAAAATAAGCAAATGGGACCTAATTAAGTTAAAAGCTTAGGTTTAAACTTTTTTTAAGTTTGAAAGCTTTTGCACAGCAAAGGAAACCATTAACAAGATGAAAAGATGACCCTTAGAATGGGAGAAAATATTTGCAAACAAAGCAACGGACAAAGAATTAATCTCCAAAATATACAAAGAGCTCATGCAGCTCAATATTAAAAAAACAAACAACCCAATCCAAAAATGGGTGGAAGGCCTAAATAGACATTTCTCCAAAGAAGACACACAGATGGCCAGCATACACATGAAAAGATGCTCAACATCACTAATCATTAGAGAAATGCAAATCAAAACTACAATGAGGTATCACCTCTCACCAGTCAGAATGGCCATCATCAAAAAATTCTACAAACAATAAATGCTGGAGAGGGTGTGTGGAAAAGGGAACCCTCTTGCACTGTTGTGGGAATGTAAATTGATACAGCCACTATGGAGAACAGTATGGAGGTTCCTTAAAAAACTAAAAATAGAATTACCATATGACCCAGCAATCCTACTACTGGGCATATACCCTGAGAAAACCATGATTCAAAAAGTTATGTATACCCCAGTATTCATTGCAGCACTATTTACAATAGCCAGTAGCCAGGACATGGAAACAACCTAAAAGTCCATCGACAGATGAATGGATAAAG
Organism: Lipotes vexillifer; assembly: GCF_000442215.2. Lineage (NCBI taxonomy): Eukaryota > Metazoa > Chordata > Mammalia > Artiodactyla > Lipotidae > Lipotes > Lipotes vexillifer. The sequence continues at coordinate 1,800,903 of NW_006796565.1, read as the reverse complement.
AAGATGTGGTACATATATAATGGAATATTACTCATCCATAAAAAGGAACAAAACTGGGTCATTTGTAGAGATGTGGATGGACCTAGAGTCTGTCATACAGAGTGAAGTAAGTCAGAAAGAGAAAAGCAAGTATCATATATTAACACATATATGAGGAATCTAGAAAAATGGTACCGATGAACCTATTTGCAGGGCAGGAATCGAGACACAGACGTAGAAAATGGACATGTGGACACGGGGTCGGGGGTGGAAGCGGGGGGTGGGATGAATTGGGAGATTAGGTTTGACATATATACATTACCATGTTTAAAATAGATAGCTAGTGGGAACCTGCTGTATAGCAGAGGGAGCTCAGCTCAGTGCTCTGTGATGACCTAGATGGGTGGGATGGGGGTGGAGGGAGGTCCAAGAGGGAGGGGATATATGTACACATATAGCTGATTCACTTTGTTGTACAGCAGAAACTAACACAACATTGTAAAGCAATTATACTCTAAAAAAAAAAAAAAGACAAAACTAGTCTATAGTGGCAAAAAGTAGATCAATGGTTACTTGGGTTTGGGGTAGTGGACATTATAAAGAGACACAAAGGAATGTTTTGGGAGTGATAGAAATACTGTGTATTTAATTGTAGTGATGACTGGTTACTCGAGTACATTGTCAGAGCTAGTCTAACTGCACACTTCTAATGGGTGCATTTTACATAACAATGTGAATATAAGTAACATGGCTGAATTGTGCACTTAGTATGGTTAAGATGGTAACGCTTATGTTATTTGTTTTTAGCCATGATTTTTAAACAATTACCACAGGTAAAACAATGGGTGCATTTTACCGTATATAAATTAAAGCTGAATAAGGTTGATTTAACAAGTAAAGCTATATATCTCTAAGATCTCTTCTAGCTCCCGGAAATCTTGACAAATTCTCAAAATTATCTTCTCTCACCATTATCGAAAATTCTTCACTTTTCCATACTGCTCAAAATTTTCCTAATAGGATGAAATTCATCTTAAGATAAATTTAGAGGTGCAGTCTTTAAACTTTTATGTGCCATGGACTTTCTGGCAGCCCGTGACCCCTATGGGCTCCTCTAAATAACATTTTTTAAAAGAATGAATACATAAGATTTTGAAAGAAAACAATCGTATTAAAAATGTAGTTGCCAAAATATTTTTTACATATATGTTTGCAGTATAGTGATATATGTGCTTTGTTATCAACACATTAAATAACAAGGAATAGTGACAATCTCAGAATTTACCATCATTTCAAAAGATGAAATAAGATTTCGAGTACCTGTATCAACTGTAAAGTGATGTGAAGTTACCTGTGATCTCCACTGGTGACAGAGTTATAGGCTAACACCCCTGTGTTCTACTCCTCATTCATAATTGAAGTTAATGCTAAATTTTTTAGTGAAAACGAGGACCACATTTTCCACCAAATTCATGGACTAAATTTGGTCTGTGGAACGCAGAGAATCCCTAGTTTAGTGTGTGATTTTGTCATTCGCACCTTGATGTGAAAGCAGCTTTTGACAGCCTCCTTTCGGTTAACCCTGAGATTATCCCCTCACCCACAGGAAGCTGAGAAGGGAGCCTGGAGTACAGGGAGGATGGGGAGAGGGGGTACTGAGAGCTCTCCGAGCTGGATGTAAATGGTGGGGGGGTGTGGCCAACGAGGGCTTGGGGAGGGTCTATCTTGAAGTTTCCTGATTAGCTGGTTTAACCTCTCTCCTTTATTTATTTATTTATTTTTACATCTTTATTGGAGTATAATTGCTTTACAGTGGTGTGTTAGTTTCTGCTTTATAACAAAGTGAATCAGTTGTACATATACATATGTTCCCATATCTCTTCCCTCTTGCGTCTCCCCACCTCCCACCCTCCCTATCCCACCCCTCTAGGTGGTCACAAAGCCCCGAGCTGATCTCCCTGTGCTATGCGGCTGCTTCCCACTAGCTATCTACCTTATGTTTGGTAGTGAATATATGTCCATGCCTCTCTCTCGCTTTGTCACAGCTTACCCTTCCCCCTCCCCATATCCTCAAGTCCATTCTCCACTAGGTCTGTGTCTTTATTCCTGTCTTACCCCTGGGTTCTTCATGACATTTCAGAAATGTGGCGCAAGGAGAGGCACCTCGTGGGTTCCCCTGGTTTGGAGAGCCCGGCTCCCACAGAAACTGGCAAGAGCTGGAGGAAGGATGGGTTGGCAGTTAGGGGAGGCGTGAGCTCCTGTCCAGACTCTCCTGGAGGCAGGCTGGACGCGGGGCAGACCCTCCCTCCCGCCCCTCATGCAGCCCCAGCGCCCCCAGCGGGCTGCGCAGTGATGGCTAAACTGAAGGAAATATGGAAATGAAGCCCAACTCAGACAAATGGTAAAATCAAAGCAAGCCCTGAGAACACTTCTGGATAAGCCTCTAGCTCTCTAGCTAGTGTTTGTTTGGTGACTTTACCTGGCAGTTGGCTCTGACATTTCCACCCACCCCCCACCCCGACCGCACTCCCTGGACCTCCTCTCTCTCTTGGCCAGGGAGGGTTCTGGCACCTGCTCCCAGGGCTGCAGGTCACTGGACACCAGCCAGGGCACAGCTGGCCTGCACTTTCCCTCCCAGCCTCTCCGTCCAGCTGCACTCACTTCCATCCAGCCAGCTGCAAGCCTAACCAGGGCGTTCGAGGGCTCTGTGCTCTCACAAAGCACGTGCTAGATTTTTTTTTAACCTGGTATCCTCCTCAGCTTATCCTGCAGCATGGGCGGGAGGAAAAGTCATGGGCTTTGGAATCAGAATGACCTGGTATGGAATCCATTCATTGCCATCTTTTGTGACCGTTAACCTCTCAGAGCCGCCATCATTAAAATGGTGATAATAACACCCAAACTGTTAGAAGGATTAAATGAGCGGTCTCTGGAAAGCGCTGGCACGCAGTAAGTACTCCATGTATGTTAGTTCCCTACTCAGCCTCCAATTTCTAAGAAATCCGTAATGTCCTCTGGAGTGAAGGTCAGACCGTTCGGGGGTTTGGGAATTGCTAGCTTTTCAGGGCAGCCTCTCTGGAAGAAACAGTATGGCTCAGTGAGAGGAGCCCTGTGGGTTTGAGTCTCCTGTGACCCTTGGCCGTAGTCCCCATCCTTTTGGGTCTCCAGCTCTCTGGTGCCATCAAGGATGTGGCGAGCCTGTCCCAGGCCCGCCCTGTTCAGCTGATGAGGCTGTCGTGAGTTCTGCGTGGCTAAGGTGTGAGAACAATCTCTGGAAACTGGTAAAAAAGGAACTTTTACTCCAACCCAAATGGGTAGCTTATGGGAACGGGCAGCTCTGGAAACCCACAGAGGAAAAGAATTCTCAAGGACTTTTACTGGAAACTCCGTGTGGGCTGGTAGCACAACTTTGGTGCAGCTGGTGCCATGGAAAGAGCCACAGCTTTGGAGCCTGAAGAATCTCTCTGACCTGTACCTGCTGTGAGGCTCCAGGCCGATTCTTTACCTGACAGTGGGAAATGGGAAATGCATAATGGATGTAAATGCTCTTTATAAACTGTAAAGCGCAGATCCACCTGTTAGTTGTTTTGTAATTCTTCACTCTAGCCCCAAGGATGCCCAGCTCAACATTATGCTCTGGTTGGTACTTAGTGTAAAATAGATAGTTAGTGGGAACCTGCTGTATAGCAGAGGGAGCTCAGCTCAGTGCTCTGTGATGACCTAGATGGGTGGGATGGGGGTGGAGGGAGGACCAAGAGGGAGGGGATATATGTACACATATAGCTGATTCACTTTGTTGTACAGCAGAAACTGACACAACATTGTAAAGCAATTATACTAAAAAAAAAAAAAAAAAAAAAAAAAAAAAATCCTTGTAGAAACAAATATACCCAGACCCTCCCTGAAAGCACATTTAAGTCCAAGCAGTCTTTGAAGCAATTAGCCTTAACAAGATGATATTTAATGCAGATTGGGGTCTGCAGAATAATGGCTCCCTAAAGATAATCCCCAGAGCCTGTGAATATGTTATGTTACCTTAAGTGGCAAAATGGACTTTGCAGATATAATTGAGTTAGGGATCTTAAGACAGGAATATTATCCTGGATTACCTAAGTGGGCTTAATGTAATCACAGGGTCCTTAAAAGAAGCAAGACAGAAACAGGGCAGTCAAGGAAGGAGATGTGACGATCGAAGCGGGGGTCAGAGCCAGAGAGAGACTGAAGATGCTGTGCTGCTGGCTTTGAGGTGGACGAAGGAGCTCAGCGATGCAGGCAGAGTCTCTGGAAGCTGGAAATAGTAAGTGGATTCTCCCCTAGAGCATCCAGAAGGAACGCAGACCTGATATCTTGATTTTAGCCCACTGAGACTCGTTTTGGACTTCAGAACAATAGAGCTGGAAGATAATAAATCCGTGTTGTTTAAGGCGCCAAATTTGTGTAACTTGTTACAGCAGCAAAAGGAAACGAATGCACAGATAAATGGAAACTTCTGCAACTTGCATACAAAAATCCCAAAGCCCAGGCACAAAAAGGGAGAAACCTGGTTTAGCAGGCACACTGTGGAACAGAGCTTAATGACTAAATGTCAGTGATGTGGCCCTGGTCACAACGGTAGCTTCAGTGTTGAGGTTCTGTCTGTCTGTCTGTTTGTTTGTTTGTTTTTAAAAAAGTAGAGTAACTGGAATGAGAGAGAGGATGTTTTACATTCACTGAGGTCACTGGTCACACAGAAACGATGGGTTCAGTTCGGGGCAAAACAATTCCAGGAGGGCATTACAAACCAGTTCGTCTCCTAAGCGTGAGAGAGAGCAGGAACTCTCATACTTTACTGGTGGAGAGCAAACTGGTACCACTACATTGGATGGCAACCTGGCAATGTGTATTAAAAATTTAAATGCACGTATCTTTCAGTCTAGCAATTGCATTGCTCTAAATCTATCACACAGATACCTGTACAAAGAGGCATAAGCAATGCAAGGATATTCATGATTGTTTTGTTTGCAGTAGCAAAAGATTGCAAACTACCTCGTGTCCATCAGCAGGGGACTAGTTTAATGAAATATGTTTTTTTATGAAACTGCCTATGTTGCTTTTAAAAGAATCAGGTGCGGCTTTAAATAATGACGTGGAATCATCTCCAAAATTTATTACTAGGTTTAAGAAAAGCAAGGTGCAGAATAGTGTGTGTAATATTTTTGTCTAAAAGAATGTGTATACTTTGCAAATGCATAATTTCTCTTGAAAGGATAGGAAGTGGTTAGGCTTCCCTGGTGGCGCAGTGGTTGAGAGTCCGCCTGCCAATGCAGGGGACACGGGTTCGTGCCCCGGTCCGGGAGGATCCCACGTGCCGCGGAGCAGCTGGGCCCGTGAGCCGCTGGCAAAAAAAAAGAAAAGAAAAGCTAGGAAGTGGTAACGTGATTATCTCTGGGGGGAGGGTTCCAGAGCCTGGAGGTATGGCAGATAAGGTTTGATTTGCCCTTCATCTCACTTTTACACTTTCTCCTCCCATGTGCCTGCATTATATATTAAAGAAAAGGAAGATAAAAGGGAAGGAAACAGAAGTCCCTGAAACCGGCTCATGGGTGTGGCTGTTAAAAGAACTGGAATGTTAACTCTGTGCCAAGGGCAAGGCTGAACCAATGCAGAAGGTTTGGTCTTTGAAATAAGGAAGAATTTTCCAGCCATCAGAGCCGCCTGAAGGAGAACCAGGCTGTCCCCGTGAGGAGTGAGTTCTCTGTGGCTGTTGGGCTGATGAAGCGTAGGCTGCGTGAATCTTTCTTGCAGGGCCACAACGGGGTCTCAAGGTTTGGAGGACTTAGTATAGTGCAGGAAGTTTCACCCCAGCTCCATATTATTATTATTTTTTAATAATAAAAAGGATCCTTTAAATGTAAATAGTACCATAATTCATCAAAATACTTTATAATAGTTAACTGCCTCTTAAATATAATCTTATACATGATGTCTTCTGGAGTTGAAAGTAATGTGGATGCAAATCTGTTTAACATTATCTATTTAGAACATGGTAATAGAAGTGGAAAAAAATTAACAGTCTCCTATGAAGTCTTCTAAAAAAGGAAATCATAACAAGTTTCTGATCAGATAAACGCCATTCCATTATTAAAATGGGTTAAAAAGAAGTGTAAATAGATTTGAATAGGCATGTCAGTTTCCTGGGTTTTGCCCTTCTCTGCAAACTTGACTCTTTAATAGAGTTAAAACTGTATTCTTGTTTTCTGTCATAAGCAAAAAATTCCTTAACGGCAGCTCAGAATTGACCTTAATGTCTTGGTGAAACATAGTTCTTCACCTTCTCATGGTCACTTGGTGCTCCAATCTCTAGTATATCTGCTGTCTCACCTTTGCTAATCTTCTCAGGCATCTCCATTAGGAGGACAAGTGTGATGAATCACCATTCCAGCCACAGGGTCCGTCTTAACTCTCCAACTGCCACCATTGTGAGGAGGTGCCATCACAGGTTGCCATAGCAACATAGCCTTTGCGGCTCGGTACATCGACCACTCTTAGGCACTGTCCACCTGGCACCTGGTACAGCCAAGTATTCTTCCCAAAATTCTATTGCTGGGCTGCCCCTGACCCATTACACTTCATGAGCACTTGATGAATGAGTTTCCGACATATCCAGGCAAAGGGAGATTATTTAAAATCAATTCATGCTCTTTATTATAAATTCAGAGCTGATTAGGGTCACTGTATCCACATCCCTTAAGCACTCCTAGGCCTCTCTTCTGACTTGGGCAGCCCTGGGCCACCAGACACTTACTGATCTGGAGGTGACAGAGCCTTTCCCATTGAAGGACGTGGGGCATTTTGACCTTCTTTCGATAAAAATGGGTTGCTAGGGTTTGGCATTGGGCTCAGGTGTCTGCATCTCTTGGCAAATGTTATCCAAATATCATCCAAATAATTTACAAGCCAACTTCGTCCTCTATTCAACATATGCTTATTGGCCAAAGCTTTTGGACCCCAGCCCAGGTCTTATGGGAAAATATTTCTTATATTCATCCAACTAAACACGAACCAGGCTTATCACGCATGTCATGATATCCTCGCCTTCAGGAGAACCTTGCGGTTGCCTTTTTCCAAAAATGTGTCCAACTCTAGAGCAAGGGATGATGAAGAGCTTACTTCCACCCATCCAAATCCGAAATGATATTTCGAAATTTTCTCCTCCCCAGATATCCATGCCACTGTCACACTGTCCAAGTTCAATGAGATAGTTTCTCTTCATGGCAAATAATCCTCCAGCAATGGTAGGTGACTTTATTGGTGTAGTAGCTCCCTCCAGGCCTCTGAGCTTGGAAAAGGGAGCACGACCCCATCTGAAATGCAGCCCCCAGTTGAATCCCCCTCACAACACGGGAGGAGCTGTAGGCGAGGGTCAGCACTGATGGTGCTGGTCACCAGGCATCCTACCATCCACTAGTCCTCCTGGATGACGGCCAGCAAGGAGCCGGCCACGTCACAGCCGCTCTGATTATTCTTCCTCAAATCAGTCTCCCACGCTTTGTATTTTTTATTACTTTAGTTTTTCCCGGGAGGTAGTTTTGGACACATGCATCTAGTTCTCCTTTCAAATCACTGTGCACGAGCAGGATTTCCTGAAGAAGCCAGGCAGGCATGTGGTCTAGGAGGCTGTGAACAGGCCAGAGCCAGGCACACAAGCCTTCACTGGAGAAACAAATAGCAACAGCAGCCACTGGCAAATCCATTGAGTCAGACTTGTCTGTACACATGCTGCATTCCCCGTATCGGCTACATCTCTGTGGCAGCCAAGCCCTGACTCAGAAGCATATGGAAGGCATGTTTCTGATACCGCAGGTCTCGCAATGCCTGATCACTTTCATTAAAAATCATACCCAGGGCTTCCCTGGTGGCGCAGTGGTTGAGAATCTGCCTGCTGATGCAGGGGACACGGGTTTGAGCCCTGGTCTGGGAGGACCCCACATGCCGCGGAGCAACTAGGCCTGTGAGCCACAGCTACTGAGCCTGCGCGTCTGGAGCCTGTGCTCCGCAGCAAGAGAGGCCGTGATAGTGAGAGGCCCGCGCACCGCGATGAAGAGCGGCCCCCGCTCGCCACAACTAGAGAAAGCCCTCGCACAGAAACGAAGACCCAACGCAGCCATAAACAAATAAATAAATTAATTAATAAACTCCTACCCCCAACATCTTCTTTAAAAAAAAAAAATCATACCCAATGCAGAAGAGAATTTCACATTATCTTTTTCTGGATCTTCAATATGGTTATCTCTCACATCGTCAATGTTGTTTGCTTTGAACTGTGATCCTAATACTCCGCTTGGACCTCGAGTGAAACAGGGATAGAATTTGGGGAGGAAATAGTCCGTGGAGCCCAGATACCTTCATGAGCACGTTCTTAAGTGGCTGTCAGTTCACTGAAGTTGAAATAAACAAAAAGCAAAACTGTCCAGTTCACAGGTGTAAAAGAACATCCACAACAGAAATATCGCACAGTGACACTTCCGACTGTAGACCCAGCATAGCTGAAGGGCTGCTTTCAACTTCCTGGAGCAGAAGGTGCTGAAGCCATAAGCTGGTGCTGGAGGCTGGGTGTGAACTAGCATGAGAGTGAGAAACTCTGGGGATGCAGTCGTGGGTTGGGCGCCACACTTCCAGAGCTTGACCTCCAGGACCCTGGCTCCATACTGGAACCGTGGGGGACTTTTACATCTCACTGATGCCTCCCCCTCCCCCCGAGACCAACTGAATCAGAATCAGGAGTCTGGGCTCCATTCTGGCCTCATCTACTCCAGTCCCACACCCAGCTCAGAGTGACCGTCTAAAACATCAATCTGATCATCCCACAACCCCCTCCCAAAACTTCCAGTGGTTTCTCACGGTACTCAGGACAAAAATCATGTCCTTGTCAAGGCCTGAAGTCCCTCCGAGTTCTGCCCTCCACCAGTCTGGCCGTCTCACTCACTCACAAGGATGTGGTCCAGCTACTCACCACCGTGAACTTACCAGAAGCACCACTGACACATTCACTGTGCCTCTCGACTGCCCCTGGTTATGATGTTTCACTTTGATTAAAAACACAGGTGCACATATTCCTTATTTCAGGTGTTCTCTAGGGGCAGAGGCAGCCAATTATCCCATTACAGAAATCATGTACCTGGAATAATAATTATGCCTCAGAGGAATCCAACTGCATCACTTGAATAAAGTCAAAGCATTTAGATTGCTGTTAAGGAAATCAGGCATATGCACAAGAATGACTGACTTGTTATTAGGGGAGATACTAGCTCTGCGTGGAAATTCTACCAACTGAGATCAAGAGCACGGGGCTGGGAATGATGGATCCCTTGGAAATAGGTTGAGTCTGAGATGCCGTGGGGGACGCCGGCGGGTCCAGTGCACGGTTAGTTGGATGATTTTGAAGAAGGGCGGAGAGTTCTAGGATGGAGACAAAGTTGGAGAAGCACCAAGATTTAGGAGGTGGGGCTTCCCTGGTGGCGCAGTGGTTGAGGGTCCGCCTGCCGATGCAGGGGACACGGGTTCGAGCCCCGGTCCGGGAAGATCCCACATGCCGCAGAGCAACTAGGCCCGTGAGCCACAGCTGCTGAGCCTGCGCGTCCAGAGCCTGTGCTCCGCAACGGGAGAGGCCGCGATAGTGAGAGGCCCGCGCACCGTGATGAGGAGTGGCCCCCGCTCTCCGCAACTAGAGAAAGCCCCCGCGCAGAAACGAAGACGCGACACAGCCAAAAATAAAATAAATTAATTAATTAAAATTAAAAAAAAAAAAAAAAAAGATTTAGGAGGTGGTTCAAACTATCTGAGCAAAGAGATCACCCAGCAACTGGGTGTTCGGTGACCGTGTCTGGGGCAGGTGGAGGGAGAGAAGGTTGGAGGCAAAGTGAAGATGCAGAGAAAGGGACAGTGGGAAAAAAGCCGAGGAGTGGGGTAGTTTCAAGAAAGAGAGGCAGTGTGTCCAAAGGGATGAGTAAGATGAGGCCATCTCAATAACCCAGGCTGGGGGAGTGAGGGGTCTGCAGGGACTGGATCAGGTATGTTCTCAGGAGCAGCATGGAGGTGGAGGTTGGAGCACGGAAGACAGAGCTGTAAGCGGGAGACGGGGAAGGGCCTCGACCGGTGGAGAAGTGACTGCTGCTCCCCTTTGCACTAAAGAAAATGTAAAAAATAAAAAAGAAAGGCTAGTGTCCCTGTTTCCCAGCTCCTCCCTGGCCCACAGTCCTCTGCTCCCAACCTCTCAGAGCCGCTGGTGTGCGTGCGTGTGCTGTGTTCAAGTCACTTTGCTTTCAGATTCTTGCCTTTCATTTATTTAAGACAAAAAAATTTTTTAAATGCGTCCCGTATTAGTCAGGACTCTCCGAGGAAATGAAACCAAATGTATGAAGAGATTTATTTTAAGAAATTAGCTCATGTGATCACGGGGGCTAGCGAGTCTGAGATTCATAGAGCTGGCAGGCCGGAAGCTCAGGCAGGAGTTGATGTCACAGTCTTGGGAGAGAATTTCTTCTCCGGGAAACTTCGAGTTTTGCTCTTAAGTCCTCCCACTGGTTGGATGAGTGCTCCCTGCCATTATCTCCTTTATTTGCAGTCACCTGATTGTAGATGTGATCCACATCTACTTCCCTGCAACACCTAGATTAGCGTTTGATTACATATCTGACCGATGCATAAAACTAACCATCTCACCCCCTAAACGATGCAAACTGCCGGTCTCCTACTCCAGCCAGACCAATGACGGAGTGTCGTATCCATTTAATAAAATATCAGAAAATGGAAGGAGGACGTGGGGGTCCTCCTACAGCCCCTCAAATAAGACACGAAAAGTTGACAGAAGCTGTAACTCTACTTTTCTCAGAGGATGATTTCCAGTTTCTTCGGAATTCCCCCACGTGGCCTGTAAGATAGAAGGAACCATCTTATTATGGATGCACCAGTGTAGTCTCAGAGGACTTCTCTAGGCGTGTTAGCAAGCAGGCGCCTTTACAACGACAAACAGTCGGGGAGCTGATAAAATGCTCTCTCCCCCACTCCG
>NW_006796565.1:1785990-1789840 GCF_000442215.2 Lipotes vexillifer | reverse complement strand
TTCCAGTGTATTTAACAAGACTAAATCGGTCCTCCGAGCTTGCCGGGTTTTTCCTCCCTTCTTCTCATGTTAACCTGTCAGCTATGTGAGCGGATGATCCTTGAGGGCCACACCTCTTCTGCCACAAGGGAAGTGAGGGTCCCCGAGACACCCACACAGCCACCTCTGACGATGCTCTTTGCCCCAACAGAATACCCCTGACCCGAAGTGAATCAGACTGCAGGATCGGTCTGCACTGCAAGTCACTTGCTTTAGATGGGATGGAGGGGGCGCAGGGGGTGGATGGGGGATCCCTGGGATTCCTGCCTTGCTGCCTTTAGCTTTCTGCAGCTCTTACGACTCTTAAACTGGTACGTCCACAGTGAGCAACACCCTTCAAAACTGTGGTTATAGACCTACCTGAGATGAGAATCAACATCTCTCCAACTGACCAATAAAGCTCAGATCACTGAGATAAAGTGTGGCTCCACTAGACCAGGGATTTCCATCTGGGGGTCCAGGGGCCCCTTGGGTTCTATGAACTTGAGTGGGGGAAAAAATGCTCCTCTGTTTTCACTAACTTCTCAAATGCAGCATTCCTTCAGTTATGAATGTAGGTGACACTCCAGAGTGGTGGTCTCAGTACCTGTGGCTTTGTCACAAACAGTGATCACAGATATTTCCACGTCTCACCACCGTCGTAGCAGAATTCTCAAAATAGCATTTTTTGTTCATCCCTACTTCAAAATTCCAGCCAGTGTGAGTCACTAGCCAGATCTTGCATTTACTGTGTTAATAACGAAGCACACATATTACTGTATCACATTTGTTTTCTCGAATATGTTTATAATTGCATGTCAATCTAATAAGTTTCTATTGTAACCTGATGTCCGTTGTTTTGTGCATTGAAAACCATGATTCTGAGGAATGCATAGCAGAGGAAAGATGCAGAACTTCTGCACTGGATCAGTGCTTTTCAAACCACAGCTGTCATGGGTCATAACATCAATTTAGTGGGTGGTGACAGGCATTCTTCTTGAAGAAAAATGCATAAAGTAGAAACTATCAGAGCCCATCATGTGTGCTAAAGATGCACTAAACATTTATTACCATGTGGCCTGTGTGTGCTGGTTCACAACGTAAAATGAATTTCTTAGTATGCCTGTGCTGGAAATGTTTGAAAGTCACAGCTCCAGACAGCAACGCTTGCAAGGACGGGGTCATGGCCATGTGCTGCTCACCCTTGCTTATCGCTCCAGTACTTAGGATGATACTTGGAGTTAACAGGTGCTTGTCAAATATCTATAAAATGGAGAAGTGAAAAATCCAGAGAGTAACAACCATATGATGTACATCTCCATCAAAAATGGTTATAGGGGCTTCCCTGGTGGCGCAGTGGTTGGGAGTCCGCCTGCCGATGCAGGGGATGCGGGTTCGTGCCCCGGTCTGGGAGGATCCCACGTGCCGCGGAGCGGCTGGGCCCGTGAGCCATGGCCGCTGGGCCTGCGCGTCCGGAGCCTGTGCTCCGCAACGGGAGAGGCCACAGCAGTGAGAGGCCCCCGTACCGCAAAAAAAAAAAAAAAAAAAAAAATGGTTATAAAGCCATTCAAGAAATATCTTTTGAGTTTCTACTATGTGCTGGTGGGCACTGGAATTTCAGTAGTAAACAGTTAATGGTTTAGCTTTTAGTGTAGCAGAATGAGCAATTTTGTTAATTTTGACCACACATACACACACACAAAAGAAAAAACCCTAGTGAGTTTGAGATTTTTAACACATATTTTCTGGGTACATGCTTGTCCTGAAGAGCCCGAGAAGGATTTGAAGTTGAGGCTCGTTGGTGGAGAGTCCACTGGACTCTGCTGTGAGAATAAGCAAGTTTACACGAGGCTAGAACTCAAGGCCAAGTGTGCCAAGAGCCAGGACGGTCCAGCGGGAGGCAGGTGTTGGGTGGTTATCAAAGAAATTCCAACAGGCACATGTTTTGGGTTAATCACAACCTTCCTGAAAAATGTAAGAATCGTTGACTGCTTTAACCACAATCCCCTCCCTCTTAGCTCAGCTGCTACTGTCATCTGGCTGTCTAGCTCCATCTTTTTCTTTTAAGCCCACGTATTACACATTTATTAATTTTTTTTTTTTTTTTTGCGGTACGCGGGCCTCTCACTGCTGTGGCCTCTCCCGTTGCGGAGCACAGGCTCCGGACGCACAGGCTCAGTGGCCACGGCCCACGGGCCCAGCCACTCCATGGCATGTGGGATCCTCCCAGACCGGGGCATGAACCCAAGTCCCCCGCATCGGCAGGCGGACTCCCAGCCACTGTGCCACCAGGGAAGCCCCACATTTATTAATTTTTAAAAAACATTCAAAATACCTAGGCTTGGGCTTCCCTGGTGGCGCAGTGGTTGAGAGTCCGCCTGCCGATGCAGGGGACGTGGGTTCGTGTCCCGGTCCAGGAAGATCCCACATGCCGCGGAGCAGCTGGGCCCGTGAGCTGTGGCCGCTGGGCCTGCGCATCCAGAGCCTGTGCTCTGCAATGGGAGAGGCCTCAACAGTGAGAGGCCCACGTACCGCAAAAAAAAAAAAAAACAAAAAAAACCTAGGCTTATCTAGACATTTTCTGTTTCATGAACTCATCATTTCTTTTCTATACCTTATATCTTCCTCCTGGGATTATTTCCCTTCTTGAAATATATCAATTAGAAGTTCCTCAGTGGGGATCTTCTGGTGGTATCAGGGGCAGGACTAGAGTGAGGCACCTACGGTGTAAATTTTAAGGAAACACTCACTCTGAGGTGCTAATTCTAAACTGTCACAGCCCTGAAAGTGAGCACCTCCTTAAATTCCAGTGCCCCCTGGCACCTCACTTGCCTCACCCTCGTCCCAGCCCTGGAGGTAAACTTCCTGATTTTATTTATCTAAATGTATTTATTTCACTCTTATTCTTGAAAGGTAGTTTCACTGGCCATACAAAGTTAACAATTATTTTCGTTCATTTATCTGAAGACAGTATTCCTCTGTCTTTTGGTTTCCATTGTTGTTATTGAGAAATCTGTTCCCCATATAATAGTTTTCATTTTGTAAGTAATTTGTCTGTTTTCTCAGTCTGCTCTAAACCATTCTATTTGACTTTGGTGTTCTGCTGCTTAAGTAGATGTATCTAGATGTGGATTCCTTTTAGTTAACCAGCTTAGTTTTGAAGGGCTTACTGATCTGAGAAATCCCCCCATTATTTGTGGAAAATGCTTAGCAATTATCTCACTGAGTGGTGACTTTTCCCCAATCTCTCCGTTACTTTACCTTCCATTCCTCCTAACTTCTTCATATTTTCATCTCTTTTTGTCTCTGTGATGGTTTCTGAGTAATTTCTTTAGATCTATCTTCCAGTTTCTAACGCCCTCTTCTGCTACATCTATCCTGGTCTTGAGCCTCTTTGTTGTCTTCTTAATTTCTGTCACTATAGTTTCAATGTCCAAAACTTACACTTGCTCCTGGTCACCTTTTATAGTCTTCTGCTCCTTACTCAGGTTTACAAATTCCCTCTATATTTCTTCAACAATATTCAGCATACTTACTGTATATTCTGGACTTGAGAATTTCATTATTCAAAATCACTGTAGGCCTGCTTTTCACTTGCTGTTTTGTCTGACTGTTGCTCAGATAAACAGAACTTACATAGGAGTTTAAAGAAAAAACTAAAGCAGGAAAGGGACTCAAGATTTCTTGGGGGAAGGCACGTGTTTCAAGAGGTGTTTGGGAAAGACTTCACTGAGAAGATGCCCTTTAAGCAAAAACTTGAAGATGATGAGGCAGTGGGCATTGCTAATATATAAGGGAACAGCAGATGCAAAGGCCCTGAGGTGGGGGGGGG
>NW_006796565.1:1781797-1785980 GCF_000442215.2 Lipotes vexillifer | reverse complement strand
GGGGGGGGGGGGGGGGTCTGGCATCTCTAAGGCTGGAGTAGAGGAGTGAGAGGGAAAGTGGTGTGAGGGCAGGAAGGCAGGATGGTAAGAGGAGGCCAGACCGTGAAGACCCTGTGGATCATGGTAAATATATTGACCTTTACTCCGTGTGAGGTGGGAGCCACCAGAGGGCTTGGGGCAGAAGAATGATATGTTATGACTTAGGTTTTAAAAGAATCACTCTGGCTGTTGGGTTGAGAAATGGCTGGAAGCCGGGCAGAAGCTGGGAGAGCAGTCTGTAGCAAGCACGGCTAGAAACGAGTTGATATTCGTCCATCAGATCTGGAAATATTTGGAAAAGAAGCACTAGGGGGGGTGAACTGGGGAATTGGTTGGGGTGTGAGAGAAAGAGGGAATCAGGTTGAACGACTCCAGGATTTTTAGCCAGAGCAACCAGAACGACGGAATCTCCCCCAGCCTGATGTGGGGAAAACTGTAGGAGAGGCAGCGGGGTGAGGAGAGATCAGGGGCTCAGCTGGCTGCGTCCAAGCTGCCCAGGCAACTTCTAAGTGGGGCTTTCCGGTAGGCAGAGGGGTGGACAGTCTGAGTTCAGGGGAGAGGTCTGGGCACAGACACAAATTTTGGAGTCGTCGATGCAGTGAGATGAGTAGAGATAGAAAAGGGAAGGGGTCGAAGACCCGAGTCCTGCCCCCAGGCCCCACTCTCAACAATGAGTGAGTGATCCAATGATAACGCCTGGACTTTGGGGTGTCTTTTAAAATCACTCAAAGATCGTTCACATCTGCTGACTTGAAAGACACCCGGGTGAATAATTTTTATGTGGCTGACGACAAAGGCGCCACAATCCAGTTCTGAGCCATGTGCCCAACCCCCCGGGGCCAGCCTTGCCAAGTCGACTCGGGGCTGATCCTGGCTGTGCCGTCGCACCCGCTAACCCTCCTCACACACTCTCTTTCCCGCTCTGAAGAGCTCTTCCCCATTCCGGCAACTGACAAGTGCCGCCTCATACAGAAACAAGATCACAAGTCACCTCCTGGACTAGCTGATGTTTAGGGGCTACAAGTATCAGGAAACAGCCCCAGTCCAGGTTGGGAAAAGGACTGGGGGCATTATGGGCTTCAGCTGCCAAACAGATGGGAGGAGAAAGGCCAGGCTAGGATCGTGGATCACGTGGCCATCATCAACGCCGAGGAGGGGTAGGGCCTGTGAAAAGATACACACCCCGTTCTGTTAGTTCCCTGCCTATTTGAAGGGAAAACGGGAGCTAAAGAGGTCTCTCCAAAATGCACAAGACTTTCCTGGCCCCGGGGCAGGGAGGCGGCCCTATTCTCTGGCTGTGCAGCCCTTAGCAGCCTGTTTGCTCTGATTCCGGGTTTGCTTGTCAGCCTCCCCATGTAGACTGTGAGCTTCATAAGGAAAAGGGCCACACCTATTCAGCAGCGTGTGGAGCAGTGCCCGGCAAACCAGAGGTGCTCGGGAGACAGTCTGCAGTGAGCAAGTAGACACAGGTTCCTAGATGGAGCGTGTGTGCGCAGATGCCTTCTCATTCTCATCTCCGCTCCCAAAACACATCCGTTCAGGCTCCAAGAGGCCAAAGTCATAGCTCCTACCTTCGGTTCTGGAGCAGACCAAATGCTTGCCCAAGCTATTCACCGTCACATAACTGAAACTATGATGCAGTCTAACCTCTGACCTTAAAGGCTAACAAATGCCAGCCGCCAAGTAGCCCAGCAAGCCTTCGGCCGTGAGGACCCATTAATAAGATTTGTGGCGAGCTGTCCTGGAGATTTCTCCTACATCATCCAGGGCACGCCTGGTGACTTTTCATTGTGATTTCCAGGAGTACATGTCTCTCCTAAGAGGGGACCACCTGTGCGCATGTGGATATAGAATTTCACGTCTCTAACATATAAGCATCCGTACACACACACACCCCTCAACACAGAAGATGCCTCAGGACCGCTGGTCTCCTGTCTGCAGGGAAAGTATCGAGGCTTCCAAAGCTACCTCTGTCTCCATCCCAGTCTCTATGGAAACCTTGAAAACAGACAGGACTAGGCCAGGCTGAGTTATTTGTCTCCTAAATGAGGAGCCATAGCAGAGCCCAGTCCCTGCGGCTATGAGTTAATAAGACAATGCCTTTCAAATAGACAAGCGCTACACTTCTCTGCCTCTAAATACTGGGCCCACGTAGACCAGGGACAGTCCTTCAAATAGAGCCAAATGTACTTCTGTGTGAATATAGTCTGTGCCAGGACCAAATACAGGCTGATGTCTGCAGAGGAAGAAATATCAACTAATATGATATAGCTACTATTTAATAATAATAATAGAAATGAAATAATAAGAGGTATAATAGTTGAGTACTTACTATCAGGCAGGCACGGCATGTAATGCTTTACCTAAAATTATCTCCTGTAATCTGCACAAAGATTAATCTCACTACAGTTACATAAACACCCTCAGAGTCCCAAATCCTCTGGTGCCCTCCCTCTGCTGGGGTCCCCTGCAGTCTAGTTGTAGAGGGCTGTTGCTTGGGTCTGCTCTGCCCTGCACCATCGCCCTTCTTCTGGTAACTGCACTTTGGTCTTCCTTTGGGAAAGGCTCTTCCCCACTCTGTCTCGGTGGCACTGTTTGAGAGTTGACTGTATCCCAACTCCAGGGCCGGATGTACAACCCCGGTCTGGCTGGCCAGCACCATCCTTAGCCATGGTCATACCAGTTCATGGATGGATATTTGGCCCTGTGAGCATGTAGGCTTGGAACTGCTAGGCACCTATTTGGGTTGTCTATCGCTGTATTACAAGCCACCCCAAAACTTAGTGGCTTAAAGCAACAACTATGTTATTATCTCTAGTGATTTTGTGGCTTCACTGGGATCATCTGGGATGTTCTTCTGTGCCATGTGATGATGTCTGGGTTGTACCCATCTGTGGATTCTTCAGGACTGGAACGTCCAATATGGCAGTTGATGCTGGCTGTGGGCTGGGAGCTCAGCCGGGGCTGCTGACCAGAGGATCTCTGTTCCCATCACAGCCTCTGTACATATTTGGGCTTCACAGTGTGTCAAGTCAGCTCCACGAGCAAGTGGTCCAAAGGGACAAGCCCAGTGTGCAAGCACTTATCAAACCTCTGCTTGTCATTTCATGACTAGCATATAAAGAAAATCATGCAGTATGTAACTTTATGAGCTTGGGGTTTTTTTCACTCACATAATGACCTTGATGTCCACCCAGGTTGTTGAATGTTAACAGTAGTTCATTCCCTTTTATTACTGGATAGTATTCCATGGTACGCATGTATCACAGTGTTTTAATCCATTCATCTGTTGATGGATATTTAGGTTGCTTCCAGTTTTATTACAAACAAAGCTGCTGTGAACATTCATGTACATGTCCTTGTATAACATGTGCTTTTGTTTCTCTTGAGTAAACACCTGTGAGTGGAATTGCTGGATTATTTAGTAGGTCTAAGTTTAACTTAAGGAAATATACCAAACTGTTTCCATTTTACATTCGCACTAGTAGGATGCGAGAACTCTAGGTCGGCCACATCCTTACCAACATTTAGCGGGGCTGGTTTTCTAAATTTTAGTAATTCTCTGACATATGTCATGGTATCTCACTGTGGTTTCAATTTGCATTTCCCTAATGACTAAGATGTTGATTTCATTTTCATGTCTGATTTGCCCTCCATATATTATCTTCTTTGATGTATATAATCCTAATATAAAGCCTAAAACCATAAGACTTGTAGAAGAAATATTTGTGAGCTCAGGTTCGACCAGTTTGTATTTCTTAGATACAAAATCAAAAGTATGATCCACAAAATAACAACTTGAGAAACTGAACTTCATAAGACTAAACACCCCTGTTCAGAAGATCTTTTAAGAGAATAAAAAGGTTGAAGCTGTTTTTATCTCATTTTATAGATGAGTATTTGCTGAATCTCATCAAGATGAAGTGATTTGCCGAAGGTTACTCACCTAGAACACGAGGACCAGACTTTGAACCAGATTGTGAATCATTGCAGATTGCATACTCTTTTTTTTTTTTTTTTTTTTTTTTTTTTTTTTTTTTTTTCACTGTTGTGGCCTCTCCCGTTGTGGAGCACAGGCTCTGGATGCACAGGCTCAGAGGCCATGGCTCACGGGCCCAGCCTCCCCGCGGCATGTGGGATCTTC
>NW_006796565.1:1780823-1781780 GCF_000442215.2 Lipotes vexillifer | reverse complement strand
TTTTGCGGTACGTGGGCCTCTCACTGTTGTGGCCTCTCCCGTTGCGGAGCACACGCTCCGGATGCGCAGGCTCAGCGGCCATGGCTCACGGGCCCAGCCGCTCCGCGGCATGTGGGATCCTCCCGGACCGGGGCACGAACCCGTGTCCTCTGCATTGGCAGGCGGACCCTCAACCACTGCACCACCAGGGAAGCCCCAGATTGCATACTCTTAAATGGTTATCCTCTAGTATTTCCTTGCAATGTACCGTGCCTCAATTTTCCCTTTAGAAATGGGTGCAACCCTTTAAAGCACTTTCCAGTAACTCAGAGAAGGTGAAGCTCTCTGAAACATTTTCGAAATCCAGAAAAAGAAGAACAAAGACAGGCATGTTTAGAAAAAATCTCAACAACTTAAATACTCAGAACAACTCCATCAATAGACTCAACACTGCATCCTCGAAGTCTATGAAATGATCATTCCTTCAGCCTCTTAGGAGGAAATGGTGAGATGTATTTTAGAAAAATGGTTTCCGGCCAAGACTTCAAAGGTGGTCTTTCCCTCGCAGGTGCTCAGGGACCCCACTGTGTTGGCTTGCGGAAGAGGTCAAATCTCCAAGCTGGGGCCATGAGAACTGTCAGGTAAGACTTGGCTGGATAAAGTTTGAGGACTCCCTAACGGCACCAACGGCAAGGCTCACTGGACTGGCGGTAGGAGGAACCAGCCCTTCTCCACCTCCTTCACTTTACTTCTCATCCCTCAGAACAAAGCTTCGTCTCATCGTGATTGCAAAGTCCACATTGAAGGCAACTTTTCTTGGATCATCTTCTAAGTCTGCCAGGCTCAGCCCCATAGGGATGCAGAGTCCAAGATAAATAAAACACATCTTAGCATGTGCTCACTGAAGTCCTCTCCACACAGCTCCTGCACACGTGAACCAAGGTTAAAATAAGCACCAAAGG
Source organism: Lipotes vexillifer (assembly GCF_000442215.2). NCBI lineage: Eukaryota > Metazoa > Chordata > Mammalia > Artiodactyla > Lipotidae > Lipotes > Lipotes vexillifer. The sequence goes on along the minus strand of NW_006796565.1, from coordinate 1,780,839 downwards.
AGATTTTGAAGGGAAA
>NW_006796565.1:1778370-1780803 GCF_000442215.2 Lipotes vexillifer | reverse complement strand
ACCAAAGGAGATTTTGAAGGGAAAGAGAGGTTGCAGATGGGTGCTCAGAGAAGAAGCTGGTAGAAGGGAAAGAAAAGTTAACAACAATTCGCTTAGTCTGGAAGTGTAAGGAGGGACTGTGGATAAACACAAGTATAATAGGAGGTGAAGGGGGCACCATCGTTTAAAAGCACCACTGCTTTTATAGACACCAATATTTTAATCAGTATTACACCATACACAATATAGATGAATTTTCCGTAGATATCTTTCTCTTATAAAAGAATTCACAGTCATTACTAAGCATTTTGTATGTGTCAAGCACTTTTTAAAAATTATTATATTTCATCTTTTAACAGTCTGGAAATGTTGGTATTATGATCCCCGTTTAAAAGATGAAAAATTTCAGCTCATAGAGGTTAGGGTCTTAGACTTACTAAGTGGCAAATCTAAATTCAAACTCAACCATTCCACTGTACCTCAGGGAGGTTTCTGTCATGAAATGGATAAAAGTCACTGGTATAAACCAAATTCTCCTGGGGTGGCGGGGGAGAGGGGAATTCATGATTAACATAGAAAACGAAGGTAGTTTCATGTGAAGAGCCCACAGTAGGTAGGAAGGCAGGAGTGGAGGATACGGTGAGGGGTGGCTGAAGGTTGGTGGAGGGGTTTCTGCAGGAAAAGGGAAGCAGGAACTTGAGGGCATAGCAAAGAGTCCCTAGGTCTTTGGTCAGGCTGCCTGCACCTGAGCTGCTGGAGTGGGATAACGGAGTGTGTTATGGGGACTTTTAGCTATGGGCTGGCTCTCTCATGCAGTCGTTTCAAGCCAACCGAGGGCACGGCAGGGGGTGGGGGTCCTCTGGGTGCTCAGCAACAGTCAGACTCTCCTTCTCAGGGACCCCAAGTTAGGTCCATTTGCTCCTAGGAACTCTGGTCCAGCTGGTAGCCTCTCTTCAGTCTTCCTGGACCATGGCTTTTGGCTGAAAACAAACGTGGCACCCAGACTGTCTTGTGGTCACCCCAAAACTACCTGAGCCCCAGGCTCACCTGGGGATCAGCTGGTTCCAAAGCACAGGTAATGCCAGATCTCCCTGCCCTAGAATAACTGACTCCAGGAATTCTGTAACACTGCCAAGACATTTCCATGGGGATCGTGCAAAGTCATATCTCCAGTTTCTAAAACTGAATCTACCTTTGGTCAGGCTCAGGGTCAGGAGATGAGAAGAGAAATCAGCAGGTTAACAGGACGACCTACATTACCACTCAGGACTGTGCTTTTATCCTTCACAAGACCCTCAAATGACAACCACGTTCAGCCCTTCTGTGCCCCAATCCAGAGTTAGAGTCATCTTGACATTGCACAGTACAGTTTTATACAGAAATTCTTCATTAAAAAAGAAAACCCACAGCCTGAGTTTTGACGGCAGAAATGTGCTATTACAGGTTCAAGTGTTTCTTCTCTTCCTCCCATTTTCTCAGTCAAGAAGGACATTCCACTGGCCATGCAAAGGCTCATCAATAGATTGAGGGGATTTGGAAAATACAAGCTAATAAGGTGCATCTGTGAATTGGAGTAGTAAGCAAGGCGAAAACCAAAGAAATGTGTCATCTGAGCTGGTTCCCTTCACATCCAGTTGTCCCCAAGGCCCTGCTTCCCTCTTCTCTCAAAACAGCATGTCCTCCAGAGCCCTTAAATGTCAGGGGGGAAAGGGACTTCCCCAGATCATAAGCGGGGCTAGCAGGGAGAAAAGGTGGGCGGTGGTACCTGTCTACAGACGCTGTTCCTGTAGACCCAACATGGGGGCTATTCCAATTCACAGAGTGTAGTTAACCTGGGGGCTTATACGTGTATTCCCCCAAAACATCCCCCATACAGCACAGGCACAGGGTACACCCGTCAGGGAGACACATTTCCTCGTGGGGCTTGTGGAATCTTACGAATCAGACTTAAAGACAATCTTAGTGCTTGAAGGGAACACAGAGGCCCAATGATGTAAGATGGTTTTATCAAGATCACCTATAAGATGTTGCGAAGACCAGATCACGGGTTCCTGCTCCCAGGCAAGTGCACGGTCAGCAGAGTAGACACACAATCCACGCGCACCAGGGTTAGAGCAGTCCACAAGGCTGCAAGAATCGCCATCTTCACAGGGCTGACAGGTTGCTTCTGCAGTCCAGCCATCCTCTTTTTCTGGGAACAACCCGACTGCCCTTTGTAGAACCACCCTCTCCCCCATTCTCCAGCCGTGTTCTTAAAATGGGCGTGATCCCCTCCCCACGGCTCTGGAGGTGGACATGTGACCCAGGCCCAGCCACTTGGAGCACTGCATCCCCTGTGCCAAAGACATTGGGTCAGAGCTGGGCATGCCCCCCTGTGAAATAATAAGAATATATATTTATATTTATACTTATATTATTTATATTTATATGGGTGTGTCTTTGCTCTCCATTCCT
>NW_006796565.1:1748670-1778191 GCF_000442215.2 Lipotes vexillifer | reverse complement strand
TGCTAATATTTGGTCTATGACCCTGGTTCCTGACACAGAGTTCCTAAATCCCTTGGAACTTCCTGGGTGAAAGGAGCACCTTTCATTTTTATGAGGTGACTCTGGATGGGCTTCTGGATGGGGACTGCTCACTAGAGAGATGAAGCCATGATTAGAAGCTTGGGACTTTCAGCCCCACCCCCAATTCTCCACAGAGGGGAGAGGGGCTGGAAGTGGAGTCAATAATTGATCATGCCTACGTGATGAAGCCTCCATAAAAATCCCTAAAGCATGGGGTTCAGAGAGCTTCCAGGTCAGTGAGCGCATCCACGTGCTAGAAGAGTGGGGCACCCCAACTCCACAGGGACAGGAGCTCTTGTGCCCGGGACCCTTCCAGACCTCTCTTTATGTATTTCTTTATCTGGTTGTTTATCTGTATCCTTTATCATGTATTTTGTGATGTAATAAACTGGTGAACATAACTAAATGTTTCCCTGAGTTCTGTGAGCTATTCTAGCAAATTATCAAATAGAAAGAGGAGGCCGTGGGAACCCCAAATTATAGCCAGTTGGTCAGAAGTGCAGAGGACAACCTGGGACTTGTGACTGGCCTCTGAAGTGCGGGCAGTTTTGTGGACTGAGCCTTAACTGCAGGTAGATAGTGTCAGAACTGAACTGAACTGTAGGACACCTAGCTGGTGTCAGAGAATTGGCTGGCATGGGGGAAAAAAACCCACACCTGGAGTCAGAAGTATTCGGTGTGAGGGTAAAGTAAAACAGCGTGTTTTTCCTAGGCACAACCCAAATTGAAGAACCACTGTCAATCCAAAACGATTTCTTGGAGTCATTAGGGGAAGGAGCTCTCCTCTCCTGGAGTTGAGCTGGCAGGATGGTCTGGTACTGCTAAGGCTTATCCCCGACAAAATATGTTGAGAACCCTCCCACCATGAAGCAACTTCAGAGAAAATCAGAAACAAGGTATGAAGAAAGATTTCCCATGACATCATCTGCACCCAGATCCAACGACTTACTCCTTGAAGTTTCAGCTGCATTAGTCAATGAATTCCTTCATATCTTAAGCCCATTTCAGTTGTTTTTCTATCACTTGCAATTGAAAGAGCCCTGACTTCTATCATGAGGATGACCCTACGCACTCCCTTCAAATGGAGCTACCCTTGAGAAGCAAAGTCAAGAAGGAACAAATCAAACCCCTTTCCTACACAGGACCTCCACGTACACTCAGCCCACTCCCAGCGGTCAGTTCTCTCCTCTTCGCCAACCCATAACCAACGCTATTTCCCCTCCCCTGCTTGCACCTCACTTCAACCCCCAACGTCCCAAGTCCTCCTCCTTGGCCAGGCCATTCTGAGCAGCCATCCCCATCTCTGTCCCTTTCCCTCAGCGTCATTTTTGGTGCCAGGAGCCACAACTCTGTGAGGGGCCTCTCTCCTACTCCGTCTCCTGGCCCCAGAGGACAACTTTTCCTTCCCGCATCCCTGCCAGGAGGGGAGAATTAGGCAGAAGCAACATGTAGCATCTTATTGAGCTTTTCCTAGGACATAAAAGGAAAACAGTCCCAAGAAATACAGAATACAGCTTTTTCTTTAGAGGACTGGTAGACAGTGGCAGTTACAAACAAGTTTAGAAGACAGAAGTGCCTTTATTTGAATTGCTTAGAGGCAATATTACTTCTTCCCCCAAAAGGTTAATAAAAAATCACCCAAAATGTGATCTTGGTAACCTCACCTCTTCGTAGAGCTCGTGTTCCCCACTGACAGCCAGTTCTGGGGACGGGCTTAAGCTGTAATTGAGTTAAATGCTTCGAGGAGATTGAATCAGACTCTAAAAGTTCAAATAAAGATACTCCTTGTTTTCCAGAGTTATCGATAGGATCTTAGAGGTTCTATGCACTGTGTGTTTGGAGGTGGGGTGGGAAAGAGCAAAGGAAACTTTAGCAGAGCTATAGGTCAAATCAGGAGTTACAAACTCGTGCCCACAAACCCCAGCCATTATTTTTATTTGAATTAGTGGCCAACATGTAACTCCCATAACAATCCCAATTTCTGGCTTTTCTTGAAAACCTAGCAGAGCTAGTAGCTCTGGGCCACCTCTCAGTGTGGTGCTCTGTAATTCCGGGCTGGGAGTATACGCTACAGATGCCCTGCTCCTGGCCTGGCACACCCAGCCGCTACCCCTGTCCTGCATCTCAGCTTGAATGAAAGCAAGATGGCACCTCCTCTCACAGATCACCGCCAGGCCTGGGAAGCCAGCCAGTTAGGGCACACGGGTCCTGTGAGGAGTGACCACAGCCTTTCTGCTGGTAGGAGAAGGGCGGCAGCTGTTACAGCAAGGCCCTGCCTCCCCCCAAACCTCCTTTTCCCTTGAGGGTCCCCCCAGCCTCCCTCTAGGCCTGTCCCCTCCACCCCACCCTACCCCCCGCACGGGCTGGTGCAGCCACACTCTCGGGCTTGAAAAGGTAGGCCTGTGTGGGCCCGATTAACCCCAGACCATGCGGAAGAGGGTCTGGGGCTGGCTCAGAGACCACTTTTCCTAAAGAAGGACTTCAAACAGAAGATGGAGATTGGGAAGTCCTAATTCAAATCTTTCTCTAAAATATCTTAAGGAAAGGAAGCCCCATGACCCTGTGAAACAGCCTATAGTCAGAAAATGGGAGGGCTGCATTTCCGCAGGTGGCTAAGTGATGCTGGCTGTTCCCAGGGGCTGGGCGTGAAGGATGCCATTCCTGGGCTGGCACACCCTTTTTATGCCCCTGTGCCTGAGTCTCAGCTTGAAGAAAAGAAAGATGGTGCCTCCTCTCACAAACTGCTGCCTGGCCCCAGGAACCCTGCTAAGATGGGCAAGGGATTCGCCTTTCAGGGAGTGCGTGGGGATTTGTAGAAATGACTCTCTGACCTGGCCCTGCACTAATACCTAGTTCTCCAGGGGCTCTGGGGTTCAGGAGGGCAACTCCTCGTCGTGTGGAGGCTGGAAATTGGCAAGTGGTGACAACTAAAGGAACCCCTAGAAGAAACTCCCATTTCTCTCGCCTACAGTTATTTTCTATTGCCTGATAAATGTTACATCCAGAACTCATGTCAGGAACAAGAATGTAAATCAGCCTCTGGCATTTATGCTGAGTGGGATGACTGACAGTCAGTAACTTAAGTGTGTAAGCTGACAGCGTTAATTTTTCAGTAGATTGACGCATCCCCAGGAGAACACTCAGTTTCTTTTCAGGACACAGCTACTGTCAACCACATTTTTCTTCCCACAGAAGGTACATTTCTTTTTCATAAGGATATTAGGATATAAACGTTACATGAAGCATGGGATACTTGCCTGTTTACGTATATTGTAAAGATACGTAAACAGGCAAGGACTAACACTTAGCTAATTATAGCCTTTGGTTGGTTAAATCACGCTGGACAAATCCTCTGGCATCAGTTGGGACAATTGTCACATCTTTGTTTTTTTTTGTTTTTTTGGTTTTTTTTTGCGGTACGCGGGCCTCTCACTGTTGTGGCCTCTCCCGTTGCGGAGCAACAGGCTTCGGACGCGCAGGCTCAGCGGCCATGGCTCACGGGCCCAGCCGCTCCGTGGCATGTGGGATCTTCCCGGACCGGGACACGAACCCGTGTCCCCTGCATCGGCAGGCGGACTCTCAACCACTGCACCACCAAGGAAGCCGTGAAGACAAGCTTTTAAAATGTTGTAACAGCACCTGGGTTTTTTGTTTTTGTTTTTTGGCGAAAGCTAATGGATTTAATCAGCTCAGTTCAAAGAGACGTGGCCTGAATATGGGTGGGATAGATGGGGGAGATCCATGGCAGCCTTGATGAGTCATGGCCTTGACTTCAGTCCTATCTAACGAGCGGAAAGGAAGGATTGGCTTGGAAGCACCAGAGGGCCTGTTTCCAGAATAAAGCAATCACCAGAGATGTATGCAGGGAACACGGGCTGGGTGTTGTGGGAGAACACGGCCTACAGATCAGCGTCCACTCTGTGTCCATTGTCTCTGCGGGGCCGGCAAACATTTATTCACCAAATATTTGCTTTTCTGTCCCCAGGCGTATTGCCTTCCTGCTTTTTGAAGTCACAAACAACTACTCCTAACATCCTTTTTTGTTTTTAGCTGAAGATGATATCCAAGGTGAGGGTTGCAGCCATTTCAGTGACTTAGCTTTCCTGGGCCTCTCCCACGTACACGTGTTATTAAACTTTGGTGTGATTTTCTCCTGTTAATCCGTCTCATGGCAATTTAATTCTTAGACCCACCAGGAGGACCGAGTACAGCAGAGGGGAATTTCCCCCTCCCTGACACCACCAGCTTAGCTGGACCTCCTAGGTGTGGGGTGTATGTTTTTCCCAGAACATCTTATTCCTCCGCAGTTAGAGGACACCCATCTCCTAATCTCACCACCCCCTTATCCCTTCAGGAAGGCTTGAGATTTACTGGCCTCCTCTCTCCCTCCAGAAATCCACTTACTTGGACCAAGATGTTTACATCCTGTAGACCTTTTTCCACGTGTCCTTCCTGGGTGACTTTAACCTGCAAATCAGCTGAGCACATCATTACATTTGACAAGGAATTACCTCACCTGATTTCCTGCATCTGTGAGCTCATGGATGGTCTATAAGCCACAGCAAACCCACTAGGGCACCACTAAGAACACCCGGAAAGAGCCATTTCCATAAGGACAGAAAGCAGCTCTTCGCAGGAAAGAGCTCTCTACAGGGGCCTCCCCTTTGTCCTGTCACTAACTTTAAACCAGGCAGCCCCATGCTATACTCCGGCCCTAGCACACCACTCAAATCTTTTGATCACACAGTACACCTTGCCTAATCTGTTGGTTCTTTCCATAGATCAAAGAAGTAGAAATGAAAGCTAAGTAATTAACAGATGACAAGGTCTCTTCCCCAGCTTCCCCTTCAGTAATCTTGTGAGCAAACTGTGTGAACAAGACAGCATCTAAAGAAAGATCACGAGGAATCGACAAGCCTGCACACATGCCTGCACGCAGTGGGGGATGGCCACGACTCTGACTCCCCATCTCAATGATTAACTGAGATTACTTCCCTTTTTCCTTTGAAAACTGTCATGGCCGAGCAAGATCTTCAGAGGTGGTTTTGGGGGGACACCAAGTCCACCATCTCCTCCAGGTTGCCAGCATTCTAATTAAAAGCAACTTTCTGGGCTTCCCTGGTGGCGCAGTGGTTAAGAATCTGCCTGCCAATGCAAGGGACATGGTTTGGAGCCCTGGCCCAGGAAGATACAACATGCCGCGGAGCAACTAAGCCCGTGTGCCACAACTACCGAGCCTGCGCTCTAGAGCTTGCAAGACGCAACTACTGAGCCCCCAAGTCACAACTACTGAAGCCTGTGAGCCTAGAGCCCATGCTCCACAACAAGAGAGGCCACCACAATGAGAAGCCTGCGCACTGCAATGAAGAGTAGCCCCCGCTCGCCGCAACTAGAGAAAGCCCGCACGCAGTATTGAAGACCCAATGAGCCATAAATAACTATATAAAATAAATAAATTTATATTAAAAAAAAGATGGAGGGGCTTCCCTGGTGGCATAGTGGTTGAGAGCCCTCCTGCCGATGCAGGGGACACGGGTTCGTGCCCCGGTCTGGGAAGATCCCACATGCCACAGAGCGGCTGGGCCCATGAGCCATGGCTGCTGAGCCTGCGCGTCCGGAGCCTGTGCTCCGCAACGGGAGAGGCCACAACAGTGAGAGGCCCATGTACCGCAGGAAAAAAAAAAAAAAAGATGGAAAGGCAATGCAAACAAAATAAAATTTTTAAAAAATAATAAAAGCAACTTCCTACCAACATCTCTCTCTCTCTCTCTCTCTCTCTCTCTCTCTCTCTGATTTTCGAGTGGCAAACAGCTGGACCTGATTTGGTAACATTTTCCCTCTGCTGTACCCCTGGCCTCATCACAGTGCTTGAGGAACAGTAGGCTTCAGTCAATCTGTTAAGTAAATGAGTCAATGAATAGAAACATTCAGCCCAACTTCAGTTCACTTGCTGTCCTCCAGTTACCTGTGGTCCCGGATTCCTTGTAACCAACAGTGTATCAGGGAGGTGAGGGGGCAGAGATCACTGGGGTCTTCACTAGACAGGGCATCAAGGTGGTGAGTTCAGAGCATCTTCCACTCAGTCCTCACATGCACGAGTCAGTTTCCCGGGGTTGCCTTTCTCCGGGTTGCAGGGGCATTTGGCGACCAGCACCAGTGCCCCTGGGTCCACCTGTCATCTGAGCTTCACACTGACTTCCTGTGGGCAGTGTCCACCTCAAGGCTCTGTGTTGCTTGCATCTCATACTCGGGCCCTTCTCTGACACCCAGGAGCCCACCAGCCCTCACACCAGCTTCAGCTTCCTGTCCCTCATGTGGATAACAGCGGGAGGCATCCACCTGCTTCTCAAAGATGCTGGGGGCATAAACCACCATTGACAACAGCAGCAACCTTATCTTGGCCTCTCCTTCCTGCATCACTTACCCGGCTTCTTCACTCCTGTTTCCTGGGATCACCCCCCTAATAAACTCCCTGCACCCAAGTTTTTGACTCAGACATTACTTTCAGGGAACCCCGAACCAAGGCATATAGTTAGACAAAATATCCCATTGTGGAACGTTTTCTGCTCCAAATTCCCATCTTGCAAACCTTTTAATTATCTATCCTTTTACTAAATGCTGTTCCCTCAAAATTTCTGCTTCTCTATACACTGAAAAGAGCTTAGGCAAGTTACTGACAATTCCCGGGCCTCATTTGCCCCTCAGTAAAATGGAATAATTACACCAATCTTCCCATTTCACTGCTGTCTTGGGGGACAGCGCTGGGCAAGCTGATGCTTGAGAAATGCTTTCAAAGGGACCAGAATCGCTAAAATTAGGTTTACAGTTAAATCCTAAAGTGTGTCCTGCAGTTTCTTGATTAAAAAAAAAAAAAAAAAAAGGCCTATTGTTCTTCCTTTCCTAAGAACTAAAGAATTTTTCCACTCCATTTATTTAAAAAACGTTTTTAACACGCACATTTTCATTTATTTAATTAATTAATTTATTTTTTTTGCAGTACGTGGGCCTCCCACTGCTGGGGCCTCTCCCGTTGCGGAGCACAGGCTCCGGACGCGCAGGCTCAGCGGCCATGGCTCATGGGCCCAGCAGCTCCGCGGCACGTGGGATCTTCCCGGACCGGGCCACGAACCCGCGTCCCCTGCATCGGCAGGCGGACTCTCAAACACTGCGCCACCAGGGAAGACCTTAACATTCACATTTTTAGACAGAAGGAACCACTCTCTGAAATGTTTCCATTACTTCTCAGCAAGAAGCCATGCTCCCGCTCTCTTATATTTCTTGGAATTGCATATGCGGCCTCTGCTGAGCTCTCCGTGGGCCTGGAGCACCCGCAGGGCTCTGCTCAAAACTGAGTCCGGCACGTGAGGCCTGGCACGATCCTGCTCTGCTTTTCTCTTTGCCATCATCTGTCTCTCCTCACCTGATTGTTTTCCCTCTCTAACGGGGGATCCTCTTCTAGCTCCTCAAACACGAAACACCTTGTGTCTGTCTGTGCCGTTGTACAAACTGTTCCCTCTCCCCGCAGAGGCCATTCTTCCCCTTCCTCTCTCGGTCTGCGGGGTGGACTAGCTCATCTTCCAAATCCAGCTGAAAGTCACGCTTCCTGCCCTGCATCACCCCAGGTCATCAAAGAAACTGACCTGCCTCTAAAACTGCTATCGACCATAAACAAGATGAAAAGGCAACCCTCAGAATGGGAGAAAACATTTGCAAATGAGGCAACTGACAAAGGATTAATCTCCAAAATATACAAGCAGCTCATGCACCTCAATATCAAAAAAACAAACAACCCAATCCAAAAATGGGCGGAAGACCTAAAGAGACATTTCTCCAAAGAAGACATACAGATGGCCTAGAGGCACATGAAAAGATGCTCAACATCACTAATTATTAGAGAAGTGCAAATCAAAACTACAATGAGGTATCACCTCACACCGGTCAGAATGGCCATCATCAAAAAATCCTACAAACAGTAAATGCTGGAGAGGGTGTGGAGAAAAGAGAACCCTTTTGCACTGTTGGTGGGAATGTAAATTGATACAGCCACTATGGAGAACAGTATGGAGGTTCCTCCAAAAACTAAAAATAGAACTACCATATGACCCAGCAATCCCACTACTGGGCATATACCCAGAGAAAACCATAATTCAAAAAGACACCTGCACCCCATGTTCATTGCAGCACTGTTTACAACAGCCAGGACATGGAAGCAACCTAAATGCCCATCGACAGACAAATGGATAAAGAAGATGTGGTACATATATACAATGGAATATTACTCAGCCATAAAAAGGAACGAAATTGGGTCATTTATAGAGATGTGGATGGACCTAGAGAGTGTCATACAGAGTGAAGTAAGTCAGAAAAACAAATATAGTATATTAATGCATATATGTGGAATCTAGAAAAATGGTATGGATGATCTTATTTGCAAAGCAAAAATAGATACACAGACAAAGAGAACAAATGTATGGATACCAAGGGGGAAAGGTGGGGTAGGAATTGGGAGATTGGGATTGCCACGTATACACTATTGCTACTATGTTTTATAAAACAGACAACTAATGAGAACCTACTGTATAGCACAGGGAACTCTACTTAATGCACTGTGGTGACCTAAATGGGAAGGAAATCCAAAAAAGAGAGGACATATGTATATGTATAGCTGATTCATGTTGCTGTACACCTGAAAGTAAAACAACATTGTAAAGCAACTATACTCCAATAAAAATTAATTTTAAAAAAGTAAAATAAAACTGCCATCAAAGTACTTTTTTTTTTTTTGGCTTGCCTCTCTTTTTATGCCGGTGCTCTGACCATGAGGCTGCAGTCCTGGTGCCTACCAGGATGGGACCACAGCAGACATTCAATAAAGGCTCTGGACAACAAAGCTTCTCTTTGACAAACCTTCATTTCAAGGGAATCCACAATACACTGCTTAGGGCAGGAAACAAGATTTCCTTCATGGGAGAAGGTATGATCATGCCACATGGTCATTGGAATGGTTGTGTTTCATTTCTGTATAGAATGCCTTTACATCGTAAAATCCCAGGAGGTACGGTGGGTACTTTGATCTCACCCAACTCAAGGCCTACCGCAAACCTCTCCTTTCCAGATCGCCCTGGGCTGGCACTTGATTGGCCAGAACTCACAACAATCGTTGGTCTGTGTTTTCCCACTGGGTAGGGAACCGTCTTCAAGGCAGGAACCCTTGTTCTCTCTCCCTCTTGAGCCCTTACTCAGAATTAAGCAGGCCCAGTGCGTGGAGACAGGCAGGCCCTCACTTGGATTCCCTTTTCATTGTACAGGGGGGTGAGTCCTTGTGAAATTCCTGCATCCAACATCACCGTTGGGGGTGGGTCAGGGATTGTTTTTTGACCAGAGAACGCTTCATGGGCTCAGCTCTTTATAGACTGGCCTTGACTCTTTCTCCACCTTCATTCTCCCTTGCGTGGAACCTCTTGGGGCCTCTGGGGGCTGGGGGGAGGTGACTGACAGGGAAGGACCTAGGTATTTCTGCACCTCTGGCCTTACAACCCTCAAAAGCACACACATCCCATCTTGATCCCAAATGACCCCTGTTGCATTGATAACACTGAGTGTCAGCACAACCGGCACAGAGAATAAACTAGAAAGTGGCCCTAAGAACCAAACCAAGGGTCTGCATGTGGAGGAAGCCCGGTAGTTGACAGCACGGTGGAGGGAAGCTCTGATCTGAGTGGGAGTCCACATACCATTGTCCAAAGGCTGTAAATCCTAAACAAACAGTCCCACAAGCCAAGCAAACATTTTTGGTTTGCCTTCTTGTACTACAAGGGTGTAGGATGGGTAAGAGCCTTGCACAGCTTCCCCTGGACAGCCCTTACTAGTCGGTCAACCACCCCCCGTTAACCTTAAGGTGCTCTGACCTCACTCCCTCATTTGCATAATGGAGCTGATAAGAACTTCCCCCAGGGTATTGCTGGGAGGTACAAATAAAATAATGGCTGTGCAAGTCCTTGGTAAACTACAAAATGGTGTGTAAATGGAAAAATTTTTTATCCAGTATTCCCTTAAAAAGAAGGAAAAAAAAAACAAATCCAAAGTTAATAGAATTGATTCCTAGGAAGTGATTTTCATAAAGCAGAAATGTCCCTTCTTTTCTGCGAACCTGCTCCACCCGAGTCAGCCGCAGGCAGGATGTTTGTTTCACCACCTCCTTTCGTATCACTGAAGGGACCCTGCGTGCTCATCGCTGCTGGCTCATTACGGAGGTGGGGACACCAAGTCTAAGCAGAATCAAGTGACTTGCTTGGAGTCAACAAGGCAGCGAGTGACAGTCTGAAATCAAATCTTCTCTCTCCTTCTAATACCCAGGCTCTCTCCTGTGGAGTCAGTGAAGACCCCTCACGGGAGAACAAGCAGGGGCTATTTATTCAGAGGTGGTTATAGGAGGGAGGCAGCCACTATCTCTTGCATTTTGGCAGAGATTCAAAGGCAGGCAGAGGAGCAGAAAGCTTTCTAGGGGAAACAGGGAAGGCTCCAGGTGCACGCTGATTAAAGGCTGTAGCCCTGGGGAGGCTGGAGGTGGATTAATTAGAAGACGAGCATCCTATGCAATTGGTTAAGGGACATGCTGAACTGTCTCTGGTTAGTTCCAACTTGGAAGCAGGGACAGAAATTAGGGAAGGTGTCAGTTATTGATCAAGTCCTGGCCATTTGAGGTTGATTGTTACCAGGGTTATTGTCTGGCTTCCTGAATTATTACAAGAGATATGCGAGTCAGAATGCTTTCTGACTTCCTGCAAGTCAGACTTAGAGAGCGCAGGCTGGTTTCCTGGGCTGGTTGCTGCAGATTGTGGGTCAGAATCCTATTTTTATATATGCTCTGGCTGCCATCGATTTGTATATTCAGTTTCTCACTCCCCTCTACCACCTGACTCAAAGCCCAACCCTTCACAACAGGACACATTGCTTTACTAGGGTTTTAGGAGAACACAGATCATTTAATCCCCTATTAAGTAACCGGACAAGCAAGCGAACACCCTTAGGTATTCCTTACCTTTCTGCTAACCAAAAGAAGTATTTTGAAAAGTTCTTTATTTATTGACCAGCTAGAGAATATGAAGCAACGTTTTGAAATAGTATGCTTCTATTCTCTGCAAAGGCAAAATTATCCAAGGTCACTGATAGGGATTCACCAGGCTGAAAGTTCCCACTCAGAAGTGTGACCACAGCAGCGTCCATGGCTCCATCAAGGTCAGCATACTGAAGCATTTTTCCACTCCAGAATCCTTAACAATGGCTGCTGAGTTAGGAGGTGGTACCCAGTGACAGCTTGAGAAACATTTAGAAATAGCAGGCGATTTGGTGAGGTTGTCCACAAAGGACCTCAGTGCATAATGGAACATCTGAACACAGGAGCTGAAAATACCCCCAGCAACACAGTTATTCTTTTCAGTCACCGTTCAGCATTTTGGCTTTTGGTTTCTAAAGTTCCTAGGCAGAGACTAAATTAGAAAAATATATGCAAAAATGTTCCTCACTTCAGTGCTGCTGATGGGTTGGAGATGCTAACTTTTGCATCAGAGAGACCTGAATTTGAAACTTGCATCAGTTACGCTAAAGACCTGCTGCTCATAAATAAAACTGAGGCTGAAACGAGGTAGGTGGGAAACATCCAGGGGAAGACAGCTGGGGACTGATATGGTGGCACTTTGGTATCTCCAGGCCCCAGCTCTGCCATCCTCAATGCTTGGTTTCCATCTTCGAGGCCCATATCCTAAATGGTTGCTGGAGTGCCAGCCTTCACGTCTCTGTTCCAGGCTGACAGAAGGAAGAAGGAGAAAGAACAAAAAGGCAGGCTCTCCTTTTAATCTCACATCCTGGAATTCACACTTACATCTCATCATCCAGAGCTTATAAACGTGGTGCCACCCCTCCATACAAAGACAATTTAGAAATGCAGCCTTTTCCTGTCCATATTATTAACCCATGAAAATGACCCTTGAATATACCCAGGGTTCAGTTACTAAACAAGAAGGGGATATTAAGCAAACCCTTAGGCTGGGTTCTCCAGAAGCAGTTTAGAGATGAGGATTTGTGTGGAAGGGATTTATTGGGAGGTCCTGGAAAATGAGGTAAGTGTGTGGAAACCTTGGATCATGAATGAAGGAGTCTAAGTAAGGACATGATGTAAGCCAAGTCCCATCAAGGGTGACCTTGACCCGCCCCGCTTGGACTTCTGGGGAGAGTGTACGGTCAACTCAGAAGTGTCCTGCTCAGGGATCAGGCGGTCAGAGTATTTGCACACTCACATCCATCACTCACTGGGGAGGGGATGCCCAGAGGATGCCCCAGGGGAGCATGTGTCCCCAGCCATTCTGGCTCTGCAAATACAAGCGAAGTGAACTCCAAAGCTAGAGGGCAGCCCCATACCTAGAAAGACCATTGCTGGCTGTTAGAAATAAGAGCTCACCTATACACAGTCTTTTGTTTGGCCATTTGTATATTTTGAATTCAAATCGAATAAGAATTGCGTGCCTACCAGGAAAGAGAACAGCAATTTGCTATTTGGACCTGTGAGTTTTTGCAAACAGTGGCTAAGATGGTAGCGATAAAGCTGTAAGTCCTCTGTTGATACCTATGTGCCTGTATCTGTAGCTCAGAAAGAACTTTACCTTTCATTGTGTATTTGATGTTTTCCTATCTTCAGAGGCTGTGAATAAGTTAAATTACAAAGTCTCTGAAATTAAAGGTGCAAGGATCTGATTGGTTTATAGAGAGAAACTCTTATAGAAATTATTTCCTATAATTATCAGAAAATAAGGACCTTAAACTTCTAAAACTTTAAATGTTAGCTGAAGCTAACTTAGAAGCATTTTAGGAATCAATATAATTAAGGCAAATCTTTGGCAAATGAGACGAGTTTAATAATTTTGATTTACTGAAAATCACTATGTCTTCTCTAATTGATTAATGCTATATATAATAGGGGACTTTTATTCGAAAAGGTGTTCTTTCTTAGACTTACTCCCTTTTACTTATCAAAGAAGCTAACATTATTCCTGGTTAATGTTTAAGGCTCTGAAAAGTGTAAATTTGTGTTCAACTAAATTGAATCATTATTCTGACAATCTCTATATTTCAACAGTAATTATGTTTTGTAGTGTGTCAGCTTGAAGATAATTTCCAAGGTTTTTAAGTAATTTAAACCCTTGGACTGACATTAAATTGCATTAACTAAAGGATAATCATTGGATGCCTAGATCATTTCTAAGCAAGATGAATGCCGAAACGTTGATTACTAAGCAGCTTTGCATCTATAGACCTCTGCTTCTTATTTTTACATTCATTGGGCCATATTAACATGTACATTTTTACTACTTTTAGAGGTTCCTTAAGGGAGGCACGTGGCTACAGAAATTTGTTATGTCAATCCACAAGCTCTGCTAGCTGCTAAAACGCTGGTGTGTGAGGTGGTTCTCAATTAACCAACCCATTGTTTGCTGGATGAAAGAGAAGTTACTTACTTTGGTTAAAAATTAGAATTGCGACAATCAGTTAAGACTATACCAGAAGCAACAGTGAAGGGAAATACAACTGAGTACATCCTCCTATTTTTCAAGGAAAAGAGTAGTTTTGCCCTAAAGCAACGTCTCAAAGATTTTTTTGTCTCTGAGTATCTTTATCCTCGTAAAAGTGACAGAGGACCCCAAAGCACTTTTGACTTTAGAGTTTTAACTATCAATGTTTCCTGAACCGGAAATTGAAACTGAGAATTTTGTTTGCTTGTATGTTTTGTTTTGTTTTTTTACCGTACGCGGGCCTCTCACTGCTGTGGCCTCTCGCGTTGCGGAGCACAGGCTCCGGACTCGCAGGCTCAGCGGCCATGGCTCACGGGCCCAGCCGCTCCGCGGCATATGGGATCTTCCCAGACCGGGGCACGAACCCATGTCCCCTGCATCGGCAGGCGGACTCCCAACCACTGCGCCACCAGGGGAAGCCCTGATACTGAGAATTTTTTAACATTTATTTTACTGAAGTATAGCTGATGTACAATGTTGTGTTAATTTCTACTACGCAGCAAAGTGATTCAGTTATACGTATATATACGTTCTCTTTCATATTCTTTTCCGTTACGGTTTATCACAGGATATTGAATACAGTTCCCTGTGCCATACAGTAGGACCTTGATGTTTATCCATCCTCTGTATACTAGTTTGCATCTGCTCACCCCAGACTCCCAATGCATCCCTCCTCAACCCCTCCTCCCTCCTTGGAAACCACGAGTCTGTTCTCTGTGTCTGTGAGTCTGAAACTGAGAATTATTTAAATGCTTATTTATGGACACATTTGAAGAGACCAGTGAATGCATGGCATGTTAATAGCATCTTAGTATTATTTTTAAATGAGTCCTGTCCTCACAGACCCCTGAGACCTGTCCTGAAATAGAGTGTCAGTTTATTCCAGAACATGAGGGAGCTAATAAAGAATAAACTTACAAAGTGAATTTTATTTGCCTTTTTTTTTTTAACAGATCTTTATTGGAGTATAACAGCTTCACAATACTGTTAGTTTCTGTTGCACAACAAAGCCAATCAGCCATATGCATACATATGTCCCATTATCCCCTCCCTCTTGCGTCTCCCTCCCACCCTCCCTATCCCACCCCTCTAGGTGGTCACAAAGCACCGAGCTGACCTGCCTGTGCTATGCGGCTGCTTCCCACCAGCCAGCTATTTTACATTCGGTAGTGTATATATGTCCATGCTACTCTCACTTCACCCCAGCTTCCCCCTCCCACCCCAAGTCCTCAAGTCCATTCTCTGTGTCTACCTCTTTATTCCTGCCCTGCAACGAGGTTCATCGGTACCATTAGAACACTACCTAACACGATACGCAAAAATAAACTCCAAATGGATTAAAGACTCAAATGCCTTCGTTTTTAATAGCTGAGTTCAGAAGCTCTCCCTCCCTCCCTGTTCCGAATGGCTCTATGGTTGTCTGCATGGGTTCCCTAGGAAACTGGCCTCCTTTTTACTGGAATATAACGAATGGCTCTATGGTTGTCTGCATGGGTTCACTAGGAAACTGGCCTCCTTTTTACTGGAATATAACGAATGGCTCTATGGTTGTCTGCATGGGTTCACTAGGAAACTGGCCTCCTTTTTACTGGAATATAACGAATGGCTCTATGGTTGTCTGCATGGGTTCACTAGGAAACTGGCCTCCTTTTTACTGGAATATAACTGGAAAAATTACTTATGCAACCAAGGTCTTGACTGGAATGTCATATTTGAAAATGCTGCTTATTTAACCTGGTAAGACCATGGTTTTTTTGTTTGTTTGTTTGTTTTTGGCGGTACGCGGGCCTCTCACTGTTGTGGCCTCTCCCGTTGCGGAGCACAGGCTCCGGACGCGCAGGCTCAGCGGCCATGCCTCACGGGCCCAGCCGCTCCGCGGCATGTGGGATCTTCCCGGACCGGGGCACGAACCCGTGTCCCCTGCATCGGCAGACAGACTCTCAAACACTGCGCCACCAGGGAAGCCCCAAGACCATGTTTTATTGAAAACAGCTTTACTGAATATAGTCTATACCATACAATACACTCAGTTACAGTGTACAATTCAATGGTTTTTCAGAGATGTGCAACCAACCATCACCACGGTCAATTTTAGAACATGTTCACTAAACCCCCAAAGAAACTCCATACCCCTCAGCTATTACCTGCACCCAATCTCCCGATCCCCTCAGCCCTGGGCAACCAGTAATCTGCTTTGTCTCTATGGATTTGCCTATTCCAGACAGTTCACGTAAATATAATCATACAATATGTGGTCTTTTGTGACTAACTCTTTTCACTCAGCATAATGTTTTCCATGTTCATCCATGCTGTAGCATGGATCCGTATTTCTTTCCTTTTTATGGCTGAATAACATTCCACTGTATGGCTAGATCACATGACATATTTTCATCTCTCTTGAGTATGCACCTAGGAGTAGCATGCTGGATCATATGGTAACTCCATGTTTAACATTTTAAGAATCCTGCCAGACTGTTTTCTAAAGTGGCTGCACTTTTCTCTAAAAATAGTCCATTTTTGTTTCTAGATATGTTTGTTGCTGAAGGTTCCAAACATTTTAAACACATTAACAATGACTGAATCTCCACAACAACTCTAAGAGGCAGGGACTACTAAACCCATTTTAGAGATGTGAGATTTCAGAGAGATAAGGCAAGTTGTTCAACACCACTCAGATGGTAAGAGCAGGGATCACACTTAAGCCCGTCCCCCAAAGCTCCACCCCCTCCCTCTCTACCCCACTGCCCCCCACTCCACTCAGGAGATGCAGTGACCCGTGGGCTCTTTCCTTCCTCCGCAGACCTGAGGGCACCAGGGAATATTTCTCCATGGCTTTCGAAGGTCCCCCTCTTCTCTTTGCCCTGAAGAATCCCCCTGGCCCTGTGCAAGTGTGTTCTGATTGAATCTGCCGAGGGCACACAACCAGATCCTGATGTTCTGGAGTCTCTGCACTTCCTAGGGCTGATGGGGACCACACCCAGAGGACAATGGCCTTTGCTGTGTCCCCTTGGCCCATCTGGGGAGGCTGACAGCTAGAGCGCATGTCTAGAGGGAATGAGGAGCGAGGGAGAGTCACACAGGAAGCCGTGGCTCTCAGTGAAAATGCATTAGAAGCCGTAGGTATTCTTCACAGCCCGGGGATCTGCTTCTGTTGCTCTGAGGTGGTTTGTCAGCCCAGCTCAGCTCTTACTTTCCTCACCCACGCCGCTGAGGCAGGTTTCCAGAGCAAATTAGGGTGTAGATCAGGACGGTCGCTTCCATCGTAGTAATTAACCTAAAACAGTCAAAGTAGATGGTCTGGCTACACGTATTGATGCATGCTCCAAGCCTCCGTTTCCTATTTGAAAAATGGAAATAATGATATTTACCTCTAATGATATCAGCAACCGTGAGGATTAAAAGTTGTATAGCGCGTTGCTGGGAACATGGAGCCTGAAGAAAAATATTTAGCTCCTTCCCTGCCTCTTAGCGCTTGCAGTGTGCCGGGTACCAGCCTGAACGTCCCCCGACATGGATCCTCACGAAAAACATGTGAGGTAGGTCCTCTTACTACAGAAGTCCCCTACATACGAACGAGTTCTATTCCGAGGAGCGCATTTTTAAGTCCAATTTGTTCGTAAGTCCAACAAAGTTAGCCTAGGTCCCCAACTAACACAATCGGCTATATAGTACTGTACTGTAATAGGTTTATGATACTTTTCACACAAATAATACAGAAAAAAACAAACACAAAAAATAGAGACAACATTTTTAATTTTCCAGTACAGTACCTTGAAAAGTACAGTGGTACAGTGAAACAGCTGGCATACAGGGTCTGGCATCGAGTGAACAGACAAGAAGAGTTACTCCATGGAGGAGGGACAGGAGGTGGGAGACGGTAGAGCTGAAGGGTCATCAGCAGTAGGAGACGGAGGGCAAGCTGCAACGTCACTTACACCTGACGTTGGTGGCACAGGTTTCGGTTCCTTGCTGGATTCAATTCTATCTACCCTCTTGAAAAAACAATCCAGTGATGTCTGGGTAGTAGCTCTTTTTTCTCGTCATAGATGACATGGTAGCACTGGACTGCATTCTGAACGGCTGCTGTAACCTTCGTGTACCATTCTTCGTTCAGGTCCTGTGCCTCAAAAACTCACAGTCGGGCTTCCCTGGTGGCGCAGTGCTTGAGAGTCCGCCTGCCGATGCAGGGGACGCGGGTTTGTGCCCCGGTCCGGGAAGATCCCACATGCCGCGGAGCGGCTGGGCCCGTGGGCCATGGCCGCTGGGCCTGCGCGTCCGGAGCCTGTGCTCCGCAAATGGGAGAGGCCATAACGGTGAGAGGCCCGCATAACGCAAGAAAAAAAAAAAAACAAAAAAACTCACAGTGCCTCCTCAAGTAAAGAAAACCCCCTGCCACTTCCTGAGTCGTGAACCTCTTCGGTTCTTCAGTTACTTCTTGTTCCCCTTGTCTCTCTCCGTCCTTTCTCTGGGCCTCCAATTCCATCAGGTCTTCATTAGTAAGCTCCTCATGTTACACAGCAAGGAGTTCAATGAAGTCATCCTCTTGCAGATCTAGCTGGAAATAAAGACACTGCACTACTGTCCTCTATATAGTACAGTAAAGTACACAAAAGCACAACCACTTGTAGAGGATGCACGCACGTGAGAGCATACGCCAGACACTTGAACTAACTTACGTGACTGGACATGCGAACGCATGTTCGCATCTTTGGAAGTTCGAAACTTGAAGGTTTGTATGTGGGGGACTTACTTGTATTCCCATTCTACAGATGAGAAGACTGAGTCACAGAGGTTATATAATTTACCCAAGGTTGTGCATGGGACTAAGAGGCAGGGCTGGCACTACAACCCAGATCTCCCGGCTCCAAGGACCAGGCTCCTAAATACTTTTCTCTAAAATGAGCCAGAGGTGAGTGAGAGAGGCTTGAAGGGGGCTCCAGAAAGAGGTCCTCCCACGGATGCTGACAAATGGACCAGATGTAGACACAGTTCACTAACGAGGCACTAATGAGCATGAGTGGAGCCATTGTCCCCGTTCCTCCGTCAGGTTTGCTCTTACGGTAGATTAGGTAACAAGAAACGCCAGCGTGATGCTGAACTCAGAAAGCTGACCAGGCCGTAAAGGACACGGAGCTGCACCTGTGATGAGCATCGTTAACTGAAAATCAAAATGGGGCCAGGAGTCAGGGCAGCACCCACCTATTCGGTCGTCTGAAGTGGACAGAGAACTATGATGGCAAAAAGGCGTCCAGAATCAGGCCCAATAGCTTCTTTGGGGCTTTACTGCACATATCGCATCAGTTCCTCACTGACAGTTCCCGCAGACAAGCTGATCAAATAAGGGTTACCATCTTCCGTCCTCTGATTTCCCAAATGCACCCCGACTCCCAAGGCTTCCATCACCTTCTTTGCTCCTAAGAAAGTCAGGCCAAGAGGCACAGACCGTAGGGCTGCTCCAGGACCCATTTACAGTGTTTCAGGAGGGCAGTGGAAAGAGCATTGCTCTGAGAGTCCTGCCTCTGCCGTGGGTTGAGACACAACTTTGGATACTTTGTGCCTCTCCATAGGTCTTGGTTTTTCCACCTCTAAACTCAGGGGGATTGGGCTAGTTCAAGGGATGGAAACATGAGGAATCACTGCTGTCACCCCTTCCCATACCCATAGCAGACACAGCTAATCAACTGCAGCATTCTTTCCCATTGAGCCAGGACTTTGCCTCAGAATCTTTCTTAACACAGGGCTCCAAGCAACTACTACCGATAAATCAGAATTGGCCTGCAAGAGGAAACTTGGTTTCCATCCTTGGACACATTGATCTTGAGGTGCCCTCAGCTCTAAAGACATGTCATTCTCCTCTGTACATACCAGAAGGCACTGGAAGACTCTATCCCATGGGCTCCAGCTCTCTGATTTCATTTTCCTAATTTTTTCTGGATTCCTTATGTCTTGACTGGGAACTTGGAGCTGGGTATGGGGATGCCAACACGAAGTGGCATGGGAATTTGAGCTTCTCCAGGCAGGGTGGTGATCGCCAGGGCCAATTTGGAACCAGCAAACCTGTGATACTTTTCCAGTCCAGCCACCCAAATACCAAGTAAATCCAACATCCTTTATAGTACATCATGATTTACATCATGATTTAGACATTAATAACACATTGTAATAGAAAGGAAAGAAATTGGGTCATTTGTAGAGACGTGGATGGATCTAGAGACTGTCATACAGAGTGAAGTAAGTCAGAAAGAGAAAAACAAATACCGTACATTAACGCATGTATGTGGAACCTAGAAAAATGGTACAGACGAACCGGTTTGCAGGGCAGAAGTTGATACACAGATGTAGAGAGCAAACGTATGGACATCAAGGGGGGACAACCGCTGTGGGGTGGGGATGGTGGTGTGCTGAATTGGGCGATTGGGATTGACATGTATACACTGATGTGTATAGAACTGATGACTAATAAGAACCTACAGTATAAAAAAATTAAATTAAAAAAAAACACATTGTAGTTTTAAAGTTGTTCTTAATATCTTTGTTACACAAAGGCTGGATAAATCTTGGGGTTTCCTGTTAAAGTCATCAAAACTGAGCTCTGATCCCTGAAGGACCTTGATTTGAGCAGCTCCTTAAATGCCCTTTAACCAAAAACACAGGTGGCATTAAAAAGAGCAATGCTACAGTGGCCACCCGGGCCCTGAGTGGGAGAATAAGGATAAATAGACAGAGGATTCTCTGCCAGAAGCAGAAGTTTTGTGTTGATTTTAGCCCAAAGAAAGACATCCAGATGGAAAGCAAAACCTTCTATAAATCTTTCAGACATGCTTCTATGCAGTCAAGTATTAGACTTACTTATAAAAGTGAAGACTCTCGAAGAAGTAAAAACACACTAAATAAATCCAAGTTACAGATTTTTAATTTCTGAAGTCGCATTTTCTTAACTTATAAGGGACTCTTATAAACAAAGCAGCACATACACAAGGCTAGCTAGGTTCCACGTGTATTTACTGAACACCCGCTGGGAGGAAGACACCGAGCCAGACTTGTGGGGCAGAGACAGAGGGGGGACGACGTCGTTCTTGCCCTTGGGGAGATTCTGGGACAACAGCAGCGGGGAGAACCAGAGGTAAGATGACCCTCAGTGGAAAGGGATGGAGAGCAGTGGCCCTGAGAGGCCCCAAGGGCCCTGCAGTTCTGTCCTAATGCATCCATGTTGTGAGACGGAGGAAGGCTTCCTGCAGGAGGTGGCATTTGAGAAAGGCCTTGAGAGGAGCAGGAAGGTCTTCAGCTGTGGGGAGACACAGGAGATGCAGAGGCCCAAGGCCGCCCCTAGGCAAGATCCGGGAGGGGTAATTCTGGCTGAAAAGCAGGGGAGAAGTCTGGTTGCAGAGCAGCCCTCCTTCGGAAAGAAGGTGCAGGAAGACAGTCTGGGCTTGAAGGCCCAGCTAGGAGGAGCCGCTGAATTATTATGGAGCCAACGGGGAGCCCACCGGCGGGGCTGAGTAGAGGAATGGCTCCAACAGAACAGAGACTTAGGGATCTGGAAGGTCAATTCTCCACCAGAAATCAGGGGACGCCACAGCCAGACAGGCCCTGACAGTCCATGGAGCCCACGGGCTTACTTTGCAGGAGCAGATAAGAGACCAGAGAGGCTGCCTGGCCGAGACCACACACCAAAGGGTGGTGCCAGGTCTGGAAGCCACAGCTCCATCCTGCAAGCCCGAGACACCTGTTAAGGGACTAAGTCAGAAGACAGGCCTTGCAGAGGACCAAGAATTGCTGAATGCAGCAGATGGCATACTGCAGCCCCAAGGGCTACAAGGGCTACAGCCCCATTGCTAGACGGTGGCAATGAGACAAGCACCTTGGTACCAAGTGTGGAGACCTGGCCTCCCAGTAGGACGTGGCTGGAACCTGACGATCTATCATTTGCTGATGCAGTTGGAATGGTTAACCGCTCTGAACTGCAGGGCTGACCGATCATTTCAGTCATATCTAATGCTGCAAGAGGAAGGTTTTCCTACAATGGGCTTCATAGAGAGCTATATGGCGAATAGCTATATGACTACTGAAAGTTAAATTTATATTAATTAAAATTATGTAACTAGAAATGCTTTCCCCAAGTTGCATGAGTCACATTTCAAGTGGCTCAACGGCCACATGTGGAGAGTGGCTACTGTTTTAGATACTACAGAACTGAACATCTCCATCACTGCAGAAAGTTCTATTGGGCACTGCTGGTTTATAGCAGGGGTCAGCTAACTATGCCCCAGCCTGGGTCCCAAATCCAGCTGCCATGTGCTTTTGTTTTTGTCTTTGGCCAAGCTGACTGACTTGTGGGATCTTAGTTCCCCAACCGGGCCCCAGCAGTGAAAGCGTGGAGTCCTAACCACTGGACCACCAGGGGATTCCCTGCCACGTGTTTTAATAAAGTCTTACTGGAACACAGCCATGCCCATTCACTTATGTATGGTGTAGGTCTGCTTCTGTGCTGCAGTAGCAGAGTTGAGTACTGGTGACGGAGTCTTTACGGCCTGTAAAGCCTAAAATACTTACGATCTGATCCTTTATACGAAAAGTTTGCTGCTCTCTAGTGTAGACTGTCAAAAAGTGACATGAGGACCTTTTCTGGAAAGATGCTCACTGGTAGACCCAGGAATTACTAGTGGGTCCCAAGTGTCAGGATGACTTCACCCCACCACAGGCCCTCCTGGGGAAGGAGGTAGGGAACACAACGCTGGCAGCATCACTACGGAGCTTGATGGGGGTGCAGGATGCCCCTCCCCAAGCAGGCACCCTCTCCAGGGTGACTGACCGACCTTCTCTAGGGTGACCCACCGCAGAGACAGGGGGTGGGACGTGGTGTTTGGGTGGCTGCGAGTCTACCCAGGAAAACCACACACGAGAAGGAGCTCACCGTTTGCTTTCTTTATTTTTCTATTCTTCCCAGGTCAGTGAGGCAGCAACATTAATACAAAGTGAGAAGAACTGTTTTCTTGCATGGCAATTCAATAACCCCTCTCACACGGATGCTCACACATAATTCCAAGAGCTTTTCATCAAACTCAGTCTAATCTGGATGGTCTGGCATCTCACACACCAAATATAACTCCCGGAGTGATGTCGGCCAGCTTAGGAGTGCTTGCTTCCAGGAAAGGAGGACTATATTGAACAGAGAGGGCTGACAGTCAGCCTTCTTCCAGCTCTTTTCAAGTCCTAGCAGGTCAAAGAGGAGAGCCAGGCTAACTGCTCTGGTTCCTCAGGGAGGTGGGCACCTCCTGCTCTCCCCACCCAGGGAGCCCCCAGCGCTACTGCAGCGGGAAGTTGGGGGAGTTCTCTGTGGACCCCACTGCACGCCAGGAGCCCCAAAGCATGTCTGCTGCCCACACTCACTCTTGAATTATTTCAGCCTTTCTCTTCCTTTATGTGCGTGATCCTTTGTTGAAAGGGAAACTAAGCTGATTCAAGAGCATCATCAGTAAGCTGATGCTCACTTAGTAATGTCTCTATTGTCAACAGAGTGCAGGGTTTATCTGCAGCAGCTTGGAATGTCCTGGGGCCAGAGAGGGTAGATTCTCTTAGGATGCCCATGAGCATCTCGAATGGTAACATTTGGGACAGCAGAGCCCTGGGAATGCTGCCATTTTAGCCATGCAAATTGCAAATGCACGGGGAACTCTTGCTGTCACGCAAACAGGAAAAGCACCAGTTTCCCTTCCTGTACGGCCAGAAGGCCCTCAACAGGCAAGCTCCTCTCTCTCTCTCTCAGACTCCCAGGATGACTTGCTGAATCCTCCCACCAGCCTTCCTCTGCTGCCCTGCCCAAGTTATTTGGATAAATGGGAACAAAGAAACTATCCTAAGCCTCCCCTCAGGACCAGCCTTTGCAACGTACACATACTCCCAGGCCTTCTTGAATTACAGAGAAAACAATGAGGAGTGAGTCCTCTATGGAGCTACAACCAGGGTGGTTTAATTTGCAGGGGTCCAGGACATGACTCAAGAGTTGGGAGGTCACCCGCGCTGTCGTCTTTTCCGCCCCCGCAGCTTCAGCCGCCTGGCTGGCAGGCTGACGGGCTGCTTCCCGAACTTCTCCATGATCTCTCTGATCCTGGCCAGGTTGGTTTTGCTGAGTGTGAAGTCGCACTGTGTGGCCCCCATGTCATAGCCGACTATGCAGTTCTTGGTGGACGAGGTGAAACCTTCTGCCTTGGCCGTGACCATGTACTCTCCGGGGTTCAGAAGGCGCCAGTAATCCCCGTCACTGGCTGTGAAAAGAAAGCAGGGGAATTCAGAGCAGCTCTTTTCTAACAGCGATATCACCAGCTCTGTTATTCCAAGACCAGCCTCCTGGCCAGAGAGAGACTCACGGGCAAGCAGTGTGGAATTTGAGCCCCAGCAGATGCAAATTCTTAATGCATTTTGGAAGCCAAGATGTTTTCCTTTTTGGAAACCACCTTAATGGTTTTAACAGGAAGGGGACTGGGGTGTAGGCTCCCCACAGTGTTAATACGCATGAGCAGAGATGGAGAAACAATCGCTAACATTCCTTTCTCTGTGACAATACACACCATTCATTATGAACTTGAATGTCTGAAAGGTATGCCCTCGCCATAGAATGCCATCTTGAAAAGCCATCTGTGCCTGGTTTCCCGGCTTCCTTTAGCACGGCTATAAATATAGAATAGTGGTATAGGGGTGGGGCTCTTCACATCTGAAAAAGAGAAGGAAAGGGCTACAAACGACCTGGGGGGAGGCCCCAAGGTCCACACCTCATTCCATGGTCCTCTATGAAGAAATGGAACTACAGGAGCAGGTACACGTGGACGTTGCAGGCAGAGTCCCCTGCCCCTCCCCCCACCCCAGTTACACCATTGGTCAGGCACCCAACAGGCACCTAACTGGACCCGGGTCCATCGTTAACTCAAAGCTAGATCCTTGTTGCATAAAGTGGGGTTCTAGGCCAAGGCCACTCCTCCCCAGGGGGCCTACACCTGCTGAGATCACTTGGACCCCTGACATTAAAGAGGCTTCGAGACAGAAAAGGAGACATCAACTCCCACGTAGCACATGGAAGGACGAAGCAGGCACCAATCCACTGAAGCCAAGTTCTTATGTAGGTTGTATAATGATCCCCTTTTCTACGTGAGTAATTGGATGCCCAGGGAAGTGTCACGTCCTGCACAAGGTCACACAGCTAGTGATTAGCTGGTCTTCCCGGGCCAGGTTTGTTTTCTCTCTTATGATGATCTGTCCTGCCCGGTCTAAAGAGAAAAGGCTGGATTTGGTGGAGTGCTACATAGGCCCGGGAAACTTTTACTCATTTGAATGAACCCTGATGTCCTCTAAAGAATGGAAGAGAACGCTGTGTGAGAATATTTATCTCCCACATACACGCATATAACACTCTGAAGCACCATGTTTAAATTCACATCACAATCTTTATTCATCTGAGACGCCCCATGCAACGTGGTGAGCTCACGAGAGCACAAGATGTCATGAAAAATGAAATACGCAGGCAGTGGTTCGCCACACGTTTGCACAGTCTACTACCTGGTAAACAGGCCTCAAAGTGAGAGTCCCAGGCACGCAATGCAGGCAGACGGCTCCCCGACTTTCTCAGCACTGCACCCTATGTCTTCCTGCAGTGAAAATGCAAGGTTCTCAACTGAATAAAATGCCACTTGGTGGCTTTTCAGAAGCTGAGAGGCAGGCCCAGCCGTCTTTGTCTTGCTATCAGACGGCCCGAGCCTCCTGCGCAGGCACGCGCTGAGACGTCTCTCCGGGCTCCCAGCTCCCAGGCACGCCTGCCAGAGCCGCCCCTGCACCCTCCAGACCTCCCTGTCCCGTCTTGGCCCCGTGTTAAGCTGTGGGCTCCGTAAGACCTATGGCTTATCCTTCACCACTTAACTGTGTGTTTCAGTCGTGTGTCCTTGATGAATGCCAGCTGGATTCAGTGGGATGAAGACAAACAAACATGAATACAAATGTCCTATTAAGGTGAGAAGTTGTACATATTAAGCCTCAGCCACTGTAGGTACTTTCTCCCCACCAACACCGGAGTGGATTCGTTAAGGCCAAGAACCGGCCACCCGCCAACTAACTTGATAGAGGCCGCTGGAGGCGAGACCTTTCGGTGGGAGTGCCCACCTCGAGAACACACTGAGGTCAGTCTGAAACACCCCCAGGGAAAGGGCACCCCAGGTTCTCACCAAGGGAGATGCTCAGGAAGCCAGGAGTGAAAGAAATCCATAATTAACACGTGCTTGTCAGCTCTACTGATTCAAATTTATAAGACGGCTTTGTAATTCTTTTTCTCCCCCAAATAGCAGAAGGCTCCCTCCTCATCCTCTCTCCAATCTGCCCACCTTTGCTGTGCTGACCTCCTTCTTATTACATCTCGGTGCCCTGTCAGGGGTGTGTTTCGGGGGTGAGTGCTCTGTGGAGATGCAGGGGGATGTTGGCACCCAGCTGGCAGTGCCCAGCATCGATGGACAGAAGGAACAACCCAGGCCCTAACGAATTCATTAACGAATTCATTAGCAGGTCGGGTTAGTGTTCCCAAACAAAGGACAGTCACGTGGCATTCTCAGCCAGGTTTTGGGCCAACATATTTACATGCATTTAGAAAGCATCCTTACTAGCTTCTCTCCCTGTGGAATTCCACTTAATACCCCTGTTTATTTTATGCAAAATCCCTCCTGGAATAAAACTTGTCAGATCACATAAGCCTCAGACAGAAATCAAGGCAAATTCAGAGCTTATGTGGAGCAACGAAGGACCCCGAAACCAACGCAATAAAGAACCATCCATGACACACGGGATTCCTCTGTGATGCGAACGTGCTGGGAGATTATTTTGTGGGGAACGAAGGCAGATGGAGCTGCATTTTCCATTAGCTCATCAAAACTGTCTCCTTGATTACAAGGGCTTTGAAATTCCGAGCTCATTAGGCAAAGCTCTCTGCTGGCTTGTGGGCCCCTGGGGACATTTTATCTCCCACTCTGTTTAAAACTCTTATTTTCTCACATTGCCTACAAAAGACTAACAGTCCAAGGAATGTTTCAGGCTCTTTTACAGGCACTCATTAATAACGTTTAAAATACAAGGCCTATGCAGAACCAGATCAAATAGCCCCTTTCATCCACAGTGATCACCTGCACCTTGCATGTCTGGCCCGTGACAAGTTTACAATCTGCATTTGTTGAATTAATGAATGAATAAGTGAATAAGTGAATGAATGAATGGATCAGTGTATGCCTGCCTATGTGGGGCAACTATGTACCAAATGCCATGCTACCCAGTGTGCAGCCTTGTGGTCAGTGGTTATAAGACCCTGGAGGACAAGTGGATGCTCAGGAAATATGGCTGCGTGAAGAAACAGGCAACTACCTTGAAAGAAGGCGATTCAGGGCATCACACCACAGTCTACTGTTTTGTGGCATTTCACCCATTTACAGAATAATTGTCCTTCTCTGCCAGGCACGTGAGCAGGTAGCCTGGTATTGAAGAACACCTGGGCCAAGTCTGAATCCCAGCCCCCACCCCGTCCTAATGTCCTAGAGCCTCTGCTTCCTCACAGGTCAAATGGGATCACTTGGGGGAGGACAGGGTGTCTTCATGCATGTGACCAGCTAGCGGGGAAAGCGGCCCTTCTCTTGTTCAGGGGGAACAGTGTGGGGCAAGGCAAGGGGGACCACATTGAGAGTCTCAAGCTCTCGGCTCAATCCCAGCTCAGCCTCTCGCTGTGCATCTGGGAAATGCCACATAATGTCCAGTGCGGCTGGCCACCCCGGCACAAGGTAAGCTCTTAGATCCCCGGGCGCAGGTCAGGCCAAGTTAGTGTCAAGTCTTGTTTCTCCCAGTTCAAGTGTGTCTGCAGGCTGAAGAGGTCTCTTTTATGGAGATCATGGTTTCCTTTCTCTTGCTGATGATGACTCTGTTTGCTACACCTGGGCGGGACCTGCCCTGGGTTGAATGATGCCCTGCCCCCCACACCCTCCAATGGCCCACATCCTACTACCCAGGACCTACGAATTGACCCTATTTGGAAAAAGGGTCTTTGCAGATGTAATTAAGGATCTCAAGATCATCCTGGATTATGTGGATGGGTCCTAAATCCAATGACAAGTGTCCTCATAAGAGACAGAAGAGCAGGCGCCAGGAGGAAACGGAGGCAGAGACTGGAGTGATGCAGCCAAGGAAGCTCAGGAATGCCTGAAGCCACCAGGAGCCGGAAAAGCCAAAGGGGGATCCTCCCCAGGGGTTCCAGGGGGAGCACGGCCCTGCTGACACCTTGATTTCAGACTCCCGGCCTCTATAACCGTGAGGGAATAAATTTCTGTTTCTTTAAGCCACGCAGTCTGTGGTCATTTGTCATGGCAACCACTGGAAACCAATGCAGAACCCAGTGCCCTGCTCACTGCAGCTGACAGCAAAGCAGCATCTGACGCAGCGCTCCCCAACATCGCCCCGCCCCCATGTAGGAAAACCTCTGCGTGCAGGTTTAAACATGCCTACGGGCACACCATCTCCAACAGAACGCTCACTGACCATCTGACTTAAGCATCCAATCAATTCTGTTCCACGTGCATCTGTCCCTGCATCATGCTGCAAACATCAGCCATCGGTCAAATTGGCCATTTCTCATTTCCCCCTGAACACGCCAAGTGCCATCCCAGGTGATGAGAGTACTGGGGCACAAGGGTAAGCCTGGGCTTGTTTTCATATCATAATCGGCAAAGAACAAGGCAGCCCTTGTGCAGATGCTCGGTGTCTGCGGGCTGCTTCCCAGCCAGCGCTGGAGCTCTGGAGCAAGCAGGGAAACAGCACGCAGCTGCTCCGACGCCTGAACCCAAGCCCCACCCGCCTCCTGAACCTTCAGTGGGTCCTTGAACCTCTTTGAGCCTCTGGTTTTCACCTGAATAAGGGACAGAGAGAAGCCAGAGAGCAGAGGCTGAACACCTTGCTTTCCAGGGGCTCCATGGAAAGTTGGAGAAAAGAGACAATAAGCCAGGTCGGAGGAAGAAGTCTCTGGGCCTCAATTTGTGGTTTTTTTTTTTTTTTGCGGTACGCGGGCCTCTCACTGTTGTGGCCTCTCCCGTTGCGGAGCACAGGCTCCGGACGCGCAGGCTCAGCGGCCATGGCTCACGGGCCCAGCCACTCCGCGGCACGTGGGATCTTCCCGGACCGGGGCACGAACCCGCGTCCCCTGCATCGGCAGGCGGACTCTCAACCACTGCGCCACCAGGGAAGCCCAACTTGTGGTTTTAATTCAAGTAAAACACTTCCAGAAAATGGATATTTCCTCTTGAGAAACAGTTCACACACATTATTTGTACTTACCTGTTCGGACGTCATGGTTAACGCCCTCTACGGAGATAACAGCATTTGGAATTCCTTTTCCATGCAAATCCCTCACCAGGCCTTTGATGCCCCGATGAACCTGCTCGACAAACAGGAGAAGCAGATGAGCTCACCGATCAACCGGCACAGCGAAGAGGACCAGAAACCTAATGCCAGCCCATTGCCGCCAAGAACCCCCCCACAAAGCTACGTCTGGCTCAAAAGCTCCCCGGCTCTGCATGGATTTGGTGTGTAAATTTCTGTATTCCTTTTGGGTCCATCTACTGGCAAGTCTTCCACTGGAGTTAAAATATTCCAGAGGTTTAGAAAGTATTAGGATCTGAGATGGTTCATAAAAGACACATCCAGTAAAAATGGAATTTAATTTTTATAGGCACATTTATTTTGACTTTCCTGGACTCTACAGACTTAACACATAGACTTTAAGAGTCAAGGAGGGGCCTCCCTGGTGGCGCAGTGGTTGAGAGTCCGCCTGCCGATGCAGGGGACGCGGGTTCGTGCCCCGGTCCGGGAAGATCCCACGTGCCGCGGAG
>NW_006796565.1:1726242-1748463 GCF_000442215.2 Lipotes vexillifer | reverse complement strand
CCATGGCTGCTGAGCCTGCGCATCCGGAGCCTGTGCTCCACAACGGGAGAGGCCACAACAGTGAGAGGCTCCCCCGCCCCCCAAAAAAAAAAAAAAAAAAAAAAAAAAAAAAAAAAGAGTCAAAGAGGAGAGAAAAGACTCAAAAGCATCCCTGTAAAGTACAGTTCATCCTCAGGGCCCTTCCACTGATGAGCTGTGTCACATGACACACACCAACTCTGAACCTCGTGCCTCAGGTTCCCCCATCCGAAGATCCAAGATGACATACCATCATTTCCAGTGACATTCTTTATACATATTGCTATGCCTGGGCATTTTATGCATAGGAGGCTCTTCGGCTAAACTGGGATCATTACGTTAGAATGACTAAGGCCTTCTCTCTCTTTGTTCATATATGAAATGAAAAAAGAGCCTTCCCTTACAAAATTCCAGGGTGGGGATGGAGAGTGTGCTCATGGCTTCCCAGGAGGGCAGAACGGGTTCACACCCTTCTGTGCCAGGAAAGTGGGTTGTGGGCTGTGGGCTGCACTGACCCTCTCAGGATCCTCATGGATCAGACTTGGATGCTAAATCGCAGTGCCAACCTCTGCCACCATGGGGAGGTGCAGGTACCAGGAAGCTGGCAGCGCAAGCCCTTGGCTGAATGCCTCTTCTGACTCACCTATGAGAACCCATGGAAGAAGGGCAACCTCCCAATACAGTCTCAGCATCTTACTTCCTAATGAATGTGAGTCATGGTAGTCATATGAAGTTCCACATTCTTTTTATTTCTCTGGTTCCTGTGAGTCTATTCCTTGTAGGGGCATGGATGTTATTTGGTTAGTTTTAGTACCAAACTAGAGCCGGTTTGCTCAATGCTACAAGACAGGCGTATCCTTGAGAGCAGGAGGAAAAGAAGGCGTGCGAGGGTCCTAGCATACATGGCACGACTTCCTCACCAGCTACAAGCAGAAGCTCAGCAGGCGCTTGTTGGAACTGTTCCCAGGTGACACCCGACACCTGCAGCAGTGACTCCTCAGCCTCCGAGCTGTTATGCGCTGAACTGTGTCCCCCACAAATCCATATGTTGAAGTCCTTACCCCCAGTATATTAGAATGTGACTGTATTTGGAGATAGCATCTTTAAAGAGCTGATGAAGCCCTAAGAGTGGACCTTATAATCTGACTGGTGTCCTTGTAAGAAGAGGTCATTTGGACACGCAGGGACACCAGGAGTGTATGCACACTAAGTAAAACCATGTGCAGACACAGTGAGGAGGTGGCTGTCTGCAAGCCAAGGAGAGAGGCTGCAGGATGAAACCAACCTGCTGACACTTTAATTTTGCACTTCTAGCCTCGAGAACCATAATTTCTGTTGCTTAAGTTCCCCAGCCTGCATATTTTGTTACGCAGCCCTAGCAGACTAATACAAGGGGCCTGAGTATGCTGGCTGGACAACCACCCCTTCCCCACGGAGCAGCATCCTAGAACCCTGGAAGAAGTCTCACTTACCATGAACCAGTGGGAGCAAATGACATTGACTTAGAGCTCACAGACAACAGTTCCTTCTGACACTGTAGTCGCTAGCCCAGGGTGATGGCCACCGTAGGAAGCGCTAATTTGATCTCAGGCTTTTGACCATCTCAGGGGCTTCATCCCCTAGCTACATCCCATCACAGTCGTGTGCCCATGTCATACCTGCTCCATGAACACAATTAAGGATTCCCGATTATTCTCCCACTCCTCAGGCAGCTCGCTCTCATGCGGATATTTATCACAGCCCACATAGATGGACAGCTCGAAGCAGTTTGTGTGAAGGTAGCTGAAATCGTTGAGACCTGCCAAGCCAACCAGACAACGTTTTAACTGAACAGTGCTCAAAGTGGCCCTGGGAGACAGCGAGAATGTTCAAGAATGTGATTCAGAGGACTTCATTTGAACAAGGAGGTATCAAGTATCTACTCTACACAAAAAATTAATTAGAGCAACTGATGGGGGACAGAATGGGGGGTTGAGATAGAAGATGCAGCCGGAACAGTCCATGGGGAAGACAGGCATATGTAGGACATCTTTGACAAAAGGAGGACTGAAATGCTTTTTAGATAAAATTATTTTCATTTTATTAAACTCAGTTTAATACTATTTTTAGGATAAAAATTCTTTTTTCTTTAAAAAGTTTTTTTCTTTTTTTTAAAATTTATTTATTTATTTACTGGCAGTGTTGGGTCCTTGTTGCTGTGTGCGGGCTTTCTCTAGTTGCAGTGAGTGGGGGCTATTCTTCGTTGCGGTGCGCAGGCTTCTCATCGCAGTGGCTTCTCTTGTTGCGGAGCACGGGCTCCAGGTGTGAGGGCTTCAGTAGTTGCGGCACGCAGGCTTCAGTAGTTGTGCTCGCGGGCTTAGTTGCTCTGCGGCACGTGGGATCTTCCCGGACCAGGGCTCAAACCCATGTCCCCTGCATTGGCAGGTGGATTCTTAACCACTGTGCCACCAGGGAAGTCCCTCTCTTTTGTTTTCTTTTTGTTGTTTTATATTTTTTGAAAGGTATCATTAATTAATAGTATGGATTTTTAGTGCTTAATTAAATTTAGCTCAATAGTTATGCCGCTCTCAGCTACAGCTCTATAACTGTAGAATGAAAACTGCAGCTGTCTATTCTAATTCATAAACATAACTATCCATCCCACCATTTACCGAGTGTTTTACATAAGCCAGAAGCCGTCCTTAGCGCTCTGCATCCAAGCTCATTTAGTCTCCATCACAAATCCAGCAGAGAGGTAGGTAGCATAGCCCAGTTTTACAAATAAGAGAATTGAGGCGGAGAATGGTTAAGGACTGCATTACGGAATGTATCCAGAATCGTGCGTCTGGACAGTGAGGGTTTGAACCCAGGTGTGTGTAATGTCTGCCCAGCCCTTGCTTGTCACTGCTGGGGGACTGAAGGGCAAATGTCCTCACCACCCAGCTGGAAAGCAGACAGTCTCGTGCATCCTGACACGGCTACAACAGGACTTGGTCCCTGTATTAATTTCTTAGGGCTGCTGTTACAAAGGACCACCAACTGGGTGGTCTAAAACAACAGAAAATTATCCTCTCATAGTTCTAGAGGCCAGGAGTCCAAAATCAAGGTGTTGGCAAGGCCACACCCCCTCCAAAGGCTCTTCCTTGTTTCTTTCAGTTCCTGGTGGCCCCTGGCACTCCTTGGCTTGTGGCTGCATCACTCCCATCTCTGCCTCTGTCTTTACAGGGCCGTCTCCTCAGTGTGTGTCTTCTCCTCTTCTGTCCCTCATAAGGACATTTGTCACTGATTTTAGGGCCCATCTGGGTAACTCAAGATGACCTCATCTTGAAACCCTTATCTTAATGACACCTACAAAGACCCGTTTTCCAAATAAGGTCACACTCACAGCTTCCAAAGATTAGGAAGTAGACGTGTATCTTGGGGGTCCCATTCACCCCACGACAGTACCCAAAATGCATAAATGAATGTCAGACGGCATAAAGTCCAGTGGCTCTCTTCCCAACATTTTATTTTTGGAAACCATTTGAAATAGCAAGAACACAGTGCTGCTATGTTATGTGTGAGGGCCAAGAGGACTCCCCCAGCAGAAGGCGCCACCAACAAGCCCGCCCTGGCTTCTGAGGGTCAAGGCCACAGAGAGAGGAGGTTGGCTGGGCTGGTCTCTCTGTTGACCAGAGACAAAAAGCAGGTCCTCCTGCACTTCAGCCTCGGTACTCACCCGTCCTCTCTTCCCTCCTTCCTCAGAGCGTTCAGTGATACATCTCTCAGTATAAATGTCTGTTTAAAAATCACAGCTTTGGGTGTCAAGATCAATTCTGTATTGATCTGCTGCCTAACTGATAAAGTCACAGACAAAAGGGTACAAAATACACAGCCATTCTCTCTACCAGATTCCAGATTCGAACCATTCACAGGTCACCAGCCATGGGCCTTTGATCACATCTGTGATCAAATAAGGACAGTGACAGCAGTGAGATAAAAGGAGTGGGACGGTGTCAAGTTAATGGAAAAATCCCTCACAGGGCCTTGTCTGGCTGAAGAAGGTTGGTCAAAAATGCCAGGTCAGGGCTTCCCCGGTGGCGCAGTGGTTGAGAGTCCGCCTGCCGGTGCAGGGGGCGCGGGTTCGATCCCTGGTCGGAGAGCTAGGATCCCACATGCCTCGCGGCCAGAAAACCAAAACATGAAACAGAAACAATGTTGTAACAAATTCAATGAAGACTTCAGAAATGGTCCACATCAAAAAAAAATCTTAAAGAAAAAAAAAAGTGGGGGCTTCCCCGGTGGCGCAGTGGTTGAGAGTCCGCCTGCCGGTGCAGGGGGCGCGGGTTCGATCCCTGGTCGGAGAGCTAGGATCCCACATGCCTCGCGGCCAGAAAACCAAAACATGAAACAGAAACAATGTTGTAACAAATTCAATGAGGACTTCAGAAATGGTCCACATCAAAAAAAAATCTTAAAGAAAAAAAAAGTGGGGGCTTCCCTGGTGGCGCAGTGGTTGAGAGTCCACCTGCCGATGCAGGGGACACGGGTTCGTGCCCCGGTCCGGGATGATCTCACATGCCGCGGAGCGGCTGGGCCCGTGAGCCATGGCCGCTGAGCCTGCGCGTCCGGAGCCTGTGCTCTGCAATGGGAGACGCCACAACAGTGAAAAAAAAAAAAAAAAAAAAAAAGCGAGTTCAGCTCATTCAGTGGAACCCGAGGCATGGAACCTCAGGCAGCACCCATGGATCAGCATGGACAGGCCCTCCCGGGAGGGCTGGACCCCTCCGCACACACACACAATTCTCATTATCCCAACCTCCAGGCCTTGTTAGTACTGAAATAAATAAATGTGATATTTAAAACTCTGGAGTGGGTCTGCCATGTTGCAATCAGTGCTAGAAGCGCTAGAAGAATTGGCAAAATGAGACACCAGGAGACCGGAGGAAAACCTGCGCCAGGCTATCATTACCGCTGAATTCCAGGCCTTCAGCAAATGTCATGCAGCTGAGAATCCTCCATAAGAAATGGCTTCAAAAGTGAAACGTGTGGGCAGGCAGTGCAGGGTGATCCAGATAGCTCTTCCTGGCTGAGGCTTCTTCCTTTGTGTTCTCTGTGGGCCTGGAATCCTGCTCTTGTCACGGCTTCAGTGTGGAACACAGGGCCACGCAACCCTTAAAGCTCTGTGGGCCCGATGCTGTCACAACATCTGCCTTCCTTGTGCGGGAGAGGATGCCAGACAGCAGCCGACACAAAGAAGGTCTCACATCCCTTTGGAGTTGAAACACACACACTGCAAACGATGTGCCTTTTGAGCTAGACTGGACCCTGCTCCCAGCTACCCACTCCCCACTAACTGAGGCCTGTCGGTGCACCGCTAACGAGTGCGCTAGACCCAGACAGAGAGAAGGAGTGGAGGTGGGGAGAGGAGGGAAGGAAATTAGAAATCCCATCTCATTAATCTACAAAGAAATGAACCTGCAGACTTCGTCACACCGCCTGCAGGAAGAATGATTAAAAAGGCTTAAGCCACCACAGGGCTCTGCCACAGAAGTCCCCGAAATAATGGAAAATACAATTGATAGAAACAAATCAAATGCTGCTGATGTCATTAAGTGGCAGCCGACTTTTCAAAACGTTGCTATTGACCCACTGCTGACAAATCCCGCAGTGTCCGAACCCAATTTAGTCACAGCAGCCGTAAAACCTAAACAAATACTTAACATAAAGATTATTGTAGGTTTTTAGGACTAGAATTGAAAGAGCAAGCATGCTTTTGGCTATAGGACATTTTCTTGATAGGGATTTGCATTTATTTTTTTTTACTTTGAACAGAGCAAAACCCTGGTGGAGAGAAATAAAACACCTCTGCTTGGTGTCTAACTAAGAAAGAAATGGCAAGCTTTCTGCATGTGTTTAAAAATGGCCATGGGGGGCTTCCCTGGTGGCGCAGTGGTTGGGAGTCCGCTTGCTGATGCGGGGGACGCGGGTTCGTGCCCCGGTCCGGGGGGATCCCGCGTGCTGTGGAGCGACTGGGCCCGTGAGCCGTGGCCGCTGGGCCTGCGCGTCCGGAGCCTGTGCTCCACAACGGGAGAGGCCACGGCAGTGAGAGGCCCACGTAAAAAGGGTAGAAAAAGATACATTATGCAAACTTTAATCAATGGAAAGCTGGAGTAGGTATATAAATTTCACACAAAACAGACTTCCTTACAAGGAAACACATAAGAAATAAAGAAAGATAGTAAATAGAGAGTTTAATTCTCTAAGAAGACATAACAAACTTAAATGTGTATATACCTAAAAAGAGAGCATCAAAATACACAAACATAAAATGGGTAGAACTGAAAATAGAAATAGACATCTCCATTATTACAATTGGAGATTTTGAAACTCTTCTAACTGATAAATCAAGCAGCATTTCCCACACTTACTCTCACTGTCCCAAACAAGAGACACTATGGTTTTCTCAGAACACGATTTGGAAAAAGCCGCTCTGGTTGGTCAGTAATCATCTTGAGCTCTGGGAGAGGATGAGAAACAATCCTTAGGGTCATCTCTATTTCCTTTTATCCCTTTATTATAGTCATTTTTACTTCCTTCTTGTTTTTGCAGACTATCTTTAAAGATTCTTAGGCTTTGAAAAGACACAAAATCCTTGCTTTGTGTCTAAAGAAATCTTTTTATGGTTTATTGAATTTACACAGCAAACTTTAAAAATCCAGATAAATTCCCATGGTCTTCATTAAATATCTGCTTAAAAAACAACTAGGAGCTCTACCCAATAAATCTAACTTATATTCACTGTGCTTCACTAAAAGGTATGGAAATGTATTTTTACTCTATCTTCAGTGCACATTAGTAGTAATTGCTATGAATATTTGGGCTTTTCTCTCTGTATTTTTTCTTTTTTTTCGTTTACATTTAGGTAATATATTTTAGTGTAGAAGGTGAGGTAGGATGTCACCTTTATTTTTACATTTTAATATACATTTTGAATGATTATATTGGCATAATACACTTCATATATGGTAGTATTACCTCTCATTTCTCTACTCTTTCAAAAATATCCTGTGGTTTTCGGCCTCGGTGCATGACTCAGCTCAGTCCACTTCAAGATGCTGACAAACAGGTCTAGCCAAAAAACAAAAAAAAAAAAAAAAAAAATGGCCATGGGAACAAATATGTCTACTCCTTTTTAATTTTTTTTCCCCAGAGTGTCACATACCTCTAAGGTATGTGAAGGCTGAATCTCTAGCAAAGGAAAATAATATTAAAGTTAATTAGTACAGTAAAATAGAGATTAAGGATATGCTCATAAAAGATGTTTCATGGTGAGTATGTTACTGGAAGAGGGGGGAGGGTAGGGGGTGGGAACTTACAACTGAGTGTTTCGGACAAGCAAGACATAGAACACACACATCCACCATCTACGTCATCCTCACAACAGTCCCAGAGGGATCATCGTCATCGTAATCCTCATCATCGTCGTCATCACCATCCTCAAGCCCATTTTACTAATGGAAAATATGGGCGTTCAGAGAGAGGTAAAGTAACTTGCCCAGAGTCACACAGCATTTAAGTGATGAACTAGAATTTGATCCCAGATCTATCTGACACGGGATATTTTTCAAATTCATCAGCGGTTTGACCAACCTTCACAAAGTCAAGACAAGAAGCAATGAACGTTATGTTTGGGGTCTTACCATCCCAACGCAGAGGGACCTCAGGGAATGTGGCATCCTCAGCCATCCTCATTCTGGAGCCCTAGGCCAGGAGCAGCCCTGACACAGGAAACAAAGGGCTTATCCTGAGACTTGGACCACGGGGTCATCTGGCTGCTGCAAAGGAACTCCTAAAGTCTCTGCTGGAAGCCTCTGTGTCCTAAGCGGATGCTGGGAGCAGTACCTCGTATTCCCCGAATCACAATAATGGGACTTTGGCCAGATGCCCTGATGTGGCTGGAAGACCTCCAGGAAACAGGAGATGTGGAAAAAGTCTCGAGCGTGGGATCAACGCCCCGCCTCCTCCAAGGGCTGACAGAACGTTTACCATCTCTGACCCTGTAACAGCCAACTAGCTCAGTGGCTATGAGCAGACCACGGAGTCAAAGAGACCCCAGCTCTGCTCCTTGGGAGCTTGGACGGATCCCTCCCCGTCTCCAAGCCCCAGTTATTTCATTTATAAAACAGGGAGTAAGCCACACCCCCTCAAAGACTATTGTGAGCATGAAAGAGGAGTCTACAGAGAGCTCTGGCACCTTATAAATGGTGAACTACAGTAGCTATCATGCTGGTAACAATGATAAAAGAAGGCTGGGCAGGAGATGGTCCTCCCTCCCGGTCCAGCAGCCAGTCCATTGTCACCGGGCCGCATGATGACAGCAGGACCGTCATACTTACTTCCAGCCACAGTGTGCCAGGAAGCCCCATTGACAGTCCCATCCTCTTTCTGGAAGTCTTCCGTGTGGCACACCCTCCTCCTGGCATCCGTCATGAGGCGGTGAGTGGAGGCGTAGGCGTAGGCCAGCCAGCGGAACACGTGGTCGTCAGGCGTGGGAGTGTGCTCCTGCATCTGCCACGTGGACTTCGCCATGTCATAAGGGTAGGCCACCACCAGCTCCCCACCCTGTAGGTTGCCACCTAGCACGAAGGGGATCTTTTCCATCCAGGCTATGACGGCTCTGGTCTCCACTGCCACCTGTGAACGTTCCAAGTTTAAACACATTTGAGAAATAAAATAAGAGGGAAAGTGCTTTCTCTCCCGAGCTTTCCAAACAGGGACACAGTTGAAAAAGCAATCATTTTATGGAATCACCTGAGCAAAATTTAGAGTTTCAAAATCTGTCCTGGGAAAACTGGCCACTGTGGAAATAATGGATAAAAAAGAGAGAAACCCAGAGAAGTTTCGTTTCCTAGGAACATTCCAGTTAATGCACAAAGAGGGAATGACAGAATTAGAGTATCAACATTCTGCAACTCCACTGAATTAATGGCTCAGTCAATGGCTTAATGCTCACCAATAGTTACAAAGACAGAGAACCAAACGTAACGTGTCTCCTGATGACAGAACACACACCTAAAAAAACCATCAACCCTGTACGTGACCAAGCCTCTAGTGCAGGGGTCAGCAGACTTTTTCTATTAAGGGCCAGATAGGAAATATTTTCAGCCTTGAGGGCCATGCAGTCCCTGTGGCAACTACTCAACTCTGCCATTGTAGCAGGGCAGCACCTCGGACAATACGCGGATGAATGAACATGGCTGTGTTCCAGTAAAACACCATTTACAAAAACAGGCCTGAGTGGGACACGGCCCACGGGCTGTAGTTTACCAACCCCTTCTTGTTCTACCTAGCCTAGTGGTCTGAATCTCACTGCCGATTTACAAGAAACAT
Source organism: Lipotes vexillifer (assembly GCF_000442215.2). Lineage (NCBI taxonomy): Eukaryota > Metazoa > Chordata > Mammalia > Artiodactyla > Lipotidae > Lipotes > Lipotes vexillifer. Next base: position 1,739,094 of record NW_006796565.1, on the reverse strand, counting down.
AGAGGAATATGTTACATAACATCACAAGAATACAGTCAGTAGCACATAGACAGTGGGAAATGTTAGAAGACAATCTAGTTGTTTATAACCTAGTTGTTACAAGATAAACAACAATAAAATTGCAAGAAAAAATGGAGAAAGTGATACAGGAGAAACGTACAGTTTAAAGGAGACTTGAAAGGCTTAGTAAACCAATCAAAACGAATGGGCTCTAGTTGGATCCCAATTAAAACAAACTGAGAGAGAGAGAGAGAGAGAGAGAGAGACGGAGAATGATTATAGGAGAAATGTGAACACTGACTGGATATTTTATAATATTATGAAATGATTTATTTTGATATGATAATGGTAATGATTTATGGCTTTAAAAGAGAGACTAGGGCTTCCCTGGTGGCGCAGTGGTTGAGAGTCCACCTGCCGATGCAGGGGACACGGGTTCGTGCCCCGGTCCGGGATGATCTCACATGCCGCGGAGCGGCTGGGCCCGTGAGCCATGGCCGCTGAGCCTGCGCGTCTGGAGCCTGTGCTCCGCAACGGGAGAGGCCACGACAGTGAGAGGGCCGCGTACCGCAAAAAAAAAAAAGGATGTTTTATATTATATGACTTTTACCACAATAAAAAAAATTTTTTTAAATAATAATGATAGATGGATAGACAGATACACATGAACAAATATCAAAGGGATATGTGTAAGGGAAAAAATATTTGTCAACTCACTCATCAAATATTTACTGTTTTTTAGTGTTGGGATATATATTGCTTGTGATTAATCTCAATTAGTATCCAGTCTATCTAGTACCTGACTGAACTCAGGTGAACTAAAGACATTCTACCAAATATGTATCTTACTTTGATTGTTACAAAGATATTGAGTTCATTTTTTTTTATGCTATAAGACTTTAAAAAAAATTAGATATCTACTGAATTCCATGGTAAGTACATTAGATGCAGTTAGGGATAGAAAAAATGTTTCAAAAATATATAATGTGCCCTCAAGCAGCCTACCATTTAGCAAGGGAGATAAAACTAATCATAAATATCTCTTTTACAAGTTTAAAAGTGCCAAAAACTCATAAAGAAGACATGGCTAAAATGGCATGGTGGTTCAGGAAAGGGAATAATCACCTCCATAAGAATCTTTATATCCACTATGTTTCCATAAATTAATGAGGCATTATAGCATAGTTATAAGAACTGGAGGGGGGGTGGGATGAATTGGGAGATTGGGATTGACATATATACACTATTGATACTATGTATAAAATAGATGACTAATGAGAACATACTGTATAGCACAGGGAACGCTTTCAATGTTGTTTTGGATTTCAATGGAAATCCAAAAAAGAGGGGATGTATGTATATGTATAGCTGATTTACTTTGCTATACAGCAGAAACTAACACAACACTGTAAAGCAACTATGCTCCAATAAAAATTCATTTTAAAATCTTTTATAATTAATACCATTTAAAATCATTTTCCTCACCATGAAAAATCACTGTAAATGATTGTTAAATTTTACCAGATACTTCTTTCTGCAGACAAATTATTTCTTTTGTTTTTTTTCTATCATTTCACTGATTTTTGCTCTTTTTAATCACAGTCTTTCTACATTTGGGGGGTTTCTTCTGTTATTCTTTTGCTAGCTTCTTAAGTTAGTTGATGTTCAGCTTTTCTTATTTTGGAATATAATCACTCAAAGGTATAAATTCCTGAAAGCACTATTTTTTTGCTATACTCCACAAATTTTGACATTTAGTGTTCTCATTATCTTTGATTTATTTTTTAGTTGCCAGTATGAACTTTTTCTTTGACCCTTTAATTTTTTTTTAACATTTTCTAAATACATGGTGATGTTTTCATTAACCTTATTACTGTCTGCTAGTTTAATTGTATGGTGGTGAGAGACTCATGGTCTGCCTGACTCCTATTTTCTGAAATTTGTTGAGATTTCCTTTACAGACAAGAACACCATCAATTTTTGAAAATTCTCCAAGGATTACTCAGAAGAATATGTACCCTCTGCTTGTTGGTTGTAGAACTCTTACAGATCCCTATGTCAAGGCTGTTAATTGTTATTCAAATCTCTGTCTTTGCTGATTTATCTGTCTAACCCGTCCATAACTGAGAAAGGTATTGGTGATGGCAGGTTTGTGTAATTCTCCCTGTGTTTTTAAAGAACAAGCTCAAAAAACTAAATTCTGGACTTAAAGCAAAGACTGAAATCCAAGGACTTTCTCTAATTGTGCTAAAATAATTACTTATCTCTCAGAGACTCAAGGCTAAGAAAGCTGGCAACCATATTCCAATTTTGGTCCAAGGGTTCCCAAATTATAACATCACTTGAATCCTCAGCTTCGCCAGATGTCACTAGTATGTTAGCTTGGAAAAAAACAGGGATTATGTAGGGTGGAATAAGGAAATGTGAGAAAGGATTCAGAAGACCCAGAGGGCCTGAATTCTTTACTTCTCCATCCCCATAAGGCACCCTTGGGCATCCTAACTAAACCGCATGGTATTGCCACTGTCTGTCTCCATCATTTGACTGCTTGCTTCTTGAGGTCCTGGAGAACACGATCCTGTGCATCACTAAATGAGGCAACCACGCTGGCCCACCTACAGTAAGTGGTACCCACATGTGCTGTGAGCTGGAGCTTTTTTTGATCTTGCAATGTGCTTGCCTAAAATATAGCATTTCCCAGCCTTCCCTTTGGTGGGTTGATACCGAGTTTTGACTAAATTCTGGCAAGATTTAAACAAAAGTATTATGCAGGAATTCTAGGAATGCCTAGAAAGTTAATTGACTTATCTGAGAGGAAGACTTTTTTTTTTAACCTTTTCTCTCCTTTTCCTTCAAAGACATGATAGCTGGAGCAACAAGATGGAACTGCCATCTTGAATTATGACCTTGAAAATCAAAGTCCACTTGCCAACATCTGGAGGCAGAAAGATGACTTTTGGGTTCCTGATGATCATGGGCTTCTATTTGGCTGGCCCTGAACCATCTGCCTCCAGGGTTCTCTTATGTGAAAAAAGAAAAAAAAAAAAACCTTTTACCTCGTTAAGCTGCTGTTATTTTGGTTTTTTTCTGTTGGTGTACCCAAACCTAACACTCATATAGTAATCAAGGCAGACCTTTTGAAGGACATATAGGACAAAAGACTAAGGGTAAGGAGCGTTTACAGTGGGCAGAGGAGGCAATAAAAGGCATGGGAAATTCTGCGAAAATTATTTCTTCCACGAGATACTTTTTTGCAAAACTAGACCTAAGGAATTTGGGGGAGACATTTCTCATCCAATTGCATTTTTCTTTCCGAAGCAGCACCACATGTAATAAATCCATGGGGACTTGTGAAAATAAAAGTAAGATATCTCAAGTAATCAGTGAGGTCTTAAGGACAAATTTCACTGCAGTTTCATTGCACTGCCAAAGATGAAGGTTATAATGACCGTAACAAACACGCACACTTCAGGCAAAGTTTTTTCGGGAAGCACCGCAAAGAAATCTAATTAAATGATTTCTCTTCTAGGAAGAATCTCCTCAAATTTCAATTTAAAAGGTAGCTACTATCTAGCACACTTCCCTACTTTTGGAGAAAACATGAAAGGAAAAAATGATTTTGTCTTGTTCTTAAATGTTATATCCTATGCAAATACCGGTGGGTTTAACTTTGGCCTCCGCTGCTCTAGAGATTACGGGGTCTTTTTACTCACCGTGGCATTTTCAGACAGAAACCACTCAGGGATTGCAATATAGTGATTGGGAACTTTCCGTGGGATGTTCTGTCGGTCCTCTGCCCCCCAGAGCAGTGTGTTTAAGTCAGGAAAGTTGTTGTTGATGTCAATTCCGTCATGGGTCCAGCGTCCCAGGGACCAGCCTCCCAGCTCCGAGCCCTGGGAGAAAATTCAGAATATGAGGAACCCACAGGCTTCTGGGCCATTCTGTCTCTCACATACATGAGGCACCTCCGTCTCCATCTCCATCTCCATTTGGGGTGTGTCTCTAAGCCTCCATGCACCCTCTGACCCAAAGATGACATCCAAAGGAGACTATCTGGTTAATAATCTGTTAATATTTGGTGGGTGATGGATAATATAGCCAAGCAACTCCAGAGAGGGAATGCACAGAATCATTCCTGCCATATGGCAGCGCTCAGAAAAGTAAGGGGTCTCCCCTGCCTCCTCTTCCTTCACCTCTCCAACACAGGTTGAATGAAACTCCAAGTAGTAATGAGTCTAAGACTGTGTCAGTGCAAAAATCAAACGCCACCGTATTAATGCTTTCTCCCTGCAATTCTGGCTCACTATTTCGCACTGCAAATCCCTACCCAACCATTTGCACCAATAAATACAACCCAAACTCTGCACTGTAAAACTTGCACTTGTTAGGTACCATTGTTTTAAGTATAGTTTTCCATTTTATTCCCAGATACTGTGAATATAATTATGAATACACAATACAACATTATACTAACTGTAATCTATACATAACTCTCTATATAACTCTAACCTACGTAAATTCTATATCATAATTGGAACATGACATATAAACAGTATATCAGAATAATAAAAATAACTGTCCTCAGAGAACTGATGAGAGGATTGTAGGTAATAATCAAGGTTAGAACGTGCCTTAAGTGCTCAATCAATGCTAGGTGTTATTATTATTCTATCCTATTGTTCCCACTGTATATATAACAATATTATTATTCATGTTCATTTTCTTCAGTCTGTTAGCGTCTCCCCATAGTTCTCAATGACTGCTGTGCATCTTTCATAAGCCTTGCGGGTTTCCTTGTCTCAGCAGAAAGACACTTAACAAGAAAGCTGGTGATGTGGAGTTCAGATCAACTCATGGCTCAGCACATTGTGCGGGGGGGAGGGGGCTGGCTAGCTGCTGTGCTGGGCGAGAGGGACGGTCCATTACCCCCTCGTAGGCCTTCTCATAGCCGTCGGGGTTGAGGGAGGGGATGATGTGGATCCGGGTCTCCTCCACCAGGCGGACGATGCGCGAGTTCCGGGCCAAGTACTCCTGGCACAGAAACTGCATCAGCAGAAGCATCAGCTCCCGGCCCAGCACCTCGTTGCCATGGGCTCCCGCGATGTAGTGGAACTCGGGCTCACCTTTACTCAAAGATGGGAAAAAATAGAGGATCATATCGGATGCTTCCAACAAACCAGTCCTCATCACATTGTATTAGGAAAGAAATCTCTGAACGATAGAAACTTACAATTTTAGCCCTCTCTGTTCTTTCAAATCAACCACAATTATACCAGTACAATTTTTATTAATTCCCAGATAGTCAGATATATAAGAAAATGAGTAGAAAAGTCTCAAATGATACCAGCCACGGGGTAGGAATGTTTAGCCTTATTTGGCAAGAACAAATACAATAACACAGTGTTTCGAGTTTAAAAGTTACAAATTAGACACGAACCAGAGCAATTATTTTTCTCTTCGGGGAGGCAATTATTTTTCTTAAAAGAACTTTGTATTCAATTTTATAAAGACACAGAGATGAATAAATGCAAGCAGAAAGTAGTGTCAGGGCAAGTCAGCAGTGACACCGTTTTGTAAAGGGGGCCTGTCTTTCAGCTTGTTCTCTTCAAAGCTCAGCTTTTTCACCGTCGGGTTTGTCAGTGCGGGCGCGAGCTGACAGCACTCCTGCCTCTTTTGCTGGCCAAGCTACTGCTTTTGCGGAAATGTGATTTCACCCACAGATAAAGCCCTTACCCTTTGAAAGGCACTCCTGAGAGAAACTCCTGGAGTACCGATGAACATTGAAGTCCAGAGAATCAGACAAATCTCTGCATTTAACTTGCAGTGGATTTCTAAAGGGCTCACAATTGTACCAAAAAGAAAAATCTCTGACCCCACTGCCTCTCCTCTGCCCACTGACTTGTAGGAAAACATAGTTTTGGGAGTGATTGAATGAGAAATGGCTGAAAACAGGAAATGCTTGAAAATAGGATGGAAATTTAAAAGAAAATTAAGGGAACCACCTCTAACTAGAGCCCTTAATGACCAGGGAGTCCAGAATTTTCTCCAGGAAAAGAACTCTGTCCTAACCATCTCCAGCTGTTTTCCTCTTTGGTTAACGTGACCGGTCTCAGAGATGGGGAACAGAATTAAATACGGTCCATTTGGAGAAAAGGAGGGTATTTCTTAAGCAATTTGACAGCCCACATCATAAAACGAGGGGTTCACAGAACCAAGATCTGCAGAATCTATGTGAGAGTGAGTGCATGGGCAGCTCCCGCCCTGTTTCGTGAATGTTCTCACAGGGTGACCATCGCCTCGCTCTTTAAGAAAGCAGCGGACTCGAAGGGCCAGGAGCACTACAGAGGGGCAGCCTCACCAACTTCATGCTCCCCAGGGTGGTCGGAGATCTCCACGGCGTACAGCTTCAGGCCCTGGTGGCTCTTGCCAATGTTGTAAATCCTGGTGATGTTGGAGCACATTTCATTCACGACCTTCATCAACTGAGAAACAAGATGGGTTTACGGCCCTACACAAGGATGGCCACTCTGCACGGAGGGCAGACCTCTCTAGAAGACAGCCCTCTCCCACGGCCCCCTGCACACGCCCACCCTCCTGCACACCAGTGCTATCCCCCTGCCTGGAATGTTCTCCTCGCGGCCCCTCTGCCCGGTCTTCCAGCACCTCGTGCCTGTGTTTCTCACCTCCCTGAGCTGGAGTGTCACCTCCCTGGGTGACGAGGTATTACCTTTTCACTTTGGTTTCCTGTTTTCTTATTGTGCCCTCATTAGACAGACTGAGCCTTTTCTCTCTATACCCTTGCCTAAATAAATATTTATTACTGAACATCATTTTTCTCTTACACTGTAATGAGCAATCTATGATGTCAGGCTGAAGGAACACACCCGGCTTCACCCTCCTGGAACTCAAAGTGAGGTAACAGATGGAGTGCCATCACCACTTCATTGGTGCCAAGTAGGGGGTGCGTGGAGGCCAGGGTGACGGGAGCCGGGTGGTGAAAGGGTGAGGGATGCAGGCTTCTACGAGAAAGTGAAATATATACGGGTGGTTTCCTGAATTTTGCTTGGACAGTCGAGCTTGTCAGACAGCTGCTAAAGGAAGGGAAGAGGATCTGCTTATCACAGGAGCCCTGGGGCAAAGGACAGAGACACCCCCGCCAGAGGCTACTGTGCCTCCCATCTCTGAACGGGTACCTGTGAGTGAGCTGGGTAAGTGGCTTTGACTTTCTGGGGGAAACTGTTTAGCCATCCCCAAGTGAAAGAAGCTGTGATTCAAAGGATGTCTCTGCCAGGCACCAGACTAGCCACGCTTCCCCATGGCAGAGTCAGGTGTGTTCATGAGATAACTTCTGACAGGGTGTTAGAGACCAGGAGGGAAGCTTGGGTGCTGTGGAAGCAGCGAGGGAGGACATTCCAGCCAGGGGGGTGGGCGGGCGCCCACGGAGCCTGCGCGTCCGGAGCCTGCGCTCCACAACGGGAAAGGCCACAGCAGTGAGAGGCCTGCGTACTGCAAAAAAAAACAAAAAAAAAAAACTATGGAACTGGTAAATCGGTATCGTAGAATTTCTGATGGAGTGGAGTGACATTGCACTTGGTTTGCCTTTCGTAACAGAGCATTCTGCACTGCTGGGTGGAGGGCGATCCCCGGGCCTCGGTGCGCATCTCTAAAGGAATAGAGCTTTTGCTGCTGGTGCTTTGCTTTTACGACACACCTACGAGGTGTTACAGCCACAGCCCTGGTCAGGCATTCAGGGTCTATTCTCTCACCACTCCTGGGAGGGGGAAACATGCTTTGCTTTATGATAACTCACTTTGTGTTATAATATCTAGGTGAGAGAAAGAGAAAGCTGACTATAAAGGACTCTTGTTCAAAGAGGGAAGAGGCAGAAACCCACCATCACTGGAGAAACCACACGCCAGCAAGGTTAATGTAGCTTCCCACCTCTCACCATGTGGGATACATACCGAGGGGCTGAAGTGGAGCCACATAGGAGTAGGCCAAGTTTTAACAAGAGACATGGTGATAATGTCACTAGCAACGTTCACCATCGCGGTCATAGTAAGTTCTATTTCTCTACTGAATCTCATCGTGAGGACCACCAGTGAAATAGACAAGCAATGAGGCCTGTCCCCATTCTACAGCTATGGAGACTGAGGTTCAGAAAGACATTGAGGGATTTGCCCAGGGTCACCCAGCTGGTACCAGGTGGAGCCAGGGCTTCGGACTCTTGAGTTCTTATCTCTCCATGAAGGTGCAGAAGAGCAATCGAAACAAGCAATGCCACCCCTTTTGTCTGTTGTACATGGGATTGTTCCAGTAGACGGCCATAGCACAAGCACCATCTGATTTGGGCCTCTCATACCAGTCCCTGCTGATCACACACGCTCCACTAGCAGCGTGGACCTCAGCAAATCCTGATCAGCAGGTGACCCACTGTCCTGCGTTCAGATCAAGGACCAGTTCTGCAGACACAGAGCCACTCTGCTCCTCCTGAGCTAGGTGATCAACACAAGTATTCAGTACAGAGTCCGGTTGTCATTTAACGCCTACCCTCCTTCCCCCTTTGATGAGCTGCCAGAGGAATGTGCCCCCTGTGCTGGGATCATGACCTTGACATTGGAAAAAGACTAACAGCATCTTCCCTTGGATGCACACTTAGCCAGGGATACAGCCTCTCAGGATGGGGTGATTCTTAGCCATAACTCATCGGAGTCACCTCTTTATTCTCTACCCACCACTGCAGTATTTTTATACCAGTCACATTTTCCTTCTTGGTGTTGTGGTATCACAAGTATCTTTTCCACGCACAGGAATGAGAACACGGGCATTTGAAGACTCCTCTTTCTTGACAGTTCCCTCCACACCGTGGCCCTCTGCAATGCTGGGAAGGATTTCTCCAGGGGCCATAGGCACCCTCAAAAACCCGGCTGGTGAGCCACCTTGCTTATTCCCAAAAAGAGTCAGAGGATTTTTTGGAGTTTGAGTCTTAATGGTAAATGTTTGAGTCTTGATGTCTGAACTAAGAGAAAGGGACAGAATTTTCTTCACTGCCTTGCTGAGGAAGCACTCATCCTCAACAAGGATGACATCACCCAAAGGAGGTGAAAACTGGTTTTCCAGGGGCTCAAAATCTTAAATATTACATGCATTGTGGCCCTCCAAAGTGCAACCCTACCCAACCAAATTTTATTCCTTCGTTTTTAATGTAGTGGGTAATTAAGAAAAGTGTCTAGAAAGGGCCAGTAAGGAAGCATGGCTGAGAAACACTGCCCTCGAGACTAGTGGGTTTTGTAAGATCCCCAGTGTCCTCAAGACTCTTGTCTCCTCATATCGGAGGTGGGAATAAATCACATCCTGGGATCTACTGAATTCCTGGCTCTGTTGCTTCCCTCCTCTCCTGAAGGAGACAGAAGAAAGAGCCCCCTTTCCTAGTAATTCAGTTTCGAGCAATACATCAGAGGATCAGAGCGGTACATCAGAGGTAAATTACGTGCACGATGACACTTGCTGGAGCAGGTTTCATCCTCTCACACAAGTCACTGCAAGTGGGGAGCTATCCAAAGGCTCCAGGGCAGAAAGGTAGCTGAGAAAACGGATGCATCCACTCACTGGAACATTCCGCAGCATCCAACAACAATTATGAAGACAGCAATGAGACATGGCTAATGATCCAATATTAAGTGAGAAAATCTGGGCAAAGTTGTAACCATCCTCTGATCAAAATCGTATGAATTCTGTGAGCACAGAAATGCAAACCCTGGATAGAAATGAGGGAAAATGAAAACCACTGATTCTTTAGGGTATTGGGTTCATGGAGGATTAAGCTTGAGACTTTTAGTTTGCATTTGATATGGTTACAATATTGTTTATCCAATGAATTAAAATGTTAAAAAAAAAAAAAAAGAAAGAAAGAAGGGAGAAGAGAAAAAGTCCTCTTCCATCATCTTACTCATTTGTCTGAGAAACAGACACTGCATCTGATCAAGTGAAAAGGAATTCCAGAGGGAGGGGGAAGGAAGAGAGCCAGGGTAGGAGGTGTCCCGTGGTGGGCGGAGCTGGGCTTGTCTGGATCCGCAAGCCTGCTGTCCTGCCCGGGCTTCCTGCCACCATCGTCCACCTCCAGGGTCAGGAGCTCAGCGACCCCACCGCCTGCTGCCCACGACCATCCTCAGCTGCCCAGGAAATCAAAACCGCTAGCCGGCTGCCTTCCAACCCATGTCTCTCCTGGACTCCTTTCTACTGCCTCATGCCACACGCTCCTTATCAGCCAACCAGCCAGAACTTCCTGAGCGTTTGGCACCTGACAACAGCAGGTGCCCAACCAAAGTCCAATCTTTTTAACCTCTCCCCAAAACCACTTCCTTTTCTCCCACTGTGGACGGTATCCCAGGCCCTGGGAAGCACACCAGAACACTATCTCTCTCCAACTTACTGGGGAATCCTAGGACTGGTCAGTCCCTCTCAGAAACCCCTCCCCCAATCCTTTTTCAGACCCGGCAGGTCCCTCTCCTGGGACAGGGACAGAGCTCACCAGTCTACTGTCCATACAACTGCCAGAAGGACCTCCCCAAACACAGCTCTGCTCCTGGAAAAGACCTCCCGACTCTCAGACTCAAGACTAAAGCCTCTCCTGGCACTGCCAACTGTCCCAGAAACAGGCTGTCCCCCTCCTGCCTCCACAGTCCTGTTCTCCTTGTACTCACTGCTCGGACCACCCTTCCTTCTGTCTCTTCCTGCCACTGGATGACGGCGGACCTCATCTGCAACCCCATCCCTTCCCAACCACGGCCGGCCATGCCAGCCCTGTCCCCCACATATCTCCCCTGCGACAACCTCAAAAGTACAGTTATCCAGTACACTTTATGGATTTAAGATAAAATGACAGAGTCTCTGCCCTCGTGGTCCCAAATGACGGAGAAAGGTAACGTACGTGTAGACACAGAGATGACTGAGCAATTATGAATGGTGACTCATGCTGGGAAGGCCTTCAGTGCTCAGAACCATTACCTCAATCTGCATCATAATATCAGCATTTGCGCAACGGCCTCCTGCCTCCCCCGCTCTCCCCCATCCCCTTCCCAAGCCCCTGGGGCTCCCCGAGCGGGGAGAACGGTGGCTTATAAATCAGTGCTCCAGAAATAATTCTCACACACGCTGGTCGCTCACATTCTCATGATTTCCCCTCCAAGCAACAGCTCTCCTGCTTTCTTTTCCTGCTCCCACGTCTGCTTCTCATTTCTGTGTTGTTTGTAAATGTCTCTCGCAATACTAGATAAACTAACATTTCTTTTCCCCCTGACGTAGAAAGATTTCTACAGCAATCTAGCAGACTCCATACAGGGAATTGCTAAAAGTGCTGGCTTCTTTCCCATCCCCAGGAGCCAGGAGTCCAAATGGCAAATCACTTCTGGCTTGAACGCTCTTCACGATGGATAGATGCCCCCAACTCCCAACCTCGGACAATTTCCAGTTGAGTGCTGCGGGGTCCTGAGAGATCGGAGTGGTCCCCCAGTGTCCCCTGCAGGGGCTGCATTGCTTTCTCGGGCTCCTCTTAGCTCTAACATCTACCAAGTGATGGGGACCAGAGTCCCCCAGGGTAACGAAGCACATCCATTAGCTCTCCTCATACGAGAAGGACCTCCATTCTCCATGCGGGACAACTAGTTAAAGATACCACACTCTCTGTGCAGTGAGCTCATTTTAAATGCATTTAGATAGATTGCTTTTGACATTAACTGCACCAACTAAGTTGATACTTGCCTAGTTTCTGGGCAAAAAGATGTCCCGAGAAGCCCACTGAGCAAAGCTGTGTTAAGACACGAGTGCTTCATAAAATGGAACGGTGAGCAGTCACATAAACACCCGAAAATGGAGAGCAGCAGGGATGATTCACAGACCTCAAGTCCAAACACAGAGCACAAGACAATTTCTTTAGCACATCCCACCTCTAACTCTGTGCCGACAGGTGCCTGGAAGCAGCTGTGTGTATCTCAAATTAAATGACACGGAGACTAACTGGGTTTGTTGACTCCCTGGGATGAAGCAGAGAGCCCTCGTGGCAAAGCCTCATTGCTCCGACCTCAGGAAATTCTCCTGCCTTTGTACCGCGTGGCTGGTACCGTTCCCTCAGCACCTATGAGCCCTCGCTTTGAGCCATGTTATTTTGGCCTTTGGTGAATGCTTGTTCATTAAACATATTTGTGAGTACATTTCTCTGTTCCTTCTCTTCCAACAGATTCTTACATGTCTGAGGGTTTCTCATTTGCCAACACTTCCCCGCGCTTTCTAGCATAAGGCTTGGGTGGAACGCTGCACAGGATTACACAGGCAAAGCACTCAGCATAGGGCTGCTTTTTTAGCCTGTCCTAAAAAACTCTTGGTCCCTTCTCCCTTCTGCACCCACTAGATAGATGCTGTCAATAGCTCAGGATTACTTGGTTTCTGTCATTAAATCTGGGGACAATCTCATCTGGGACGTCTTTTCCTCCTAACAGTCTAAAGCACTGAGAGCCATAAGGTATCAACCAGCTGTTCTGAAACCTGCCTGTATATTAGAATCACAAGGAGAGCTTTAAATAATTTAGATTCCCCAGTCCCTTCTCCTCAGGATTCTGCTTTAATTGGTCAGAGGCAGGTTTCAAGTATAGGTATTTTTCCAAATCTCCCCCAGTGATTCTAATACCGAGAATCAGAGAATCAGAATAACAAGGGGAGTGTTACATAGTCCCTCGGTGGCTCAGTTTCGCCATCAGTAAGACAAGGCCAACAACAGTCCTGCACTCCTAGGGTGGTTAGAGAGACTGACCATGTTAACACAGGTAAACTCCTAATGTAGGGAAGTTGATGTAGGTC
>NW_006796565.1:1709012-1726227 GCF_000442215.2 Lipotes vexillifer | reverse complement strand
GTAGGGAAATTGATGTAGGTCGTACGTGAGAGCTTCCTGCTATTATTATCACCAGTGCTGTTCCGGGTTCTTTTTCTTCTTCGACTCTGCACATGACTATTGTCCTTAAATCAGTGACAGCACTCACACACACAGCGATGTACCAGGAGCACAGCAAAGTGGTTCAGTTTTATATATATGTATGGAACATTATTTTCCATTATAGGCTACTACAAAATATTGACTATAATTCCCTGTGCCATCCAGTAAATCCTTGTTGCTTATCTATTTTATATATAGTAGTTTGTCTCTGTTAATCCCATACTCCTAATTTATCCCTCCCCCTCTCCATTTCCCCTCTGGTAACCATAAGTTTGTTTTCTATGTCCGTGAGTCTGTTTCCATTTTGTATATAGATTTATTTGTATTATTTTTTAGATTCCACACATAAGTGATGTCATATAATATTTGTCTTTCTCTGACTCACTTCAGTAAGTATAATATTCTCTTGATCCACCCATGTGGCTGAAAATGGCAATATTTCATTCTTTTTTATGGCTAATATTCCATTGTATATACATATACCACATCTTCTTAAGCCAATCGTCTGTTGATGGGCACTTAGGCTGTTTCCACGTCTTGGCTCTGAACATTTGGGTGCATGAGTCTTTTCAAACTAGAGTCTTCATTTTTTTCTGGATATACACCCAGGAATGGGATCGCTGGATCATATGGTAGCTCTATTTTTAGTTTCTTAAGGAACCTCCATAATGTTTTCCATAGTGGCTGTCACCAATTTACATTTCCACCAACAGTGTAGGTGGAAGAAATATAGTATTAAATCTGAAAGCTTGGCTTCGAATTCTGCTTCAATCACTTGCTGGCGAGGGAGGTTTCCTCTGGTCACCTGAACGCCAAGGCATTCTCAGCCTCGAAACTACAAGCATTTCCTGTGGCTTCAACAAACCATAAAAGCACAAAAACAAACACCTACGTGCTTCTGGGCACAGGAGAGATTTCTCTTTGACAAACCTGGATCTTACCTGACGCATTTCCTTATAGCTGTGGTGCTTAAAATCCAGGTCATCGGTGGTGGTCATTTCATTCCGTCGGTGATAATAGTTATTTGGATCTAGGGACAGAAATATGGTTTTGAATTCATTCACATTATTCTATTACTTGTGGTGGCTGTGTTAGGTGCCTGATTTGTGTGGGAACACAGCTCAACCTCCAGCTTCTAACTTTCGCATAGAGGTAAGAGAGCCAACTTTCAAGAAGCATCTTAAGAGTCAGAACTACCCAGTGGGGAGAGCATGGGCCTGGAGCCAGAATGCCTGGGTTCCAATGTCTTCTACTTGTGTGCTGTGTGACCTTGGATAAGTCACTGAGCGGTTTCTCCGTAGTGTCTTCACCCATAAACAGGGGAACACTGGTACCTCCCTCACTGGTTTACTGTTAGTATTAGTGCCTGGCAAACAGTCACACTAAATGAAGGAAGGAATAAGTGAATGAATGAATGAGTGAATGAATATCACAACTGCATGGAAATTTTCAGAAGTGTGGTGGACTCTATCATTTGCTTGCCCAGCATGCAGTCCACTTTCATCTTTCCTAACAGAAGCCCTGTGTTGTCTGGGAATCCCCACTTCTCCACTTCTAGGAAACTGACCTCATGCCTTAAGCTCCAGGGGTCCTACATGACTGGTCTAAGCCAATCAGAACATAGCACTCCTGGCCACTGTTATTGGTCCAGATTGAAGGGAAGGACTTTAATGGCACAGAGGAGTAAGCGAGAATCTCTCCAGAGTAGAGGACAGAGAGAACCTCAATAGCTACTGAGTGAACCAACCCTAGATCCCCATCAACCTCCCTTGGGACTTCCAGTCACCTGAGATAAAGAATTCCCTGAACTGCTAAGCCAGTGGGAGCTGGGGTTTCTGCTGTTGGGGCTGAAGCACCCTAACAGGCATAATCAGGGTGCATTAGCAGTGGTGACCCCTGAGGACTGGGGAGGAGATGTCTGCTCTTGACTTAATTCTCTTCCAGATAAATTGACTTTTTTCTTTAATTCCTATAAGCCGATGTCGTTTATACAATTACAAAAACAAAGAGCACTGAGAAGGAAGGAGGGGCAAGGGAACAGGAAGAGCTGGAAGGGGGATGAGGGGGGAGGGACCGTTCAGTGGGCCCTCTCCTGACCTGACAAAAAGTCGGAGGCTTACAGAGCCTCAGCCAGGCTTGCCATCTCCAGCGCCAGCTCCATGCAGCCAGAAATCCCAGTCAGCTCAGACCCCTCCCCAAGGCAGAGAGCACATGGTGCTTTAGACAAGTTAACCTACTAACTCCGGAACCACGTGAGCAAAGCTGGAACCATAGTAGCTGTTTGATCCAAGTGGCTCAAGGGATAATTCTGGAGGTGATGGCGGTGGCGGGTGATGGGAGGACGAACAGCAGCTCCCAGTGGTATTAGGAGCAGGGAGTCCTAACTCGTGCCACCAATCAAGGCCACAGACCAGCAACACTGGCTGCTTGTAAGATGCAGCCTACGCCTACTGAATCCGAATCCACATTTTAAAAAATCCAGAAGTTTGAGAAGCACCGTGTTAAAGTACTGAGCGCACTGCCAGCAGGGTTGAGGTCCGCGGTGCACATCACACACATCTGCGATCACGTGAGCTGGCTGCCTGTCTGCAATCCACAGCCACCTGGCGTGACTGCCACCTGGAACCTACCTGCCGAGGGGCCCATAGAGACTGGCTTCACCCTTGAGAACTGTGGCCACATGCGGCACGTTGAAAATCACATATAGACCCACGCACCAAAAACGACTCGGTGTTTAATATTCACAGAAGGTTTCCCAGTAACACTATTAGAAACAAATAATCACCACTGAAAAAGAAAAAATGCAAACTGCCATTCTGTTCCAGAAAGAAAGCAAAAGTAGTTCAGGTTCAGCAAAGGCCCCCAGTTATGTTCCAAGTTCTCTGCTTTGGGGAGTGCAGGCTGACCGAACCCTCCAACAAGCCTCCTGCCCTTTGATTTCCAAACCTGTATGTTTCAAAGCCAAGGTAAAGGCACATTTTCACATTACTTTACACTGAATTACTTTACACTGCTGATTCCTTAGAGCTATTCAACACCCCTCCCCCAAGTCCCAGGGGCCTCTTTCCAAGACTCTTCTTGAAAAGCCCCTTTTGTCTTCAAACGCAAGTTATGCCTTCAAGGTTCTTAAAAAGGATTGAAGACAAACTCACAACTCAACGTAGGAAGATCCCCATGTTTGGCAACATCCTTCCTTCCTTGAGACTAAATCAATTTGAGGATATGGGTACAAGTTCCAGAACTGACTCAGAACCACAGCTGAACATTTTCACAACCTTCAGTCTTCCACCTTTCGAACAAATACTTCTAAACTTGTCCACTTATTCTGATTGGATAAAGTTTTATTGAGAACCTATCAGGGCCCCAACACTGTAGGTAAGGAGTGAGAACAAAGCCCCCCCCCCCCCACTCCCTGGGGCCCATAGTCTACAAACCCACCCCGTTAGTCAGCCAAACCCACTGTCCCCTTCTCTCTTCTGTGGACAAAAGAATGCCAGTCTCCTGTGGGGAATCTATTCTAGATGCTTCCAATGGAATAGCCTTGCCCAGCACTCACAGATATGGGCGTGTGACCCAGGTTCAGCCAATGAAAACACACATCCTCTGGTCACAGCCACTGGCTCAGAGATGGTCCCAGGATCCAAGCTGGGCTGATAAGACGACTCCTTCCCAGAGCTCCTCCCCACGAGGGTCTCCTGCTGGCGTCACTCACATGGTGGATGAGTTTGGGGTGTTAGTGGCCAAGCTTCCTGCCTGCACGGTGGTGGGAGAGGAGCCCTGACTGCACCAAGAAAGCCCTGAGATTGCAGACCTATTCCTACCTGAAGCCAGAGTCAGATCTACCCCGGGAATTTTCATTCCTGTGAGCAAAAATCTTCCTTCTCCCCCGACCCCTCCCAAGGTAATCTGAGTAGGACTTCCGACATTTGAATCAGAAGCCCGGATTTAGTCTGCAAGGCTTTTATCCTTGCAGATGGAGCTTTGGAGAATCAGTCTCCTGCCTCCTTTCATGTGGCTGGTTTCATATATCAGATGTACTGAAAACCAGCTGATTCCTTCTGGAACACCTTAGTAATGGGAATAGACAAACTGCAGACGGGGCACATGGAGTCTAAAACTGCCCTCCCAACCTTACGTCTCTTATTCGGTGACTCAAAGTCCTGTTCCGTCCCAACGGGTCTACTCATTAAGCCTCTTTTGGGTTGAATGATGGCCCCCCTCCGAAAAGATATGTTGCAGTCCTAATCCCCAGGACCTTAGAACGTGACCTTATCTGGAGAGAGGGTTTTTACAGAGCTAATCAAGTTTACATGAGGTCCTTAGGGTGGGCCCTATTCCATTATGACTGTGTCTATCCAAAGGGGAAACGTGAACACGGAGAGAAGCACGCAGGGGACACCATGTGACAGTGAAGGCAGAGATGGGGGTGATGCATCTAACAAGCTGAGGAATGTCAAAAATTACACAGCAAACCACCAGCAGCTGGGGGAGAGGCAAGGAACAGACTCTCCCTCATGGCGTCAGAAGGAACCAGCGCTGCTACACCTTGATCTCAAACTTCGACCTCTAGGACTGTGAGACGATAACTTTCTGTTATCCTAAGCCACCTGGTTTTTGGTACTTAGTTACGGCAGCCCTGGAAACGAGTCCACACCCTGAACGTTCCCAGCTCCTCACTGATGTGGACACTCGCTATTCTCATCCCAAATCCGGCACCAGCTCACTACACTATGCAGACCAAACCCTGTTACCGGACATCCAAGGGAACACCACCATTCTTGGACCGTTCTGCTCAGCTGTTTGCTGCTTTGGGGGTTGGGACCCTGCTTTGCGGGTGCTCAGCTGGGAGAGGAAAGGCTATCTTTCCTGGAAAGGGGGCTCACTGCAATCTACAATCGCTAGTCTCAAGACACGCTTTATCCAGAACAGGCAAATCCATAGAGACATTGCAGATTAGAGGCTACCCCGTGGAGGGGGATCCGGAAGTGATTACTCAGTGGGTCCAGGTTGGTTTTGGGTCCATGACAAAGTTCTGAAACTAGAAAGAGCCAGTGATCATACAACCTTGTGAAAATACTAGCACTGAACTGTATGCTTTAAAAAAGCTTAATTGTATGTTATGTGAATTTCACCTCATTTAAAAAGACACTGCTGGCCTCCAAGTGCTCTCTGAGGACTAAGGAGGATACTAGAAACGTAGCCACCACAGCTCTTTCTTTCCCTGCCACGAGGCCAGCCCCTCACCCAAGGAAATGCCCACCACTGTGGCCTTGTGACCTCCCGAAGCCCCGACACCCCCAGCACAGAGCCCTGAGCACAGATGACCTGGTACCATACGCAAACAGCACCAAACCCCTTCTGCAAAGAGCTGGCTCCCTAATAAGAAGTCGCACTTGTCCAGCGCCATCTGACTGTTCTTATGACAAGGTCACTCCAAAAGGGGCAAGGGGGAGACGTGGACCCCCAGGCAGAGCCCGTTACGATCTTAGGTCATTACTGTCAGTGCAAGCATCAAACCCACAGCTCCTTGTGGCTCCGAAGAGGGAGCAGCACATCATTCATGCTTATTTCCTGCTGCCCCGCCTCATATAACCCCACCGCATAGCATCTCCACCACGCTGCTTGCGTGAGTCCAGGAAATCCTCTGATTTCTTGGCTGGCGCACCTTCTCCAGGAAGTCCCAGGGCCAATCTGTGGCCTGATTGACAGGAGAAACTGTCAGGAAAGACAATTTTCAAGAGTGTTGCTGTTTACACAGTTTCCTAAGATAATCAACATCAGGCAGTTGGACAAAGAGAAATCACACGTTTATTTAAACTCAGAAGGGCAAGATGCCTTCTGCGACAGCGGGGACAGGCTGCAGCCAGCAAGCCTGGAGCCCCCTGAATTGAGAGGGATCCACTGGGGAAAAGACGCCGCCACGCCTCCCCCACTGGACAGCGAGAGCTCTGGGAGCAGCAACTGTGGCATCTTATCTCAGAATCCTTGGGCCCTGACTCAGAACGGATGCTCCCGAAGCGTTTGATACATGAATGAATGAGTGAGGAATGAACGGATGTATGGATGGATGGATGGATACTCCAATCAAGTTATTTAGAAAGGGCTAGTTACAAAAAGATAGCACTTTCTAGGGCCCAGGTGACTCACCCTCTGAGTAGAGGCCCACTTTATGCTGTGATGCTATTACCTTATGACTACGGAGGAACAGAGAATGGAGGGTAGGGTGGAGCGAGTGGTAAATGAAAAGCACATCCTCAGGACTGAGGATGATTATGGAGCATTATGCCATCTTTGGATCTGTTAGTGTACTGGTTTCCTAGGGCTGCCATAACAAAGTGTCATAAACTAGGTAGCTTGAAATTTCTTCTCTCACAGTTCTGAAGGACAGAAGTCTGAAATGAAACTGTCAGCAGGGCCGTGCACTTTCAAGGCTCTCAGAGAAGATCCTTGCTTGTATCTTCCCAGTTTCTGGCGGTTGACAGCAATCCTTGGCTTGTGGCCTCAGGATTCCAGTCTGTGGCTCAGTCATCACATGCCTTCTCCCTGTGTGGCTCTGTTTTCTCTTCTTAAGGACACCAGTCATTGGATTTAAGGCCCACCCTAACCCAGTATGATGTCATCGTAACTACTCACATCTGCAAAGTGCCTCTTTCCAACAAAAGGTTACATTCTGAGGTTCCACGTGGACATGAATTTTGGGGGGAGTGTGGCCTGACTTGGTGAAGAAAAGTGGAAGGTAGTAAAGCAAATAGATTTAAAAGGTCCTTGCAGCTATGCTGATCCAATAGAACCCATCCTTCCCCCAATTTATACAAATTGTTGAGAGGGGGTGGGGCAGGCTGAAACATTATTACAGTTCAGTGAGATTGGTGGTGGTCTTACAATTAAAACATTTTCTCAGTGGCTTATGAATGGAGGGTATGTGTATTCAGAGAAAGGAGACACAGCATCTCAACGGGTCCTGGCCTGCCCAAAGGAATGATTCACGGGCACTGCCCTTTAGCAGCTCCTCCATGCTTGAGGAACACAAGCTCCTTTCCACAGATCTTTGTACAGCTCACCACAAGCTCCTCTGGGTCGAATTCAAGACCCTGGACCCCTTGGCACTGTGCAGAGAGAGGACAGTTGCTCAGACCTGGTGGCCAGGAAGACGAGGTGGGAGGAGTGAAGACTTTCCCCCAAGAGGTCAGAGTCTCACATTCATAATAGAAGCTGCAGACCAGCACCAGGGGCTCAAGCATTGCCACCCCCTGCCCTGCAGGGTTATTTCCCAGGACCCTGGGCACAGTCCTGTCACCCTGTGGAGAAATCGTGTGCAGAACAATGGAGCTCTTTTTTGAAAGAGGCAGAGCACATTGCAGTGTTGTTTGCAACAGCAAAATAACCTGAAAACCACCAAGGCTGTGATCTGGAAGTCAGCTGGCGTGTGTCTTCACCTGAATTCTTCATTATTAAAAATTTATCTTAGGAAGCTCTCCCCAGAGTTTCTGATATGCATAGATCCTTAGTCCAAAATGGACAAGTCCATTCAAATTTGGGGAAGAGGACTTCCTTTCACTTTTAAAAAAAAATGAACAACATTTAAAAGATTTGTTTGAATTAAAAAATTTTTTTAAATCATGGTAAAACACACATAACATAAAATTTACCATTTTAACCATTTTCAAGAGTACTGTCGAGTAGTGTTACATATATTCACACTGTTGTAGAAACAAATCTCTAAAACATTCTCATCTTACAAAACTGAAACTATAACCATGAAACAATACTCCCCCTTTTCTATTTGAATTTTAAAAATCCTATTAATAGACCATGGTATAAGGTAATTCATTTTCTAGTTCAAAAATTTCTGGACACATTATTCATGAAGACTTAAAAAGAATCTTCCCCTTCCTCTGCTCCCACCTGAGAGTCCACAGGAAGACAGGGAGGACAGAACAAAGAAGAAGCAGAAGCAAAGGTAAATGAATTTTTCATAAACAAGAGCTCCAGGAAGAACAGACTCTGGGCGTTTGCATGTAGAACACGAAGTCACCTTGGGTTTGAGTGGCTGAGTTGCTTGGGTCACCCCTGCCTTTGGCCTCGTTAACTTGCACAAAGGAATCGTGTCGACAACAAGGCAACTGAGCAAGGTTCAATTACCCACACGGACATGGGGCCCCTGTGCCACCCCAGGCCCTCAGATGTCACCACCACCAGGCGGCATGCACAAAGGCCAGCTCCCCTCTGGGCAGACTGCTAAGTAACTTCTAGAAGAAAAATGGCCCTAAATATTCAGGGTTGGAAAATAGAACTATTCCAAGTGCATACTTGAAACCCATCCAGATTTCACACTGTAATTCTGTCTTTGTGTTTAAACTGCCCCCAGGACCTATCTTCAAACATACACACACCAAGAATAACTTAACAGGAAAATATTTATTTCATGAGACTCTCACAGGCTGCCCTTTGCCCTTTACCAACAACAGATGAATTCCCGCCCTCAGAGAGAAACCGTGACCCTGCTTTTTAAAGCAAGCAGACCAAGGCTGTGCTGAGTGACCTGGCACAAAGAAGGCCTCACAGACCCCCGCCTACGTCTGTGCCTGCAGACGCAGTGAACTCAGGAAAGCCCAGCAGGCCCTGGGCGGCAGCAGGCGACTGTCATCCCAGGCTGCAAAAGGAGGCCCAGATCCCAAATTGGGAAGCCTTCAACATTCTCTCTGGATCATCCTTGGGAACACATATTTCCTTTCCACCAGCAATCCCAGCCACCGTAACCTTATTTGCACAATAACCCCATAATTTACACAATAATTTTGGACGCACACAATGACACAGAAACAAAGATACTCACTGTGGGATTCTGTAGAGAATCAAAACACTGGACACAACTGAACTTCTAACTATAAGAGGCAGTTTGAAAACATGAGATATTGTCCACAGACTAAGATAAAAGCATCCACAAGACAGATGGTCTCTAATAGTTTAAATGACATGAAAAAAGTTTGCCGTCTAGTAAGCACAAATATGTAACAAAGAATCTGTCTGGTGTGAGGGTAAGTAGGTAGGTAGGTAGACCCATCTTTCTCAGCAATACAGAGCGTATGTTCTATAAATTCACACTTGGCAAAGCAAGATCATGGATATTACGGTATTGAGGGAAAAGCAATAAACGACATGAAATATGCTCCCAAAACTCAGTAACTGTAAGTTCACGGTGTGGGGGGTGGGATGGCTATAGAAATAGCGTGATGGATATAGAAGCACCTGAGACATCAGAGCTGGTGGTCCCCTTCCCCATGGCAGGGCGAATCCAGAGGTAGCAAGGCCTGACTCTCTCACTAGACAAGAAAGCTGAGGCTTTCCTGGAGGAGAAAGTATAGGAAAGATAACCAGAAGCTGTGCTCCTTGTTCCCTATGGCCTGACTGTGGGTGGACAGGAAAGTGGAAATTCCTAGAGGCCCTAGTGAAGGGCCTTAGGAATGTTCTGGAGTCCAGCTTCCTTCCCTGGAGATGTCTGGACAGGATGAAGAGGCTGCCACATAAGGCTCCGTATGCACACAAACTCATAAGTTCTGAAAGGCCGACAGAGCAGCAAGCCAAACAAGGTCAGCCTGTCCAGAGCAGACATCAGCAAAGGGTCCACGTGTGAACCCAAGCCCCCATCTTCCTGTCACTCTGGGGTCACACCCAGATACCATGATGTGAAGACAGGGCAAGGGGAACACAGCCTAAAGGAGCAAGCATTTTCCCAAAGACACAGGCACCCGAGCGAAGTTACTTTTACGGAGAGGCTATGTACATGGTCAAGTTTAAAATTAACTCCTACCATCTCCTCTACCCAGTGTAGCAGGAGCAGTCAAGGGCAATTTAATGTGTTACCAAAAAAAATGTTATCTAATTTTTTTTCTTTGCCTGCTTCTGAGTAGTAGCTTTGAGTGGATTTTCAACCTTGCAACATATATCATCTTAAAATCCCAGTAGGCAAAACCACAGCCGACATGTTACTTTAATACACCAAACGTTCATGGTGTTTCTGAGTGGGGTTATGGGAGATTTGTATTTATTTTCTTTTTGTTTACCTATGTTTTCTAAATATTCTGCAATAGATGTGGTATTTTTTTACATGGGAAAAAGATTGTGTGGCTTACTTTTATTCACCTTGCTGGCTAAGCACCTGTGCTCCATCAGCACTCCTGCCCTGCAGGAAGCACGGGCAGACTCACCTGGCAACGGGCAGCCGAGGATCTCCATCCTCATGCAGATGCTCCCATTATCGAACCAGGACTGTGGGTTTATGCGGATGTAGCGTGCCACCATGGGGACGGGCAGCTCGTTGAGGACAGGAATCTCCTTTTCACTGTTTCCTTCAAATATCTATTTATGCACAAGGGGAAAGAAAGAGAATCTTTTAGAGCTTGATTATCAGGGCATGAAAGAGTCAGTAATTCACTCATTCCACAAGATCTCGAGCAACACCTAACGTGAGCTGGGCATTGAGGGGGAAGGAGAAATGGATCAGGCCTGGACCCTGCCCTCAGGAAGCCCCAGTCTAGTGGGGGGGGGCAGGGAGGAGGAGGGGTGTTATAGTTAGATGTCATAGGTGAAATCTATTAGTGCCACGGCAAAGAGACATCCACAAAGCTCTGGGATGTCATAAGAAGGAAAGGACCAGGCAAAGCTTCAGGGATGAGGTGCCATTTGAATGGGCCTTGAAGGAAAACTCTTTAGATGTGTACGGATGGGAGGGATTGTAAAGAAAAGGAAGCAATGGCTGGAGAAGCCCAGAGAGGGGATTCAGGACAAGAGCAACCATCTCCCTGTTACTGGAACACAGAGGAGTGTGTGCAGGGTTGGGGTGGGGGGGCGGGGCGGGGCGCGCTAAGTATGATAAAGAAGGTTGAAATGGAGGCTGCCGTCAGATCTTGGAAGGCGCTGGATACCATGTTTGGCACTTGCACTTGAGAACCCGAGGAAGAGGGTGATAGGATCGGAACTGGCTAACCCGGAGGGAAGCGTGGCGCTGAAAGACCACGGTCGTTAAAGAAAGTTCGGGAACTACTATAAATGACTAGCTGTGCAGGCCCCAACATTCCCCATAGGCCTCTGACCTTCCAGGGCTGAGTTGTGACTTGTGGAAGAGACTGAATTCCAGCAGCTCTGAATTTGAGCCCTAAGTGTGGGCCTCTTGGTTCCAAGCTTCAGGGCATGGGAAGGGGGTCATTATCCATCAGACTGGACGGTTGGTCTGGGTTGACACAGAACCAGGCAACATCCAGGTGCAAACACTGGTCGGGTGTCCACTGCCTCTGCCAAGCCCTGCACAGCCAGACACCAAGGGCGTGGTCGGAGGGAAAAGAGACTCACCATGTCTCCAGATCCATTCTTAACAGTGACCCATGTATGGCTGTCATTGCTCACCATGACCTTATAGGACGTTACCCAGTCACTCCTAAGAAAAAATAAAACACCATTGGGACTACACACTTAAAAATGTTTCCCTCTTCCATGCAGAGGTGCAGCAATAGAGAAAGCAGGTCCCAGAGGTGGACAGCACTGGGTCACACCCTGGCCCCCACTGCTCACCCTCTTTGTGGCCTTGGCCAGGTAACTGACCCATCTAGGCTATAGTTTATTCATCCACGGAGTGGGAATTATAAAAGCAACAAGCTTAAAATATTAATGTAAGCATTAAATGGTTTCATACCCTCTAAACACTTAGGACAATACCTGGCCCCCAGTAAGAACTAAATGTTGGTCACGCACATAAAGATACACAAATAACTTACATATTTGTTTATACTGAACATTTACATCACACACAGTAGTAGAGTTCCACGTGGGAAAGAAATCTCAGTAAAAGCGGCAAGTTGGCCTAGAAATTTCATTTGGAAAACTGTTTAGGAACATAACAAACTAGATCCCACCAACCATAAAAACAGCAGCCTGAGTCTCTAAAGCGAGGTTTCTCCTGGGCTGTCACAGCCGAGCAGACAATTCTCCCACCCCACTCCACAGCCAGCAATAATCCAGTGATATCTGGGCCCCAGGCCAGACCCCTTTCATCACATCCTACTGCACAGAAATTACTGAGGGTAAAAGAGCCAAAATTTGACTTCCCAGAGTGGAGGTCAATTTGATAAGCAAAAAAAAAAATGACTTTCCTGCGGAAAACACATTTTTCCCCTCTGCCTCAGTTTTTTATAACATTAATTGTTAAGCAATATAGACAAGTCTTCCTGAGCGTCTTCCTTTCAAATTTCTTAAATACTGGAACTAAGCACCAATGTACTAATCTTTTAGAACATTCCACCAGCTGAAGCATTTGGAATCCTTGTTTTCCTACTGTGAAATCTCCTTGGACTCAGGATCCAGATAGATCCCAAGAAGGTTCTCAGTTTCTAGTCCAAATCAATACTGTCTAGTAAAGTTTGTTTAGAAGGAGCAGCTGGCTCTATTCACTCTGAATTGCCTGACTCGTTCAAAAATTATTCTTAGGTGCTTTTATATGTGCTTGGAAGCCAACTCTCTGCTGAACTTTCTCCCTTCTCTCGCCTGTCCACCAGCTTTGTGTGACTACCTGCTGGGAGCCAGGATCTATCAAACAACGTGCTCCTCCGAAGGAGGTCACGGACTCAAGCCCACGCCTGCAGATTAAGATGCACTAAGCACGCCCTTCGAAAGGCCCCTCAGCAACAGCTCAGGCCCTTTGCACCGGAAGATGATCCTCACCCCAAATAGCAAACTGTTTCCAACATTCAAATCATTTCCAAATGACTTGCATCTGCAGTTCCTTTGCCATCTGTTTTTCTGCTGATCACACCCCACAGTGACCCAGCGAGGCAGTCAGCAGAGGTGAGGGGTGGCAGAGGTGAGGGGTGTATCCCGCGTGGGTGGAAGTGATGAATTTAGGAAGCCTCTCAGTCAAAAGAAGCACACAAACAATAAGAGAGGGGTGGAAAGAAAAATTCAAACAAGTCCTCCAAAGAAAAGGGGAGAGAGAAAAAAGGAAATGCAAATCAAGAAATAATTTCTCAAACTTAAAAAAAACCAAATATGGACAAATTGAACACTTATGTTTGAAGGGTAATTAATGATGTGGCTCAGCCCTCTCTTCTGAACTGCAGACCTACATCACATCCTTCTGCCTACCTGACCGCTCCACTTACCGTCTCAGCGATGTCTCTAATTGAACCCGCCCAAACCAACTGATTTATTTCGTCCACTCTGTACCCCAACCTGGGAGCCCCTGCCTCAGAAAAAGTACTGCCATCTACCCAGGGCAACAAAATCCCAGAGTCCTCCTTGGCCCCCCTTTCCCTCTCTCCCCTACAGTGAAACCATCACCAAGTTCTGTCAATTGTACCTTCCACATCCTTCTAAAATCTCTCCACTCCCTCCATCTTCACTCCCACCACCCAGCCCATTCTCTCTGGCCAGGACCATTGCAGTTGCCTCCCACTGGTCTTCTGAAATTTAAACTGCCCTCCAATCTATCATGCAGTCAGAGGTTTACTTTTCTAATGAAATACTAATATGTCACCTCCTGCTTAAAATATCAGTTATGTTAGTATTAAGACCAAATTCCACATGATGCTCTATAAGGCCCTTGCTTACCTCCTGTTTTCCATGCTCTTTCTTTCAATTCCTCATACTGATTATACTCTCTCTTGCTTCAGGGCCTTTGCACATACTGTTCCATTTGTCTGGACTCCTCCTGTTCTCTGTCTGCCTCTAAACCAGCGGTCCCCAACCTTTTTGGCACCAGGGACTGGTTTCGTGGGAAACAATTTTTCCACGGACTGGGGAGGGGGATGGTTTGGGGATGATTCAAGCGCATTACATTTATTGTGCACTTTATTTCTGCTATTATTACACTGTAATATATAATGAAATAATTATACAACTCACCATAACGCAGAATCAGTGAGAGCCCTGAGCTTGTTTTCACTTGCCACTCACTGATAGGGTTTTGATATGAGTCTGCAAACAATTGATTTGTTATGGTCTCTGTGCAGTCAAACCTCTCAGCTAATGATAATCTGTATTTGCAGCCGCTCCCCAGCGCTAGCATCAGTGCCTCAGCTCCACCTCAGATCATCAGGCGCTAGATTCTCATAAGGAGCGCGCAACCTAGATCCCTCGAATGCTCAGTTCACAGCAGGGTTCACGCTCCTATGAGAATCTAACGCCGCCGCTGATCTGACAGGAGGCAGAACTCAGGCGGTAATGTGAGCGATGGGGAGCGGCTGTAAATACAGATGGAGCTTCGCTTGCTCGCCTGCTGCTCAGCTCCTGCTGTGCCGCCCGGTTCCTAACAGGCCACGGACTGGTACCGGTCTGTGGCCGGGGGCTCGGGGACCCCTGCTCTAAACTATTCAGACCTCAAACATTATCAGATAAGCCTGTCCTAATCCTCCAATCTAGTCAATTTCTTTTCTTATATGTTCGTTTCTTTCATATTTTAATTCTGTTTGTAATGTTATACTCCCTTCTAGAATTATCTTTATCCCCCACTGGAATATAAGCATCTCATAGATGGAGGAAGATGAGATTGTGGTACTTTGGAGGATGCAAAAGGAAGCTGATATCCTGGAGGACAGTAAGGGACAGGGCAGCAGAACTGTGGTTCCATGGGCTCTGCAGGCCATTTGATGCAGGCAGAACTTCCTCTGGCAGGCAGTAGGCAGCTGGCCCCTTTGCTGTCCACCTACCATGGTTGAAAGTACTTTAGGACTAATTAGAAAGCCTTCTCTACTACCAAAACTTCCATCTTAATAGAATGCTTGGCAATCAGAGACTATCTGTTTCCTGTTTACTCTATGAAATTAACTCACCTTTTTACCACATTTGACTCTTGAAAGAGACAGCAGAGGGTCCTCCTGCTGCGAGTTTAGGAATAAACAACCTTTGTTCATTTTGTCTCAGGCTAAGTTTTGTCTTTGACAATTCATATTATTGCCCATAATTATGATTTTTTCATTCTCATTGCTTTCTGGTATTCCACTCTGAGAATGGTCAGTTTATTGGGTTGGCCAAAAAGTTCGTTTGGGTTTTTCCATAACAACTTATGGAAAAATCCAAATGAACTTTTTTTGCCAACCCAGTATTTGTCCATTTTATTGCTAATGAGCACCTGAGTAGTTTCCAGTTTAGACTATTATGAATAGTGGTAGTTCTATGGAAATTCTATGTATGTATCTTTTGGTGAATTTACATAGAATTCTGCTTGGTGTGTAATTAGGAACAGAATTGCTGGATCACAGGGTCCTAGGATATACATACATTCATCTGCAGTAGTTTTCCAAATTAACTGTCTACGTACACTTATACCAGCAGTGTATGAGAGTTCCAGTTGCTCCACATTCTTGTCAACACTTGGTATTATCTTTCTTTTTCATTTTAGCCATTCTGATGGTATGTCCTATTATCTCACTGTACTTTTTATTTTAATTTACTGGATGACTAATGAAGTTCAACATCTTATATGTTTATTGGGCATTTGAATATCATCTTTTGACAAAATGCGTATTCAAGTTTTCCCCTTTTTTTCAATTAAGTTGTCTGTCTTATATTGATTTGTAAGAGTTCTTTATACATTCTAGATATAAGTTTTTTTGCTAAATATATGGATTGCTAATATTTTCTCCAGTTTGTGTCTTATACTTCGTAGTATTTTTTGATGAAGAGAATTTCTTAAACTTTATATAGTCCAATTACCTATTTTTTTCTTTACAGTTTTCAGTATTTGTGCCCTTCTCAATAGATTTTTGCTTACTCCAAGATCATAAAGATATTTTCTTATGCTTTCTTCTAAAAGCTTTATTGCTTTACCTTTCACATTTAGATCTGCAATCTACTTGAAGTTGATTATTGGGCAGTGTGAGGTAAGGGTCAAGATACATTGTTTTCCATATGGGCTTTCAATTGACCCATAACCATTTATACGATTACTTTCCTATTGCAAATCAACGACACCATTGCTGTAAATCACGTGACTGTACATGTGTGGGTATGTTTGGGGATGCTATATTCTGTTCCATTGTTCCTTATCTTATGCTAAACCCACTTTGTCTTGATTTCTGTAGCTTTATAATAGGTCTTTGTATCTGGTAGTGTACATTTCCCATGTTGTTTTTGCTTTTCACAATTTCCTTGACTGTTCTTGTCCCTTTGCATTCCTATATAAATTTTAGAATCTGCTTGTCAATTTCCAAAACAAAGCCTTTTGGATTTTAATTGAGATGGCATTGAATCTATAGGTCAGTTTTAAAGGAATGAACATTTCCAGTATTAAATTTTCCAATCCATAAACATGGTATATTACTCTATTTATTTAGGTCTTATTGTACTTATCTTTTGTTAGATTTATTCCTAGATAGTTGATGTTGATTACTTTATAAATAATATTTTAAGTTTTATTTTCTCCTTTTTTGTTGCTGGTATGTAGAAATATAAATGCTTTTTGTATGTTGACTGTGTGTCCAACCACTTTGCTAATTCATTAATAATTCTAAGAGTTTGGGATTCCTTTGGATGTTGTTAAGGACATGATATGTCATCTGAGAACAATGATAGTTCTGTTTATTTCCAATTGTTAGGGCTTTGATTTATTTATTTTTTTCTTGCTTTATTTATTATACTGCCTAGGATCTCCAGTTCAATGCTAAAAGAAATGCTAATAATAGACATCTTTGTCTCATTCCTGAGATTGAAGGAAAGGTTTAAGTATTTCACCACTGAGTATTTCATTACGTTTCCAGTAGGGGTTTTTTTCCTTTGTTTATGTGTTAGTTTGTTTTTATTGTAACCAAGTATGAGTTCATTCTTTCTCACATAACAAGAGAATCTGGATGTTTGGAGCTGCTAGCACTTATGCAGCTGGTTGACTGTACCAGAGTCAACATCAGTAGACATTCATTTTTCATACTCATTTTCTCCAAGTTCTAAGAAGACATCCTTACCAGTTCATTTATCATATTTGTCTTGGAGGTCTCTTAGACCTCCTTAGACGTCCTATCTTAGACCTAAGATATATTCGTGTTTCATACTTCTCATCTTTGGGTTGTAAGATGGTTGCTGCAGCTCCATATCATGTTATGTTCAGAAAATACTGAATAGAGTCTTTCAGCTTCCATCAAAATACTTTCTA
>NW_006796565.1:1690441-1709002 GCF_000442215.2 Lipotes vexillifer | reverse complement strand
CCTGCTGTTTGGACTGTTTCTTTTTTCCACATTATAAAAAACTTTTAGTTCTCAAAATGAGTCAGTACATACAAGCTTTGGAGTCACAGCAAGAGCTCCAAGCAGAGTCTGCAGTGTGAGCCCCAGTGCCCCTCACTGCAAGGAGCTTGGCTATACTCCACCATGGGCTTTTGGTAGATATGTTTCTTCAGATTAAGAAAGTTCCTCTTTATTGCTAGTTTAAAGGGATCTTTTTTCTTTTAAACACAAATGGCTATAGAATTTTCTCAAATGCCTTTTATGCATCTATCAGAGTGATCATATTATTTCTCTCTTTAGTTCTGTTTATGTGGTGAATTATAGCAATTGGTTACAACTGTGGCTAAACCACACTTCCATTCCTGGAATAAATCCCATTTGGTGGTGATGGATTGCTGGATCCACATATTGCTGGATTCAATTTGGCAATACGTTGCTTAGGATTTTTTGTATCTATGCTCAAGAAAGAAATTTTTTCATAAATTTGCTTTTTGTAATGTCCTAATCAGATTTTGATATCAAATTTATGTCAAACTCATAGGTGGGAAATGCTTCCCTTTTTCCATTTTCTGGATTTTTTTAAGTGCTATACCTTTCTCAAATGTTTGGAAGAACTCCAACATTCTGAAATTGGCAGTTTTCTTTGTGGGACAATACTTAATAATGAATTGACATTTTTAGTAGATATTGGACCACTCTGATGTTCTATTTCTTCTTCTGTCAGTTTTAGTAACTTGTGTCTTTTGAAGAATTCTTGCGTTTCGGCTATTTTCAATATTATTGGCACAAACATGTTCTTAGTATCATTTTATTGTCTTTTTAGCGTCTGTAAGATTTTTAACAATGCTCCCTTTTCCAATTTTGGCATTGGTAGTTGTTTTTTTTCCTCTTTCCCTGATCTGCCATGAGTTTATTCATTTTATTAATCTTTTCAAAGAATCAACTTTTGGCCTTGTTTACTCTATTATTTGTTTCCTACTAGGAACCATATGAAACTACCGTTTTTATAGATCAAAATGACTGACTACCAGCAACTTCCTAAGGCTCAAAGTAATATTTTATTAATTTCTACTCTTATCTTCATTATCTTTTTCTTGGTGATTCTTTAAGTCTGATTTGCTGTTCTTTTTGTACAATTTATTGAGGTCACTGATATTCACCTTTCTGCATATCTAATATGTGCATTTACGGTTATAAAGTCCCTTTCAGCACTGTTTTAGCCACATGCTATAATTTTGATATGTCATACCTTCATTATCATTCAGTTCAAAATATGAATTCCAGTTGTGATTTCTTCTTTGATCATGAACTATTTAGGAGTATAATTTTAAATTTCCGGGTACTAGGGATTTTCCAGTTATCTATTTATTACTGATTTCTACTTTAATTCCATTGTGGACAGAGAACATACTTTAAATCATGTCAATCCTTTGGCATTTGTTGAGGTTTCCTTTATGACTCAGCATATAGTCAACTCTAATGTTCCATGTGCACTTAAACTAATTGCAGTTCTGTCATTGTTGTATGCAATGTTCCACACATATAATTTTGAACAAATATATCAACTGTGTTGTTCAGATCTTCTGCATCCATAATGATTTTTCGTCTGCTTATTCTATCAGTTATAGAAAGATGTAAAAAGAATGCCAATCTGCCTGTGAATTTCTCTGTTTCTCCTAGTTCTCACAATGTTTTCTACATATATTATGAAGCTATGTTGTTGAGTACATACAAATTTGAGACTGTGATATATTGTTGGTAGACTGACTCTTTTATGATTATGAAATATCCCTTTTTATTTCTATCAATGCCTCTTGCCTTAAAGTCAGTTTTGTCTGATAGTAGGATAGCTAAACTTGCTTTGTTTTGGTTAAGATTTATATATTTCCTCCCATCCTTTAACTTTTAATTTCTGACTGCTTAGATTTAAACTGTGTCTCTTGTAAACAGCATATAGTTCATTCTTCTGAGTTTTTTCTTAGGTGCAGTATGATAATATTATTCTTCTATTGGATAATATAGTTCATTTAAATGTAATGTAATTAGTACTATATTTGGATTTATATTTACCATCTTACTATTTGTTTTCTATTTGACCCACCTATTTCATGTTCCTTTTTTCTACTTTTTGAATTTTTATTTTATGATCAAATATTCTTATTTTTCTATTTTCTCTTTATTAACTTACTAGTTATACATTCACACTATTCTTTTCATAATTACCCTGAAGATTACCTATGTACCCTTGAACTACTAGTCTTATTCAAAGTTTAATTTCTACCACTTCCATGATAATACTAGAAACATACAATAATTTAAGTCCATTTATCCCTCTATCTTTTACATGATTTTTGAATTTATTTTTAATTCTATAAATAAATTTTCTAAGACATTACTACTACTGTTTTATATGGTTGATAATTATAAACCTACTTATTTAACCTTTCTGATATTTTTCATTTATTTTTGCATTTTCATATTTCCATCTGAGATCATTTTCTTTCTGCTTGAAGAACTCCCTTGTTATTTCTTTCAAAGCAGATATGTTAGCAATAATTATTTTCAGGTTTTACTGTCTGAATAGGTTTCATTTCACCTTCATTTCTGAATCATATTCTTTCTGGGAATTCTAGGCTGACAATTATTTTCTTTCAGTACTTTAAAAGTTAGATTTTATTGGCTCCTGAGGCATTGTTTTATTTACACACAGACCGACATTCTGAAACTATTGTTGTGACATTTAGTAAATAAATGTACAATAAGAGTATGAGTAGAGAAATGAGTGCTAACCACTTTAGCTCAAATCCAGAACTGTTGTTTACTAACTACATGTACTTGACAAGCTGCGTAAACTTGCTGGAAATAATGGTACCTACAGGGAGGTTATATATTCATTTATAAGTTGAGAGATGTTATAGTATATTGGTTACAACCTCAGGCTTTGAGGTCAAGAAGCCCAAACTAAACTCCTCTTTCTTCCACTTACCAGCATGAGAGTCATGTGACCTCTGGGCTCCAGCTACAAGACAACTGTAAGGTAACAACTCTATGTCTTTGCACAGTGATTAGGGAGTGAATGAGGTAATGCATGTAGAGTCTGAGCATAGCACCTGGAACATAATAATTGCTCCATAAATCTGAGCTCTTAATGAGAATAATATATCATAATTAATATACTGTCAAATTCTATACCAACATCTAGGATTACCAGTTGAACTATAAACATAATGCTCATGCTCCCTTCAGACACTTCTAGAGAGCGACTGATATTCAGGCTTAACCCTTTGTGCCCCAGCAATAATAAAAATCTGTCACAGCTACAAAGAAATAAAGAATTAATTACTTTTTATTTAAATTTAAGAAGGTTGATAATCCAGGGTGGTAGAAGAGATATTTGCCAATCAGTAATGCTGGGGTAGGACTGAATTGTCTGAAAGTTCTACCTGCATGAAAAGATGAAGGCAACGTGGAATGTGTGAAGTCCTGTTCCTAACCCTGCAGCCATTACATTGCAAATACCATGCCAGCCTCTGAGACTACAAAGATAAATTACACATGATCTATTTACTCAAGATTTTTACAGGTTAATGAGGGAAACGGGGAAGTAAACTAGAAATTTCAAGAGAATATGATTTAAGTGCTGTGAAGTTGTGAGAGGGCAGAGAAAGGGTGTGTGGCCAAGGGGAATGAAGGAGGTTGGGGGCAGGTTAGTGAATGCAACACACTCCTTATCTAACATAAAAGCTGCATATTTTATTCTTTTGTGACTGACACACCCATTGTTATTAGAGAGCCAGTCTTCAAAAATTGGAGCTGTAATGCCCATGCTTCCTTGTCTCCTAATCCTTGGAGAAGGCTTGAAATTCACAGCACTTTGTGGCTTGTTTCCAGTTCCCTCAGAGAGATTTTCCACATCACAGAACCACCTTGACATTTAATTCTCTGTGACTGGAGATTTCAACTCAAAGCAATGCAGCCCAAGTAAAGACGTGCTCGTGTCAAAGACTTCCTGACTGCAGAAAGGCCGAGAGGCTCTGCTGACTCTCCTCTGGGCTCCAGCCACCTCCCTCACTTAAAAGAGAAACAAAAATAAAAAACAATCCCCCCTCCCCCAAAATTCTAATCTGGTATGAGATTACGTTTCCCATCAATCCAGCCTTCCTTCAGATCTGGAAAACAGACGAGGTGGGCTACAAAGCAAAAAACTGGAACACATTCAGATATTTTACTACCTGATGTTAATTTGGTTAAAATAAAAGCCAAGAATGTCCACCATCAGCGAAATGGTAGACTCGATGCTTACAGAGCCTTCTACTTCAGTACAACGAGATCCTGGTTACATGAAAACAAATGAAGGTTTTAAAACACCAGTGGGTTTGCAAACAAGTAAAGGACATCTCCATCTCCACGAAAAAAAGAGATCTGTGAACTGAAACAAACATGAACAGTGAGCAAAGAAAAAGGGCAGAGTCGCCCTAGGGAAAAATGCACATAATAGTGCTGGGATCAAAACACTAAGCCTGGGGACAACAAAAGGTAGGGAAACTGATTCAGGGACTTTTTCTTGGACCCTCAAAGGGGGTTAAAATGTCTTCAGAACAGCAGTATCTATCCAGCTCCCAAAAGAAGCACACATGAATCCCCTCTAAAGAAAAGAGCCTTCAATTTAGGTTCTCAGAGGTTTCACTAAGTTCAATCACATAGGTGCTCACAATTTTTAAAAAATCAGTAAACAGAGAAGAAAACATTCTCTATGGGAAAGAAGCAGCAGAAACAAAAAGCAACAAATTTAGATCCCGAAGAATTTAACTGACTACAAAGAAAACTGAAAAGAAACTAGAAAAATTATTAGACTTGATAAGAGAGCTCAGCAAGATGACTGGATATAGGCTACTATACAAAAATTAATCACAGTTCTATACATAAGCAGCCAAAAATAAGATACTTAGAAATAAAATGAGCAAAAGATGTGCAGGACATTTATGGAGAAAACTTTATTGAAAGACATTTCAAAAGATATAAATAAGTGGAGATCTATATACTATGTTCATAGATAGAAAAATGTCAATTCTCAATAAAAATCCCAATAGCATATTAAAGAAACTTGACAAACTGATACTAAAATTTATAGGGAAGAAAATAATAAGACACTTTATAAGAAAAAGGAACAGGGGGCAGGGGGGAGTTGCCCTATCAAGATATTAGGACTTATTTATAGCCTCAGTAATTAAGACACTGTGATATTGATGGATGAATAGACAAATTGTAAATGGAACAAAATTGAGAGCCCAGAAACAGGCTCATGTACGTATATAAACTTGATAGAGATGTCTTACATATCAATGGGAACTGAATAAACTATTACAAGGTATGTCCAAAGGCAACTGGATATTAATATAAAAAGAAGTTGAAATTGGACCCTATGTTTCACATCTTTCACAAAAATCATAACCAAATGGATTAACTACTTAAATGTGAGAAGTAAAACTTGAAACTTAAAAAAAGTTAATGAACATATGGGAGAATTAGTTTGTAACCATGGGGTAGGAAAAGATTTTATATATGACACAATCATTCTAATCATAAGAGACAAATCAATTGAACTACACTAAAAATAAAAACTTTTGCTTTTCAAAAGACACCATAAAGAAACCAGTAGGAGAAACCTTAAGCTGGGAGAATATATTCTGAGCACATTTCACTAACAAAAGGATTAATATTCAGAACATATTTTTTCAATGTTATAAATCAATGAGACAAAGGAGAAAAACACAATATAAACATGGAGAAACATGACGGGTATTTTACAGTAAAGGTAACAAAAACAGCAAGTAAACATGGGAAAGGAAGTCCAACCTTATTAGTGAGTAGGGAAATGCAAGTTAGGACTCCAGTGAAAGATACTCTGCTTTATATTGAAAATTTAGGAGAATGGCAAAAATACCCAATGTTGGTGAGGATGTGGAGCAACAGGAACTCTAAAGCTACTGGAGAAGAGGC
Organism: Lipotes vexillifer; assembly: GCF_000442215.2. Classification (NCBI taxonomy): domain Eukaryota; kingdom Metazoa; phylum Chordata; class Mammalia; order Artiodactyla; family Lipotidae; genus Lipotes; species Lipotes vexillifer. The sequence goes on along the minus strand of NW_006796565.1, from coordinate 1,702,984 downwards.
TACTTGGACAACCACTCTGGAAAATGACTTGTCATTATTCCATTAAACTCAACACTTATGTACCTTCCAACTCAGCCATTCTGTTCCAAGTACATACCGTGGAGATCCCCTTGTACGTGTGCTCCAAGAGACATATACAAGAATGTTAATAGCAGCATTATTTTTAAGACCAAAAAAAGTATAATAAAATAAAGTAACAAAAAATTGACAAGGGGTCAATTCAATCTCCATAAGGCATATTCCCAAAGTTAAATGGCAGTACAAATTAATGAACTACAATTACGGGCACACAAACAATCCTGTGAAGCATAATGCTGAGTTGAAAACAAGTTTAAAACGCTACATAGGGCTTCCCTGGTGGCGCAGTGGTTGAGAGTCTGCCTGCCGATGCAGGGGATGCGGGTTCGTGCCTCGGTCCGGGAAGATCCCACGTGCCGCGGAGCGGCTGGGCCCGTGAGCCATGGCCGCTGAGCCTGTGTGTCCGGAGCCTGTGCTTCCCAACGGGTGAGGCCACGGCAGTGAGAGGCCCACATACCGCAAAAAAAAAAAAAAAAAGCTACATAAAGTGAAAAATCTTTTTTATAAAGCTCTAAAAGAAAGAAAATTTCTTGCATATGTTATACATACATGATAAGATTGTTTTTAAAAGGCAAGGGAATAATAAACCCCTAATAAGAGAATGGTTTCACCTTTGGGAGGAAGCAAATAGGTGGGATCAGGAAAGAGCACATAAATAGTTTCAAAAGTATTGGCAATGTTCCAGCTCTTCAGGTGTGTAGTGGGGTGCCGAGTGTTGGTTTTATTATAATGCTTAATACCTTAAGTGCATGTTACATCAATGGTTTTGTAACCATCAAACATTACGCAATGAAAAAGATAAAATATTTATTTGAATATTGTGGAATAGGCTTCTGCAAGGCAAACGTCCCAATCATCTCTTGGGACAGGATGTATGTGAAGATGCTACATTCATCCTTAAAGACATATTTTAAGAAAAAAACATAAAATCTTTGCCCTGGTAACTTCTTATAAATACACGATAATTTTTCCTTTGAAAGAGCCAACTATACTAACATGTCCTAATAATAATTCCTATGGCCTTCAGTTTACGAAATGCTTCCACACACATGGTCTTACTTTATCTCAGACGAACAAGCCAAGTTTCTCATTAAGGACGTGGCTGCGATCTGGGCTGGCAGGAGGTGAGCTGGGCTGGCAGGAGGAAACGGTCAGATTGCTTTTCATTCCTGTTTCTCCATCCTGGATGTTCCAGTCTCCCAACCTTTGGTTTTCATCACACTCCTCTTTTCCCTCGGCTCTGGGTGCAGGATTTCGGTATCCCCAGAACAATCACCAACCTTTTTGGGGTACTGAAACAAGTTCTCTGGAGCTGCACATGGGGAACTGAAACAAGTTCTCTGCACATGGGGACTAGTAACTGCTCTCAGTCAAAAAGCGCTTACAACTTAAACTTATAATCAGCACTTCTCAATCACTTGCAAATAATCTCAATTTCTACAAAACACAAACACGAGCTGATGTGTGGTCACAAAAACAATTTTCAGAACTTAAAAAAAATCGAACATTAAAAACATAACCTAAACATGCAATCTAGATATTAATCAACTTTTCTAATGAATATTATGTAACGACAGTTGTTTTCAACAAGTAGAGATGAGAATCTCAAATATTTGAAGGTGTGTGCCAAAAATGGTAATTATATCTGTCTGGACACATTGTTTTGTATGTTCAGCCTATTATTTTCAGGAGTTATCTTTCCATCCATATCTTTCTACATGATTACCTTTGGAGCAGATATTTTAGGCAGCATGACCCTGCACCTTGGCCATGGCTGAACGGCCTAAAGGTGGGCGCCAGGCCAATCACAGTACCTTGATGATGTGACCGCAGTTGATTTGCCTACACTTGATACTTGACCCAAGATAAGCCAATACATTCTTCCCTGGGATTTTGTATTTGAGACCAAGTGACACTTGCAATTGTAAGTTGTAAACCTTGAGTGCTGATGGCAGTCCCACTCCCCATAATGTGGCTGGAGAAGCAGAGGCCAGTCTAGAGGCCAGAAGCAGAGCAGAGTGAGCCTGAAACACAAAGGAGCTCCGAGGGGACCTCAGACAGTCCCAGCAGTGCTACAACCCCAGGTTCCGGCGGAGGAGCCCAGCTCCACCTCCACTCCTGCTCTTCGGCTCCCTGACACACCCAGTGTGCCTCAAAGCAGACTTGGGTAATTTCCACCCAAGGGAGTCCTATTCAAAAAGTGCTAAGTTTTTGCTAAGTCTGAGCAAGGCAGAGAGTACGAGCCTAGGCTGGGAAGTTGGCGATTACTGTTCTTCAGGAACAAAGCAGTTAAAGTGTTACCAGCTGTGTTTTTGTGACCCAGTCCACAGGCCCAATGGAGCTAGGACAACATAACAAAGATAAGATATTGGAGTGGGTTGGCTACATCTTGCAGCCTCAATAAGGTATTCATTACATTAAGAAGAGACAATGTTCAGTCCAGACTGATTCACTTGGAAACAGGTAAGGAACAGCCAGTCAAGGGCAGGTGTTGTTAGAAAGTCCTACCGGCCCCACCAACCAATCTGAGTCTGCTGAGGGCCAGATAACCAAGTACCTAGCCAGACAGCATTAGCCAAATTTCCCACTGCAGCTTGAGGAAAGCTTGTGGATTAGAAAACAGAGATCACCACCATGACAATGGGGATATTTGAGAAAAGCCAAAAGAATCAGAGAAGCCTGGTCTCCCAAATCCTTCCCAATACCTTCCCTGTGCTCCCAAGCAACACTGAATGCAGTCAGAGGGCAGATCAGCATTATCAGTATCGTCTGACAACTGCCACTTGTGAAGATTAAATGAGCTAATGTATATAATATATGCATCGACTCTGGTACTCGAGAACAGCAGCTGTACTAGAAATATAATACCATCCTCTTTCAAACCTCCTGATAAAAATAGCAGGACCACACAAGGAATATGTAAGCACCAAATTGGAATAGATATGTATGGATGGTGGACTGTAAGTGACAGGAGATAAAGCCTTCTAAGTAGTCTGGAATTTTGGTTTCTGCCCAGAGAAGGCCATGTCTCTCCAGCCTGCAAAGCTCTGTATTCTGGTCAGTACAAGCATGCATACTCACATGCGCGCACGCGCACACACGTGTCTAGTAGGACCAGGGTTACCATCTGAAACAAGGGATCAGTGCTCACTCTGGAATGTCTGCTCCCAAGTACCCCTGCTTTGGGCTTTATGCTCGCTGGACTCCTGTTTCGACCTCTAGACTTTGAGAGCTATATGAGTTTCCTATGGCTGCTGTAATAAATTATCACACATTTACTGGCTTAAAAGAACACAAATTTACTATTGTACAGTCCTGTAAAACAGAAGTCTCATTGGTCTAAGGTCAAGGTGTCAGTAGGGCTGGTTCCCTTCTGGAGGCTCTAGGGAAGGATCTGTTTCCTCACCTGTTTCAGCCTCTAGGGCCTCCTCCATTCCTTGGACGATGGTCCCCTTTCTCCAACACTGAAGCCGGTGGTGTCGCATCTCTCTGCCCTGCCTTCAGTAGTCATGGCTCCTCTGACCACAGCTGGAAAAGGTTCTCTCTTTTTAACCCATATGATTAGATTAGGTCCACCTAAATAGTCCAGAGCCCTCTCTCCATTTCAAAGTCCTTGACTTAATCACATCTGCAAAGTCTCTTTCACCATGTAAGGTAAGAGATTCATAGGTTCTGGGATCAGAATGTGGACATCATGTGGGGGGGACACCTGCCCACCACAAGGACCCCACTCAGACTCTAGTTCCCCTTTTAAACTCACTCCAGCCCCTTCCTCTCCTTCCCTAGGCTTGTGGGTCCAGACATGTCCTACCGCCTCAGTCCCAACAGGATAAAACAATGGTCGGTTAATTCAATTCAATGAATGGGAAGCTTAGGGCTTAGCCAAAAACCACAGCCACAGAAATCTAAGTCACCCTGCCCATCCCAACACACCAGTCTCTCTCCCAAAGTGGAACTAGAATTCAAATCAACACTGAGGAAATTCCTTCCCGTCTGACAAATCAATGTTTAACGTCATGGTTCACTTACCATAGGTGAAGTTTCCTGGTGTTTCTCAAAACATTTGGTTCCTTCTACGCGATGTTAGAAGCCACGTGCCAGAAAGAGGCACACTCTGTCTTTTACCCATCATGAGCCCAGCTGGCAAGAACAAGCAGGTCATCATACCGGCCACTGGAGACTTCCAGAAACACTTTCAATTCCAGCCCAAGACCCGATATGCTCTCCTGAGCACTCCACCAACTACGTGGGTAGACTCTCACTGCACTGTGGAACACCAATAGGCCCTGAGCAGTGCTACCAACCGTATTTGACTGGGAAGAGACCCCCAAGTCTGCACGTACAACAACAGTTCTCAACCGGGGGTGATTTTGTCCCCCGGGGACGTTTGGCAAGGTCTGAGACATTCCTGATTATTATGACCGGGGGATGGGGGTTAAGTGGGGTGCTACCATGGGGGGCACCTAATGCATAGAGCCCAGGATGCCACTAACAGCCTAAAATGCACAGGACAACTCCCAGAGCTAAGTTATCCAGCTCAAAATGCCGAAAGTGCTGAGGTTGAGAAACACCAGTCTAAACAAGTCAAAAACAAGATGGTAATTCTCCATTTGTTTGTTCAGGCTATTTTGAGATAAATGCTATTGGCAATTTCTTATCAAGGAAACTGAGAAAGGGGGTTTTCAAGGGTTCATGACATTTTAAATACAGGGATGGATGCTGGCTAACACACACTTCCTCAGCATTCTGCTGTTTATTCACCTAAATAACAAGAAGGACTCAGAAACAGATACATGACCAGCCAAGCTGGTGGCTGAGTGAGTTCACAGAAGGTGGCTTAGCTGTCTGACGGGCACATGCAATAAGTAGCTGAACAGTGAACAGAAACTGGTTTTCTCCCTAGTGTTCTGGAAAACCCCTGAATAAGGTTGCACTGGGACTTTGCTTATTAAAACTTGCCTTTATAGATGGTGCCAACCTCAGCTCACGCCGTGTTCATCCTAGCATAGCTGCAACCCGTGTGCACTCGAGCAACACGCACGTGTCAGACCAGGGAGAGGGAGGGTGCCAGGCACTGGGCTGCAGTGAATCTCAAAGCAAACCCGGCCCTCGCCTCAGGGAACTTACGGTCTACTGAGGAAGACAGAAATTGCATAATTAATTGTACAATTACTTATTAAACTGCAACTGTGATATCGTTCAGAGGAGAAATACAGAGAGCTTATAAATGGAGGGGGGTGCTGACTTAGTCTAGGGCTGGATGGGGAAAGTGTTCCTGGAGGGTGGTGTCTGAGCTGAAATGGGAAGGACGAAAAGGAAGTAACAGGGTGAAGAATGGTTAGCATCGTATTAAAAATTAATACAAGAGATTCAACACGCAAATAACAATAACTTCAAAAAAGTTGGCAGGAGACAATGAAGGAAGAATAAGAATAAAAAGAATAAGAATTTCCCAGAACTGAAAAATATGAGTTCCCTTATTTCAAGGTCACATCAAGTGCCAGCTCCAACAAGGTGCAACACTGGGCAGTTTTTAGCATGAGGGATATAGAAATAACCCTAAAACTTTATTGAGGTAAAATAATTCAAAAGTTTGTAAGTACGAATATACTCAGATCTTTTATACTGTAAAACTGAAGATAAAGAGGCAACGGAAAAATGCTTCCAAATTACAAGGGATAATCATGTTTCAGGGATGATGAAATGTTAGAAATTGATTGCTGTGATGATACCAAAACTCTGTGAATATATTAACACACATAATGAATTATACACTTTCAATGAGTGAATTCTAAGTTATGGGAATTATATCTCAATAAAGCTGTTAAAAATTCTTAGGGAAAATTATTTCCAAACTACCAATCAAGGGTGAGGTCAACCAAAAATGCATGTTCAGGCATACAAGGAATCCAAAATTCTACCTCCCGAGCTCCATTTCCAGAAGGCATGTACCACGAAAATAAACAGAAAAACAGAGAAACCTGGGATCTAAGAAATACAGAATACAACTCAGGAGAGATAGGAAGAGAATTCCAATAGGCATGACAAGAGCAATGTAATAGGCTTGAAAAACCTACAAATTCAGATGCCAGCAGAGGCCAGATGGCTCCGGGAGGGATCTCTCCAGGAAGAAAATGAAAGAGTGAATTGTTCATACTATGGACACATTCAGAGGAGATTTTCAGTTCTATCAGACAGCTTCGGAATGAATTAGTGAGAAGTACCTTGAAAACCAAGGAAACCATTAAAAATAAGTGATTATTAGCTCCAGTAAAAGCAAAAAAGTTCCACAGGAAAGGAAAGGTAATTATAGCATACCATGTGACCCAGCTATAAATCATAGTTCAACGATGAGCCTGATGCAAAAATTAAACACCAATTTGGCTAAAATTGATAATATAACTCCTTTGGGAGGACGGGAGGAGACACACACACACACATACACACAGACACACAGAAAGAGACACAAAGAGAATAAGTGTGTGGTGTGTGTGTGTGTGTGTGTGTGTGTGTGTGTGTGTGTGTGTGTGTGTGTGTTTTAGAGGTAGGTCAGAAAGAGATTTAAATTCTTCCTTTTCATAGTAGAAAGTTAACAGATAAATAATTTAAAAGAATGAAGAAAGAGTACTAAAGCATTTTGTTCAGAAACACAGGGTTTAAGAAAAATAAAACAGAAGAAACAGCTGAAGGGTTTGCAGTAGTTACCTTGGGACACCAGGAAACAGGACCAAGGGGTATGGGGACACGGGCTACTATTTTTAATGATAAGTAGTGCTATTTGACTTTTTAAACTATACACATGATTTGTTAATTACAAAATAAACCCCCCCTATTTCTCTCTTTCTCCTTTCTGCTTCACTCCTCTGGCACTTTCTCAATTTTTCCACCCAGTTCAGGGTCATTTTCTTCCAACGCATGCAATTCCAACGAATTGAGGTGAATTTACATCTTGGTTATAAACAGAAAGCAGGATTAAAAAGCAGAGTTTCTTTTTTCTTTTTCTTTTAAGAGTTCACATTTTGCTATGTTACTTTGGAGAGAAAGTCAGTGGAATTTTACGTGAGCAAAATTGGAAAGCATTTTGCTTTTTACTTCCCATCGCCCGCCTTGTGTTCTAAATGTATTGCCAACTGACTACTCTGTTGGCCACGCAAATGTTATTTTTCAGGTAGACTTTAAAGAAAAATCGGAGATCAGAAGGTTATTTAAAAAGAAGAAAAATAACAACTGCTTTGAAACTTAGCAAAGATTTTAACTTTTAAAAATGCTTAGAAATACCATGGGTTCAACATTCCCTCAACCTGGATGGGAGCTAGCGAAGAATGAAAAGTCTCCCCACAAAAAGAGAGGCCTTGGTAGAAAATAAGAAGCACTCCACCAGGCATGAAAGATGGTATCAAGGAAGCAAAACCCACACCAGGAGAGCTGAATGTTCTCAACCTCAGCTGTAGCAGACAATTCCTGGTGTAGGATGGCATCTTGGAAATGCACGGGAGAACTGGGCTCGAAGACTCACCCGGCCACGTACCAACCGTGCCACCTCTGGCCTTTGCAGTTCTTTGCAAGAGTAAGTGGTTAGATACTAACTGCCAAGGATGCTGTACGGAACGAAGTTAACACGTATGATGCACTTACTACTAAAGCAGCTCAACGCGCAGCAGATATTTTCATCGTGACTGTTTTGGAAGGAAAGGTGACATCTTCCAGCGCTGAATGACATGAGGCAGCAAGGACTCAGGTGCTCAACTGACTGCCATTCGCCTGACCTGGTGGAAGGGGAGGGGCCAATGGAGAAGAAGTCGCACCCAGAGGAATCATGTCTTTGCCTGTTTGAAAGCCTACTTTGCTCCCAAATCAAAACTACGAAACATGGTTTGGAAATTTCTGCTGAGATGGTTGGACACCTACCAGATATCCCAGGAAGACTAGAAGCTTCTGGGTAGAGGATGACGATGGGAAAACTTCAACTTCCGGACCTATGCTGTGCCTTAACCACAACTGAGAAGGGATTTCATAATGTGGAGAATCCACTGGCTAGACTTCATGGAGGCCTCTCACACCATGTGTCTACACAGATATTCAATGTGTATATATATAAAGGAAAGAATCAATCTGAAAAAAAGAAATTAACGAACTCAGGAACAGAAAAATAGCAGAACTAATAAATAATGCCAAGGAATGCTTGCTCTTTAAAAAAAAAAAAGAGGGAAAGAAATGATAGACAAACCACTGGGTAACATAATGAAGCGAAAGAGGAAATTCACAAATACTTAAAAATAATAAGGAGAAAACAATCACCAATCAGAAGAAATTAAAAGAATCTGTAAGACAATTTTGTTGAATCAAATACAAATATTTTTGAAAATACAAATTTTCTAGGACAATAGAATTTATCAAAACTGATGGAAGAGACAGAAAATCTAAACAGCCTGAGCACCACAGCAGAAACAGGGCCAGTCATCAAAGAGCTCCCTACCATGTGTTTGTTGGCCACATATACACAACTACATATAAAAGAGATAACTAATAAGAACCTACTGTATAGCACAGGGAACTCTACTCAGTGCTCCCTGGTGACCTAAATGGGAAGGAAATCTGAAAAAGAGAGGATATATGTATACATACAACTGATTCACTTTGCTGTACAGAAGAAACTAACACAATATTGTAAAGCAACTCTACTCCAGTAAAAATTAATTTTTTAAAAAAAGAGCTCCCCTGAAACCACATGCCTCTATGTATTCAAAGCATAGAAAATTTTATACCAAAAAGCAACAAAGACTGCTCACAGAAAGGAAACTTTAGCCTAATGTCACATCTGAATATTGATGCAAAAATCCTAAATAAAATATTAGCGAACAATACCACTCACAATTGCTCAAAAGAGATGAAATTCTTAAGTATAAATCTAACAAAACCTGTACAGAACTTGTATGCTAAAAATTATAAAACACTGATAAAAGAGACTGAAGAAGATATAAATAAATGGGAAAACACTGTGTTTGTGGATTGGAAGACTCGACACGGTAAAGTTGTCAATTCTCGCCAAGTTGATACACAGTTTAATACGATTCTTATTAAACCTCAGTAAGACTCTTCACAGATATAAACAAGGTGATTCTAAAATTAATATAGAAAGGCAAAGGAACTAGAATAGTTAAGACAATTTTGAAAAAGAATAATATGGGAGAAATCCATTTACCCAGTTTCAGGACAGTGTATAGCTATAGTAATCAAGACTGTATGGGATTGGCAGGGGCACAGACACATAGATCTATGGAAGAGAATGGAGAACCCAGAAGTAAATCCATACACATATATCAACCTATATTTAGCAAAGGTGCAAAACCAGTTCCATGGTGGAAGGACAGTCTTTTCAACAAATGGTACCAAAACAATTACTATAGATCTACAGGCAGTTATATATCATTAGGTTTACAAGATATGTCATTAAACCTCACTAAACCTAACACTTTATATAAAAATTAACTCAAAATGGATCACAGATCTAAAACATAAAACTATAAAACTTTAGAAGTTAATAACGGAGAAAATCTTTGGGATCTAGAGCTTAGTGAAGTGTTCTTAGAAATGACACCAAAAGCACAAAATCCATAAAGGAAAAAAATCAATAAACTGGACTTGATTGAAATTACAAACTTCTTCTCTGAGAAGCCAGTGTGAAAAGCCAATATTAAGAGGATAACAGACGAGCTACAGACTGGGAGAAAATATTTGCAAACCACATATCTAACAAAAGGCATATCTGGAACTGATAAAGAACTCTCAATACTCAAAAGTAAAAACACAGACAAGGCAATTAGAACATAGACAAAAGACACAAAGAGACATTTCACTAAAGAAGACATACAGGGGACTTCCCTGGTGGCACAGTGGTTAAAAATCCGCCTGCCAATGCAGGGACATGGGTTCAAGCCCTGGTCTGGGAAGATCCCACATGCCGCGGAGCAACTAAGCCCGTGCGCCACAACTACTGAGCCTGCGCTCTGGAGCCCCGCGTGCTGCAACTACTGAGCCCGTGTGCCACAACTACTGAAGCCCACGCGCCTAGAGCCCGTGCTCCGCAACAAGAGAAGCCACTGCAATGAGAAGCCCACGCACTGCAACGAAGAGTAGCCCCCCACTCACCGCAACTAGAGGAAGCCCACGTGCAGCAACGAAGACCCAAGGCAGCCATAAATAAATAAATTTATAAAAAATAAAAATAAAAAAAAGAAGACATACAGATGGCGAATAGGTACATGAAAAGATGTTCAGCATCATCAGCTATTAGACAAATACGAATAAAGACCATGATGAGACATCACTACACACCTATTAGAACAGCTAAAATAAAAAATAACGACAAGACCAAATACTAGAAAGGATGCAGAGCAACTGGATCACATACATTGCTTGTGGGAATGTAAACTAACACAGCCACTCTGGAAAATACTTTCTTACAAAACTAAGCATGCAATTAACACAGAAAATTACTGAGGAAAAAAAAACCATTTTTTTAAAAACAAAAAACAGTACAAAACGTTAAAAGGGATAGCTGAACAAATGGAAAAGCCAACCGCATGTTCTTATATAGAGGGAGACACTCTGATCTTAGGGATGCCAGTCCTCCTGCAATTAACTAAGGCATTCCCCTCTAACATATCACCCGAAATTCTTTTGGGGGCTAATTTGGACTTATTGAAAAATTCATATGAAAAAAGAATATGGCAAAGAATAGCCAGGAATATTCTGAAAAGATTAATAATAAGGAGGAAGAACTAGATCTAAGAAATAGTAAAACAGTACAGTACATGCTGTAATAACTATACAGCAGTTTGGTACTGGCATATAAAGACAGCAGTGAGACGGAAAGAAAAGTCCGGAAGTAAACTCCATAGAACACAGGAATTTAGAGTATCTTGTTGGGGGCACTTTAGTTGGTGTCTTAGTCCCTAAATTAGGCTGCTTTAACAAAACACCACAAACTAGGTAGTAATAAACAACAGAAGTTTATTTCTCACAGTTCTGGAAGCTGGAAGTCCAAGATCAGGGTGCCGGCATGGTCGGATGAGGGCCCTCTTCTGGGTCACAGACTTTTTGTTGTGTCCTCACATGGTGGAAGGGGCTAGGGAGCATTGTGGGGTCTCTCATAAGAGCCCTAATCCCAACCATGAGGGTTCCACCCTCATGACCTAGTCATCTCCCAAATGCTCCACCTATAAATACCATCACATCAGGCATTAGAATTTAACATGTAAATTTTGGGAGGGCACAAACATTCAGACCACAGCAGTTGGAGATAATATGGAAAATAAATAATGTTGGGACATCCTAATGGCCATTTGAGGGTAAAAAGAGTTTGATCTATCACATATACCCTACATCAAAATACATTCCATATGGTTTAAAATGTCAATGTAAAATTTGAGATCATAAAAATACTAGAAGAAAATATGGGGAAAATTACTTATACCTTCAGAAGGGACAAGGTCTTCTAAGCATGATACAAACCTTAGGAGACTGATTATGGTAACCATATAAAAATTCAAAATTTTTGTACATCAAAAGGTCCTCTAAGCGCAGTGATAAGAAAGAGAATAATTGGGAAAAGCATGAGTAGCTCAAACCACAGTCAAAGAACTAATTTCGACTGGATGTACGGTAAGATCTGACAGTGCCCACTGGGGTTCTATCACACTGGAGTTTCATGGCAATTAGTCTTGCTAGTCAGATTCTTCTCTCCCTCCACCTCGCAAGAGACAGAATCTCCTCAAATCCTCAAAAACAACCACCATCAGCCTCAGCACATATCATCTGATGCAGCAAACGAGCATTCATCAGCTAAAAGGTCGCTAATAACCCACAACCTCTGATGAATAACGATGGGTGTTGTCCACTTTCTCACACAAGTTGGGAAAGCACTATTAAATCCCTTTTCAGTCAGAGAAACAAGAGTCCAACAATCTCTCCTAGTTTTTATGCCAATTTTCTGTTGGAAGCTGGCAGCTTTTTCTTCCTGTCCCTCACCTCCTTGACAGAGCTCAGCAGCCTCAAATCCTGGCTGTGGCTGAGTGATAACTCTGGGCAAGACCACTACTCCCCAGAGTCTAACTTTTGTGGCTTCTAGAAACATTTTGGGGAAAAAAGGTTTATCTTTGCCCTACAATAAGCATGGCCATGCCTGACACTCCAGAACGTTAAGTGATACTGACTCTGGTTCTCTGCCTCTCTCCCACCTCTGTCTGCTGGAACCACAATCACACGGTTAAATGGTTCTGCCACACGCTCAGTGCAGACAAATCTTAGACACTGAAAAACCAACCCACCAATTTACTGGATTTTTCACTTTGGACTGGTTACCATGGCTATTTGAGAATTCAGACCATAGGAGGGAATGTTATAAACTTAGAAATATTGTCTATTTTCCATTACCTCCAGTACAAATTGTCTACCAGGGAAAGA